>NC_089508.1:177586056-177904181 GCF_036850995.1 Saccopteryx leptura
TACTGTTCTCATCTCCATTTTGCAGATAGATAATTAGGCTCAGAGAGGTTAAGCAACTTGTCAAGATCCCACAGCTAGCAAGTTGAAATGCCAGGATTTGAACCCAGGTCTGGCTGACTCCGGTGCTCAAATTTTTAGGAATGAAAATTCTTCCTGGTTTAAAATGAAAATTCTTTTTTTCTTTCTTTCTCTCCATCTCTGCTTGCAGTCTCAGGAGGAAGTCTGTGATTTGCTCCATGCTGCACCCTTCCAAAATATCTTACCAAGAGTCTTCATCAAAGGTAAGAAACCACTAACAGCAGCTAAATAGCCAGTCTGATTTTGAACTTCATGGTCACTTAATCCCAATAAACCCAGATCTCCAGTCCAGAAGGGATAAGGTCAAGGCTTTGGGCAGCTAGGGAATAGTTACAGAATGACAGAATTGAACATGATATTCCAGGCCTTGTTTCTTCATCCTTCTAGAACATCCCTAGTCTCTTGCCATCAGCCTTGGTTTAAGTCCTTTGAGTGATGGGGAACTCATCACCCATGAGGTAGATGATTCTATTGTTGGACAGAAAGACTAGAATATTTTTCCTTGTAGTGAGTCCTGACCACACTTGCCAGATCCAAAGAGAATAGTTCTACACACTCCATTCACGTTTTGGAGCGCAAATACTTCACCGGGTCCTCTGAGAGCGGTCCCTTCCCCAGTGCCTGAATCTCATCTCTGCCGACCGCTCCTTTGACAGAGGGGGAGCGCCTGGAGGTCCGGATGAAACGCCTGGAAGCCAAGTACGCCCCGCTGCACCTGGTCCCGCTGATAGAACGGCTGGGGACCCCTCAGGTACGGCCCTTCTGTCATGGCCTGAGAACCGAAAGGAGCTTCAGAGGGAGAGGGTTTGGTGGGGAAACTGAGGCCCGGAGAGAGGAAGAGAGTGTCTAGCCACGAAGCCTGTCAGTGGCAGGGCAGGTCTAGAATGAGATCTGCTGGCCCTCAGGCCTGAGCTCTCCCTTCCGCACCGTGTCCTCTCTCCTGCCAAGAAAGAAGGAAGTCAGGCAGGTATCTGCGCTGCCCCGGTTAGGTGTCAGGAATTCTGCTGCATTGTCTCTCGGAATTAAAGTTCCACACACCCTGTGAGCCAGCAGTTCACATCTGGATACCTTTGCTAGACACACGCTTCTAAGAACACCAGGTGTTTACTGTCACATTGTTTGTTAAAGCAAAAGCTGGAAACAACTTAAATGTCAATCAGTACAGAGTTAACTAAATCAAAGGTAGTAAAGTCATCCAAGTGCTGAGCCCTTGTTCTATAATAATGGAAAGGAACAGTCAGATCTGGGTGCATCAAGAGTACAACGGTCATAAGCACACAGAGGGGAATAAAGCAGCTTACACTATAGTTCACATAGTCTGAGGCCATTTGTATTTTTTTCAAAACACACACCGCAAAAACCATGTAAGCAAAACTTTTCCTAGAAAACGATACCCAGTTAGTTCAAAGTGGTGGCAACCCCTGGAGATGAGAGACAGAGATGGGGGGGAGGGACAGATCAAAGAAGACTTCAGCTTCATGTGTGATGTTCTAATATTAGCAAAGGTGAGTGAGCCCATGTGTGAATTCTGTAACTAAAACTAATTTTACAGAGCAGTCCTCCTGTGAATATGGAGATGAGTAAGACAGGACCCCTGGCCTTCAGAGAACTCACGGACTATGCAGGGGGTCAGGAAAGAAGAAAACTGGGGAGAAACACAACAAAACCCATGTGCTGTCTCCTCTCAAGCTGATTTAAGCAATCTGCATCTTTTTTTGTGGGGGGGGGGGCGGGAAATTCAGGAAGAAGAGAAACAGGGCATTCTGGGGAGACAAGCCAAGGTGGTTTATTCTGTTCGCCAAGGCTTACTGTTAAAGGTTAGGGATTCACATCCCTCTCGGACTCGCATTCCTATGGTCCTCTGTCCTGTTGTCACAAAAGCTCGAGTCTGAAGACTCACATCCTTGGCAGAGGGCAGAAGGCGGCCTCTTCTCTCGAAGAAACATGGCAAGTATTCGAAGCACACGGCAGAGCGTGATCTGCCCAGATGTCACCCTGACGAGCCAGACCCCCTGCATGCCACCCCCTCCCACTGCAGACAAGACTAGACGTTCAGCGGGTAGGGCCCTCTCAGTCACCCCGGAGAGAATTCACATGCTGTGGAGGGCGCACGCTTCCTTCTCCGGCCTTCAGGGGCTAAACAGAGGCGATCCTCCGAAGATTTCCTTTTAGGGAGAAGTCCCCCAAGCCAGCAGCATCTCAGTGTTGTCTGCCCCCCTGCTGGTGTCATCCTACAAGAATCTGGCCCCTCGCACCCAGGCTTTGGCATGTGTTTCCACTTAGAAGGCTGGATTCCTTCCCTCTTCTGGTCAACACCATTTCCTTGCGACCGATAGAAATCTCAATTTGTCAAACGCTAAGGATTGGATAAACAAAAGCCTAGACGGTTTGCGGGAGAGGAAATGCCAGTTTCATAAATCTGCCTGCCCTCAAGGAATAGTCCAAAACGTTAGTCGTCCTGTGGACCAAAGAAAAGTTAACCAAGTAGGAACTTCCAAGCTAGCTGGGGTTCAGGAGACTCACAGAATCCAGGGTGGGGCAAAAGTAGGTTTACAGTTGTGAGTAGGCGAAACAAAATTTATTCTTGTACTAATTATTAGTCATTGTTGATTAATTATAATTAATCATTATAATTATTTGCAATACGAACAATTGTAAACCTACTTTTGCCCCACTCTGTATCTAGCTCAGTGACAGAGTGATTCTGCTACATATTTAAAGTCGAGAGGTTTTGATACTCGTGTATTATTTGCGTTTGTTTCTGGGACAAATTGAGGTGACCTGATTTGTCGGCCGGTGCTCTCAAGAACACTCTGGCATGTGGTCAAAAGACAGTTGCCCTTGTCCTAGCCTCCCCCTTGAATTGTCATATAACCTAATGCTATACATTAGTTAATGTCAAGTATTAACTGACATTAATTTCTCAGTCTTTGTTTTCCTGTCTATGAAATGGACCAATAGCTGTCTTGTCTTCCTTGGCTGAGCTGCCTTACGTGATCATTACAATGAACAAATAAGTAAAAGACTCCTAAAAATACCCAGAATTCTAGTTTTGAAAGGAATATTGAAATACTGTTCTCCAAAAGTCACTAGATGTCATCAAAGGACTCTATGTAGAACTGGACCTCCATGTGGTTTCACAGATGCTTTTTCTGTTCCCTTGTTAACTCAGAAAAGAACGGCAGAGAGAGAAATCCCCCACTGAGTGGGGCAAAGAAGTGGGTAGCATTTATGTTAAACACAATACATACATGTCACCAAGCCACAAATTGGGGGACATCCACAGCACATAGTCTATAATATACTTTTCAGAGCCAAGAGAAAATGGCAGGTGTACCAAAACAAACAAAGCACATGAAAGAAAACTAACAACATAAAAACATATATAAATGCCAATCAACATCAGAGAAAGTGTTCAGCCTTCCCAGTAATCAGTGAGATGTAAATGAAGAGAACAGGGTGCTACAACTTTTCATCTCCTGAGTCAGCAAAGAACTTCGCTTAATGGCGATAGAGTGCCGGCGAGGGTACAAGGCAAAGACTTCCCACAGGTAGGGATACAGTGGCCCGGCTGGCTGGAGACTCGGTGCCACTCTGCAACAAAAGCCTTTTATATAGTTACACTCTACGGGTGAGTAGCTCTACTTCTAGGACTTTATCCTAATAACAAGCATTAAGCTCAACCAGTGTTCTGTGAAAGGCTGATTGTTTAGGAATTATCTGTAACCGTGAGCACTTGTAAACAATTTAAAATAACCAGCAAGAATAGAAGACTAAATAAATGATGATCAGTCAGTGGCCATTTTATGTAGCCATTAAAAAAAAATCATGTTACAAAAAAAGAAACTCATTTTACTGAAAATATTGAAGGACACCTTTTTTTAGAGAAAAAAAAGCAATACAGATAATATCATCCAAATTTTGTTAAACATAGATATGTGATATATAGATATATATATATACACACACACACACACAAACAGTACATCAATATCTTAAGAAAACTCATCTCTGGGTAATAGGGTTTATGGGAAAATTTTATTTTCTTACATTTTAATTTTTTCCAGATTTTACCCAGTGACCAGGCATTACTCTCACAGATCACAGGAAAAACTATAAGGGTAAACACTTTTTCAAGGACAGGAACAAAGCCCCTAACCATTTCAGTCAAGGCCCCTTTGGGTGACTGGAGTGGGTGGGGAGGTGAGGGTCACCACAATTCCGTCTGCAGATTTATAAACCCCTTTGCTAATTTGTAAATCCCCCCACAATCATCACGCCCTGAGGATTGATTTGGACTAACCAAATGCACCGGAGATTAATTAGTAATTCAGAACCTCTGTATTAACTTATGAAAGAGAATTTCACAATTCCAGAACAAACATAGGTCCTTTATTTATTTACTGAGCATCTTCCTTGTTCTGGGCACCCTCTTTCTGAAGTGAAGAACCGAATACCAGCCAGATAGAGAGTCTCTAGGTCAGAACAGAACCGGGCACCAGAATTTTGTCAGAGATCTTTCCCGTTCACTGTGGCAACTCGAGTGGTCCCTTCTCTGCTCGCGAGCTGTTTCTGCCCACGGAGTCAGGATGAGCCGCCTTGAGTCAGGGCTCCCTCTCCTTCCTGTTGAAAGCGCACGTGCTGAAACTCCTCTTACCGATTCCCGCTTTTTCTCCTGGGTATCACTCAGCTCACAGTTGTCATGACAACTGCACTCCTGGCCCAGATTCCTAACAGGCTCCAGCAGTGGTGTTTCCTGATTGAGTTCCCTCCACAGATGGAGGGGCTTGTCCTCTTTCTGGGGGCTCCCAGCTGAGAGCTTGCATCTAGAAAACAGGCAGGGTCCCTGTAAAATGACCAACCCCGTGGGTGCCCTGTGGACCTTTTGGTCCTAGAAGCCACTCTCTTTAGCTTTGTCCCTAGATTTGGAAAACTTCCTTTGACCATAGATTTTACTGTCTGTCGATCTCACTTGGCACGTGGCTTTTGAGACCTCTACCCCAGATGTTCTAATTCACTACGCAGACAGTAATGCGTTTTCACGTGCCTGTCTAGCCGGCTGACGCTTAGAGGTGCAGTAACCAGACGCCAGATGAGAAGCCAGTTTAAACTATTAATAGAGATCATTTACAGTGGTCAGAGAACGTCTAATTGGAGGAAATAATTCTATAAATTCGGTGGTGAATTTTTAAGAGGAACATATGCTCATTGTAACACATTCAACTGCACAGAAGTATTGAAAGTAGAGAGTGAAAAGCTCACCCATGTCTCCAAGCCCATCTGCTTCCACAACTGATGTTAATCCTTCTAAAATGTTTTACACATGCCCCACGTGTAGCTGTGTGTGTCTGTCTGTGGGATTGTGTGCGACAGATGTCTTGTACTGCAGTGTGCTCTGTTTACTTAACTATTTAACCCACAGATCTACCAGGATGCAGATCCTTGCTTTCCCACTCACTGGCTGCCTCCCTGAACCTTGGTTTCTTCATCTGTAAAATGGGGATAATAATACGTAGTACCTCTACTTCCCAGGGTTAGTGTAAGGAATAAATGGAGTCAGTGCTTACCAAGTGCTTCGAACAGGGCCTGGTGTGTTATACACAGTCAGTGAGTATGAGCTAGTAGTTGTAATAGCACAGTCGTAGCAACAATACTCAGTAGGATCACCTCAGTATTTTCAGTGTCTTCCTAGCAGTTCATTCGCTACAGGGGAATGGCAAAATTCTTTAAAACTGTTCCTCTATCGATGGCTCCTAGACTTTGGTTACCCCAAGACTGCCCTGCTACTGCCCTCAGGGTTATAAAATGAGCGCCCTGCCCTGGGTAAGACATCAGTCCTGGTGAACAAAGTCCAGGTGCAGCCAGCTCCGGGGTGTGGGGGTCTCTGGTGAGGGGTGGAAGACAGCGTGAGATGTGGATGGAAGGTTCGCATACCCTTCTCTTCCCAGCAAATCGCCATCGCTCGGGAGGGTGACCTGCTGACCAAGGAGCGGCTGTGCTGTGGCCTGTCCATGTTCGAGGTCATTCTCACCCGCATTCGGAGCTACCTGCAGGACCCCATCTGGCGGGGCCCGCCGCCCACCAACGGCGTCATGCACGTCGACGAGTGCGTGGAGTTCCACCGGCTGTGGAGTGCCATGCAGTTCGTCTACTGCATCCCTGTGGGGACCAACGAGTTCACAGCTGAGTGAGTACCCCCGGGGGAGGCAGGGCCACCGCCCACCTGCTGTCCTCCCAAGAGGCGTCGGCAGCCAGGGACGGGGCTGCCCAGTGACAGTTGGTTGAACACATGCTGTGTGTTGGCTGCTGTGTTAGGTGCTAGACCTCCACCAGGGCTGAGCAAAATCCGACGGTTCCCGGCCTTGCGGGGATGACGGGGTCTATGGAGAAACAGAAGGCACGTGGAATAAGACAGCTCCACAGCAAGGGCAGGAAGGGCGACAGCTGCCTGAGGGGAGAGAGAAGTGGGTTATCTGATGGCGCAGTGGATAAAGCGTCGACCTGGAAATGCTAAGGTCGCCGGTTCGAAACCCTGGGCTTGCCTGGTCAAGACACATATGGGAGTTGATACTTCCAGCTCCTCCTCCCTTCTCTCTCTCTGTCTCTCCTCTCTCTCTCTCTCTCTCTCTCTCTCTCTCTGTCTCTCCCTCTCCTCTCTAAAATGAATAAATAATAATAATAAAAAAAGAATGCAATAGACAGTCTAGAACTGAGCCTTGAACATTGCTGGGATTGCAGTCTTAAAGGGGACATTCCAGGAAAGGCAGCGCATAGCTGGAGGCAGAAATGAAGCCTGAAGAGTGTGCACATGGGGGACTTTGGATTTCATGGGTCCCTATTCTGGGAATGGCGGGGGGGGGGGGCTGATAGAATGGGCAGAGGGAGCCCTGGTAGAGATCTGGCATTAAGAACCTCACTGCCCACCCCACCCCCTACAAAACCGCAGGGTTCATGGAACCGAGACAGGCTTCCCTGGCAGAGGTCAGGCCCTAACTTGCTCGCGGGGCCCTGGCTCTTGCGGCCTGCAGCCCTGAGAAAGGCGGGGGGGGGGCCCTTTAAGAGTAACCCAGCCAGTCCTGTCCTCAGAGAAGGCAGGAGCGGAGCCCAGCTCTCTGTTCACTCCCCGGCTGCCCAGAGGGGTGAGGAGAGCGGCAAAGGCCTGCCCTCCCGGCCGACGCTGGCCCTTCGTCTCCTGGTTGGAAGTGGGCCTTCCCCGCACAGGTGCTTCCCTGCTCCTTTCAGGGGCCACGACAGAGTCTTCTTGCTTGAAATAATGAGCCACGTGAATCTCAAGGACTGGTTGGATTTTTTTTTTTTTTTTTTGCAAATTTGTCTTCAGAGGTGATTATTTTTTACGTCAGTGGGACGACAGGCTACACCTCTTTGTGGTTGGAAGCGCTTGTTATACAACCACAGTCCCTGGGACAGTCGAGTCTGCGTCTCCCCTTGTACCCATTTCACAGATTGAGAGGCTGGTCCCAGAGCCCGACTGCCCACTAGCAGGCCCCCTGGTCCGGGCTGCGGCCCGCCCCCGCCTCCCCCTCACGCCAGCTGCCTCCTCTCCCCGCTTCCAGGCAGTGTTTCGGTGACGGCTTGAACTGGGCCGGCTGCTCCATCATCGTGCTGCTGGGCCAGCAGCGTCGCTTCGACCTGTTCGACTTCTGTTACCACCTGCTGAAAGTGCAGAGGCAGGACGGGAAGGATGAAATCATTAAGAATGTGGTAAGCAGCTGGGGCCCGGGCGGTGGGCCAGGCCCGACGAGCAGGCTTGCATCTGACCAGGAGGGTGAGCTGCTCACGGGGCCAACTCCCCACACTGCAGGAAGGTACAGAGAGGCTCCGCGGAGGGGACCTCCTGGTAGAAAGCCATGAATCACTTGCTCATAACCAGCTGGGATGAATCAGGTCACCCCACAGGGCTGGGCCGGGCCGGGCCGGGCTGCAGACCTGAAATACACCTTCCCGGTGCCAGCCAGACCCTGCTGATGTGGGCCGCTCATCTGCACAGACTGAGCGTGAGAGTTGTGCAGGCGCCGGGCTGGGGTGGCGCTGTCCTGGGGTAAGCGGGCGCATCCCCAGAGGGCTGTCTAAACCAGGCTGCGGGTGGGGAGGGGGCGGCCAGGGGAGACTTCCCGTGGAGGCCACCCAGAATGATCAGCAGCAAGCAGCCAGGCAGAAAATGGATGATCCAGACAGGGACAGCTAGAGTGAAGAACCCAGGGGCGTGAAGATGTGTGGCTGAAGCGAGGGTGTGGGCTTCCAGGACCGGCTGGGAGGAGAAAGAGGCAGAAGCCACCTCACAAAGGGTTGGGTTTCTGTTCCCACTGGGGAAGAATATATACAACATGACATGTATCGTTTTAGCCATTTCAAGTGCACAGTTGAACCCTTCTGAAGTCCCCCTGCGTTAAGCACACCACATTGTCATGCACCCATCACCCCCATCTCCAGACCCGCTTCATCTTTCGCAGCTGAAACTCTGCCCGTAACACACTAACTCCCATTCCCGAGACCTGTGTAATTTTGTTAACCGGTGTCACCACAATACATCCCATCAAAAATGGAAACACCGCCACCTAATTCCTCATTCCCCTCAGCCCCCAGCCCCTGGTACCCACCCTTCCACTTTCTGTCTCTATGAATCTAGCTACTCCTGGGAGTTCGTAGAGGTGGAGTCCTCCCTTAGCACAGGGTGTTCAAGTTTCAACATGTTGTGGCCTGTTTCAGAATGTCCTTCCTTTTTAAGGTTGAAGGTACCACATTCTGTTTACTTGTTCCTCTGTTACATCCAAGAAATCATTGCCAAATTTGATGTGTCATGGAGTTCTTTCTCAATGTTGTCTTCTAAAAATTTTCTCGTTTTAGCTCTTAACATTTCGCTTTCAAATTATCAGTCTATAGTGTAAGCCAGGTAAGGATCCAAATTCATTCTTTCATGTGTAGCTATCGAATTTTCCCAGCAACATCTGTCGAAAAGACAGCCCTTTCTCCATGGACTGTCCTCGGCACTGTTGTTGGGAATCACGCGACCATCTACAGAAGGGTTTATTTCCTGGCTGTCTATTCCATTTGGTGTACATGTCTGTTCGTGCCAATGCCACACTGTTTTGACTACTGTAGCTTTTTAGTAAATTTTGAAGTTCACAAAGGTTCTTATGGCCAAGTTAACATTTGATTACCAAGCTCTGGAAACCCATAGAAGGCCTTGAAGCAAGAGAGTGACGTGATCACAGAGGCATCAGGACCCTGGATCCCAACCTCACTGAATTTTTCTCTCGCTCACCCTTTATGTCTCAATCCCCTCCTGCACCCCTAACCTGAACGGTCCTGTCCTTTGCAGCCTCTGAAGAAAATGGCAGACAGGATCAGGAAGTACCAGATCTTGAACAATGAGGTTTTTGCCATCCTGAACAAGTACATGAAGTCCGTGGAGACAGACAATTCCACCGTGGAGCACGTGCGCTGCTTCCAGCCACCCATCCACCAGTCCCTGGCCACCACCTGCTAGACGAAGGTCCTGCCAACCCGCAACCTGGAGCAGATGAAGCAGCGGGAGAGAGAAAGCCATGGCCAGCCCTGCAGCGGGGTCTGACTGGACAGCGTGTGGGTGGATCTGGAAGCCAATAAGAGCCTCCCCAAACACATCTTCACCTCCCAAGGGCTGAGCCTGTGCATGCTCTCCCATGACATCTCCATGGTGATTTTGCCCTACTGTAAATGAAAAACAAAAAAAAACAAAACAAAAAGACAGAGCAGTATGTGCTGTATTTGTTCCTTTTATCCCTCAGCTGTGTTAAGAGCCCTAGTTTCACCCTTTCTCCATCTCCTGGCCCCACCCCACATCTGTGGTTGCTTCCCAAGACCTCCCTCCAAGATGGCGGCCTCCTACCCAGTGCCCACATGTGACCTCAGAGATGGAGGAAAGTGTGTGGCCAGGGCCTGAGATATCAGCCTAACCTGATGGTCATGCTGCCACTTACTGGCTTCTCCACCTCCTCTGGCTCTCTCCCCACCCCCATTTTTCTAGGTGGCATTTCCTGCTCTGAACACCAGGAAGTCTACCGCAAAGAGTACAGGACCAGGGGCTGAGAGCCGTGCCGAACAGAGGGGAGTTTCCTGGTCTTGGCACCATGGTAGATGGTGTTGGCCTGGGCCTTCCATTGACTTCAAACCACATCCTAACTCCCCTCTCGGGGCTCTCCCAGACAGAACTCAGACATGCGTTCACAACGGTATCCTGATGTGTGGAAGAGGCATTTGGGAACACAGCCGGGAATCCTGTAGCCTGAAACAGAGAGCTATTAGACCATGTCATCAGTTTGATGGCGAGGTGGTTCCTTTATTCATTAAGCAAATACTTAATGATCACCAAGCTACACAGTCAAGTGTGCCCTGCCCAAGACATTAGCCAGCGAGCAAATTAGGGACCACGTCTTTGCACAGACTCTCACCAAGGAAAACTCCCACGGGACAGAAAATATAAAGGGGTTATTTTAACAGAAGCCAGAGACAGGTTGGGGTCAGGGAGGTGAGGAGTTCAAATACAACTTGTCAACAAGCTTTTAATACCAAGATACACCCACAGAAAGGAGTTGCTTTAATGAATCAGGGTTTTCATAGTCCTAGAAATGGGTTCTTGAGACATTTTATCTTTGGATCTCAATTTCTTTAATGTTCCTTAACTTAGATTTTGAGGTATCGGGCAAATCCCACAAGGACATAACTACTTCCATTTCCCAGAATGAACCAATATTCCCAGCAGAATCGCTCCCACCCCAAGCATGGGCAGACTGTTTAGAAAGATGGAAGCCTTTGGAAGTAAATGTCTCATTACAGAGCAGGTCATCATCAAAGGGAACCTGTGTTCCTGAGCTTGTAAGAAAACGTGAAGTGAGACATTTGATATCCCTCCCCTGGCACATAGTTGTGTCCCAACAGCAAGAGGGAAAGGTCACACTCCGTGGTTGAACACGTGTCCAAAACCTGCATAAAGTTCCAGAGCCTTCCGAACCTTCAGTCCTGTCTGGGGTCAGTAGCTCTTTGAGACAGATGACTGGCTCTTAAGTCCTAGAGGTCATTCCAGATCGTTGACCGTGGTTTGGTGGAGATGTTGACCATCCATTTGATGAGATTGCTATTTCAAACCACCCCCTCTTCCAGCCCTGCATTTATAAACGTGAATTTTACCCTCTGGGTAGCCTCCCGTTCTCCCCAAAAGATTCCATCCCGGTCAAGGGAGGTCTTCACCTTCGGGAGAGACGTCTCACTTCCGCCGCTTGCCAGCAGCTTTATTTCTGAGCCCTGGACAGGTTCAATGTTCTTTCCTCCCAGATACTCTTTCCCCCACCCCTTTTTGATTTTTGTGTGTGTGTCTAAGAACCAGGAAAAAAAAAAATCTTAGGTTTTAAAACGTTTTAAAAAAAAATCTGTTTCAGAAATTGTCCAGTGTACCATATTTGTATTCAGAGTTGTTGGGGATTTTTGTACAATGAATCTACATTTATTTATGGTGACTTCTATTTACGCTTGTGATCAAATACTGATGTGCGATTCTTAAATCATATTTGCTATGCAGCTGAAAATGATATTTTGCTTTGTATTTTGGGGGGGGGGTACCTGTTGTTGAGTTGAGAAACATTTCCATCTTCATTAAAACCGCTTCCGAACTGGTGACCCCAGCGTCGTGGTCGTGATTCCGGGTCGTCTTCTCATCCTCGTCGCCCCGTGGAAGGCCACGGTCACACTGTGTGATGACTAAGAAAAGAACCTGAAACGGAATGGGAGACGATGAAGAGCCAGCAGGTCAGGGTGCCCTAAACTAATGGCTCGTTTTGCTTTCTCACTGAGGGAATTGCCTCTTGACGAACTGACTTGTACTGGGCAAGATCCAGGAGGTGGCTCCTGCCCTTAGGGATTTCAGAGTCACATGGAGTGTAACTGATACCCCAGGTCCCTAGTTTTGAGAGGAAGAATGGGAACTGATCTTTAATGAGGCCTGAGGTGTGCAGGCACTCTGCTAAAGTCTATGCCCCCGTTCCTGTGGGTCAGGCACAGTCATTTTCTGTGTTCCGTCCCACTTTGACAGGGAGACAGTATGGTGTGTTTATTTTCATATGGTTACTAGGTGACAGCTGGGATCTGAACCCAGTTCCAAAGCCTGGGCCTTTGCTGTTATACTACTGTGGACTGATCAACCATGCCAGGCCCCAGAACTAGACGCAGGGATGTGGGTAAGATCGAGTGGAGCCTGGTGTCCGGGGAGGGCCCAGCATGGTGGTGGGCGAGTTCCCAGGCTGAGCATACCTGCAAAGCTCTCATCCTCATCAGAAAGATGACTCAGAAGAACACTGGTAGGATGTGTTTAAGACCACCCACCGGTATTCGTCCCAGGGCAGTGGCGACGCCCCACACTGCATGGCCTTGGGCAGCCCTCTAATCTCTCAGGGCCTCTGGCTGCCTCATTGTCAAATTGGAGAGAATGGTCTAACGTCCCTTCCAGCTCTGATATCCTGATTTTAGGTCATTTCCCACCAGTGCGCTCTGAGGGGTCCGACTTCCTCACCAACAAAATCCTTCTCAGCCACGTGTCGCCTCCTCCGAGGATTCTCCGAGGGGGTGTGGCGGTGAGCTTGCGTAGTTGGACTGTCGGTCCTAAGAGATGCTCAGTGAAAAGAAGATCCAAGTCAGATTGATTTGGGGAACCCCGTCTCTTCCCCCTTTGAAGCTTGTCTCTGCACCAGGTCCTGCTGAACGGGAACGAGCTCAGCCTGGACTCGCGCCACCCCTCTTGTGGCCATGACCTCAGGAACCCATTTCTCCGCAACAGGGATGATCCTCTCTTGGAACACACTTGGAAAAATGTTGTTCAAAAACAAAAACTCCCACAGGAAAAGGGCCACTGACACGCAAGCAGTGACGTGGGGGAGCAGGGACTGGCAAAGGGCACAGGGTTCTGAGGGACGGGGGAAGCATATTCACGATGGCAGAGGAGCGGGTGGCAGGGTCCTCTCTGGCGCTGGGGCAGCCAGAGCAGAACAGCAGCCCGGGGGGCTCAAACGACAGAAACCAATTTTCTCACAGTTCTGGAGGGGGCAAGTCCAAGATCAAGGTGTTAGCAGGGTTGGTTTCTCCTAAGGCAGGGGTCCCCAAACTTTTTACACAGGGGGCCAGTTCACTGTCCCTCAGACCGTTGGAGGGCCGCCACATACAGTGCTCTTCTCACTGACCACCAAAGAAAGAGGTGCCCCTTCCGGAAGTGCGGCTGGGGGCCGGATAAATGGCCTCAGGGGGCCGCATGTGGCCCGCGGGCTGTAGTTTGGGGACACTTGTTCTAAGGCCCCCTTAGCTTGTAGATGTCCATCTTCTCCCTCGATCTCATATGGTTTTTCCTCTTTTTATAAGGACATTGGTCATATTGGATTAGGACCCATTCATATGACCTCATTTTACCTTAATTACCTTATTAAAGGCTCTGTCTCCAAATAAAGGACCCATTCTGAGGTACAGGGGGTTAGGACTTCAACGCATGAAGTCAGGAGCTCACACTTCAGTCCATAATGCTGGGGAAGAGGAAGGGTAGATCTGGGAAAGGTGCTGGCTCTGGGTCTCCTGGACTGTTTGGACACTGCAATGTCCTGGCTTTGAGAAGCACTTCTTGAACATTCACGATTTGCCAGACTCTAGATTAAAAACCGATCCCAGCCATGACGCATAGGAGCTCATGGGGCTGTGAGTGGGTGGGTGAGGGGATAAAACATGCAATGAACTGTGTGGAGCAGAATTTGGTGAGTCTGATAACCACGAGCATTGATTGAGGTTTCTCCAGCCTAAATATCAGAAAGAAGTGCTTTAAATGCTTTATTCATTTAAACCTCACAACAACGTGTAGGAGGGAGGTACTATTATTTACCCCCGTCTTACAGATGAAGACATACTGAGGCACTGGTCTCAGAAGGTAAGGAATGGAGCGAAGAGTCCAATAAGTCTGGGTGCATGTCCAAGCCCTTCACCAGGAAGCCTGTAACAGTACACTGTGCCGGCACCTCTATACGGGATCCCAAGAGACGGCCATACCGAGGGTTTTTCAAGATCATCATAAGGAGAGTGGTCTTCCAGCCAGAGTAGGATGGAGAAGATGAGGGCAACCTCAGAAGGACTTTCTGGAAGAGGTTATTACAATTTAAGGAATATTTATTATATAGTCATATAATAAATATGTTATAATATATAAATTAATTTATATGATATAATGAACATGTTTTATAATGGTGTTCTGTAATACCAGTAAATTATATGTGACCCTATTAGAGGAGTTGAACGTAATATGTAAAACGTATAGTTCGTGCCTGGGCCTGACCTGTGGTGGCACAGTGGATAAAGCATCAGCCTAGAATGCTGAGGTCACTGGTTCAAAAGCCTGCACTTGTCTAGTCAAGCCACATATGGGAATTGAAGCTTCCTGCTCCTCCCCCCTTCTCTCTCTCTCTCTCTCTCTCTCTCTCTCTCTCTCTCTCTTGCTCTTGCTCTCTCTTTCCTCTCTAAAATGAATTAAAAATAAAAAAGCAAGCAGCCAAGAAATGTGGAAAAAACACAGCTTAAAAGTCTGACCAGGCAGTGGTGCAGCGGATAGAGCGTCGGACTGGGATGCAGAGGACCCAGGTTCGAGATCCCAAGGTCGCCAGCTTGAGCGCGGGCTCATCTGGTTTGAGCAAAAGCTCACCAGCTTGGACCCAAGGTCGCTGGCTCGAGCAAGGGGTTACTCGGTCTGCTGAAGGCCCACGGTCAAGGCACATATGAGAAAGCAATCAATGAACAACTAAGGTGTCACAACGCACAACAAAAAACTAATGATTGATGCTTCTTTCTCATCTCTCCGTTCCTGTCTGTCTGTCTGTCTGTCCCTGTCTATCCCTCTCTGTCTCTGAAAAAACAACAACAAAAATACACAGCTTAAAAAACAAACAAAAAACCCATATAGTTTATTCCTGAATCTAAGTGTCACTTTTAAAGTCTTACTGACAATTTCAAGTGCTACCTCTTTTTTTTTTTATAAATAAATTTTTATTTTAATGGGGTGACATCAATAAATCAGGGTACATATATTCAAAGAAAACATTTCCAGGTTATCTTGTCATTTAGTTCTGTTGCATACCCATCACCCAAAGAGAAATCGTCCTCCGTCACCCTCTATCCAGTTTTCTTTGTACCCCTCCCCCTCTCCCTCCTCCCCTTCCTCCACCCCCCGTAACCACCCCACTCCTGTCCATGTCTCTTAGTCTCGTTTTTATGTCCCACCAATGTATGGAATCCTGCAGTTCTTGTTTTTTTCTGATTCACTTATTTCACTCCGCATAATGTTATAAAGATTCCACCATTCTGCTGTAAGTGATCCGATGTCATCATTTCTTCTAGCTGACTAGTAAGTGCTACCTCTTATAGGAGCAAAATTTCTTCAACTTAATTTAAAAAGAAACATACTAAGAGTTACAATGACTCTTGTCTAATTATAAGAAAGCTTGTCTAATTTGGCATTACTGACAATAGAACACAAATTATACAAAAATCTTAATTTACCGAATGTAGATGGTAAGTGTCCTACACCAAAAAAAAAATAAATAAAAGAAGAAATGGTCACTATGTGAAGTGACAAATGAGTTAATTAACTTGATTGTGGTGACCATTTCACAACAGATATGTATATCAAAATTTTACATTGAACACTTTTTTTTTGTCAATTACACCTCTAAAGCGGGGAGGGTGGGTGGAATCTTGAGTATAAGGGCAAAATAATATTGCTAAAACAAAGGCAAGAAAAATTAAATTTATAGGTTAAATACATATTAACTTATGAATTACAGATGTCTTTGTTTTATCCATTCAAACATCACTGGCTCAACAACAGAACACCCAGAAATATGCAATGGCAATTAAATTCAGTCATCTTTGGTATTTCTGCCAACTTGCCATCATATAAAACCCACGACTTTACACATACTTTATTTTGTGCTGTAAATGTATATTTTGTCATCAGGAAGACAGAGCATATTTTGTAACAGTTTAACAGCATGATTTAGAACTCTTGATTATTTAGAGACATATGGTATGTGGTACGTTTGCCCCAGCCCCTGCCGATGGTGGGAAGTGGCGGTTCTGATCCTGCCCTCGGTTCCCGTTAGGAGGACAAAGCCGGAGGTGGGAGAGAAACAAACACATTTGCTTCCCTCTGGGTGAGGAGGAGAGTAACTAGCCCCCAGAGCTATTCCCCCCTGCCCCATCTGGTTTGATTTACTCTGCTTTCCTCGGTCTGCGCCCCCTTCTCGGCCTGTTCCCAGCCGTTCCCAGATGCGGCCCTGTCTGGCTGGCCCGGAGCTTCCGGCAGAATGGGGAGAGCAGCGGTTTCCCTGGGAAAATATGCCGTGAGATGCTATCAGAGCTAAAAATATGTGGCCCCTAAGCTCCACCCTCATTAGTCAGAAGAAAGCCCAAGGATTTCTGCCTTCTGCAGTTTCAGACCAACAGGAAAAGGGGAAATCAAAGAACCCCTGGTTGGGGCTTAAACACTCTGGCAAGGAGCCCAGCCCCGAGCTGGAGAAAGCTCGTTTGGGCTCATTGGTGGCTGCAGCGGGCAAGGGGACTGACTCGTCCCCTGGGGGCAGTCCATCCATGGCTACCACATAGTCCCATCTGATTGACTTCTATGTCGTCAGTATCCACATTTTATATTTGAGGACTCAGACAAAGAAAACAAAATGGGTTACAACCACACTACTGGCTCTTTGCAGTTCATCCCAGAGCCCCAGGGGCCCCGTTGACCCCCAAACACTTACACCTGCCCCTGCCTGTGAGGAGTGCCCCCCACCTCTCCTCTCTGTCTGCACAGACTAAGCTTTCCGTCACCCTTCAAGTCTCACTTAAACACCCTCCGCCCCGAAGCCTCATCTCAGTTGCGCCATCACATAGCCTCCGCTCACTCTGTACTTGACCTTCCTAACATTTATCATTATATTCCCATGTTGTGCGACCACGTAATGGACACGGGCCATGAGTATAGGGATTGATCCTGAGTATCCCTCCCACTCACTGTCATCGTGCCTGTGCCTGTCACAGGAGGTGACATGTCCACAGTATTCCAACTACGTGTGCTGAATGAATCAGTCCCCCGACCCCCTCAGAAAAGCTTGCCATGTAATTGGTGTTAACAAGTTAGCCTGCCTTAAAACAGCAGCTGTCATAAGAGAGGGGAATAAAGGCCTTATTGTCTGGCGTCGGCCGTAAGTGCTGTGGTTGCCGTATGCGGGGTGGCAGGGAGGACTGGAGGTGGGGTCGTGCAGACGGGGCAGGGGCAAATACAAGGACTTAACAGAGGAGAGGATGGCATGAGGTTTGGGGAATAGCGTGGGGGCAGAACCTGCTGGGAGCAGTTCATGGTGGTGGTCACTTTCTCTCCCATGGGACCCTCCTCAGCCAAGAATGGGGGCAAAAGCGAGTAACCGGTTGTTGAAAACCCAGCTCTGCCCAGAACTAGCAAGTTCTCAATCTCTCTGAACGTCAGGGTCCTTACTGATAAGAATAGTTAACAGTGGTTACACCTATTTCTCAGCTTGCTGCAAGGATCAAGTGGTAGGTGGTACGCATGACCCCCCCCTCGCACAGCACCTGGCTCACTGTCCATGCTCAGGAGCTGGGACAGGTTAGGAAAAGAGCGCTCAACCAGCAGGAGGCGCTCAGGAGCTGGGACAGGTTAGGAAAAGAGCGCTCAACCAGCAGGAGGCGCTCAGGAGCTGGGACAGGTTAGGAAAAGAGCGCTCAACCAGCAGGAGGCGCTCAGGAGCTGGGACAGGTTAGGTAAAGAGCGCTCAACCAGCAGGGGGGCTCAGTTTCCTCTGCAGCAGGTGCCCCGTTTCCTTTTGTCCGACCTGGGCTTCCACTCAGGGCTCCCCAGGGAAGGTCAATGCATATCTCAGAATATGTCACTCAACTCCACTTCACATTCAGTCTATGACTATTTCCCAAAGATTCAAGAACCAAAAAAGCCTAGATGAAGAAGAAGCACCCAGGCAGCCAGGGAGTTGGATTGGGTCATTCTGGGACAGGCTCCCAAGAAGAACCCAGAATTAGTTCACAGGACCCGAGGAAGGCCAAGGGAAGAACAATGGTGGACTGGTTAAGAACACTGGCCTCCTCGCTAACTTGAGGTGTTTCCAAACACCCAGCCAGGTCCAGGAATGCTTCCGAGGGATCAAGCACCCTCCCGCTCTTGGTGGGAATGAGGGTATGTTTGTCTCTTATGGCTGCTTTTACAAATGACCAGCAATTCGGTGCCTTAAAGCAACACAAACTTCTTATCTCACAGTTATGGACATGAGAAGACTAATGTCTCGCAACTTAATCCCCAGGTTAAAATTAAGTGTCAGCCGGGCTGGTTCCTTCTGGAGACTCTAGGGGACAATCTGGTCCTGGCCTCTTGCAAGGGCCCTTGCAGGTCCATCGAGCCACCCAGACAACCCAGGATAATCTCCCCATTTCAAGATTCTTAATCGCATCTACAAAGTCCCCCCCAAGGTAACATATTCACAGGTTTTAGGGATTAGAATGTGGTTTTTTTTGTTTTTTGGGGGGGTGAGGGGTTGGCTAATATTCAGCCTACCATAACCTTTTGGGAGGAATCAATATTTTAAATAATGATACCCTTTAACCTAACAATTTCACTTCCAGAATCACTCCCACAGGTATAACTAGACACATGTATAAAGGTGCATGTTCAGAAATGTCCATTATAGCGGAGTTTATAACACTGAACCCCAAAAAACAACCCATCCTATTGGTAATCAGTAGAAATACAGTTAAATAAATTGTGGAATGGTCATACATTAGAATATTCTGAAAAGTGCAGTACTCTAAATATAATGAAATACATTTATATGTATTAATATGACAAAGCCTGCAAAAGACATTGTAAAGTGAAAAGAGCGGAGTGAAATACAATCTGTATAATGTGATCCCATTTTTTAAGAATGTATGCTTCCGTGGGTGGATATGTGTGTGTAATTTCTGGAGGGATGCCAAAGACTCTGTTGGTGGCGGTGGCTGCCTCTGGGAGGTAGCCAGGGGACTTCTATCCCTCATTTTATGCCCTTCTGAAATGCCATTTATTGTTTTGGGTCTTTTTTAACTAAAAGTATGTATGACTTATAATCTAAAAACCATCTGTTCCAACTGAAATTCAGTATTTTGACTAATAAACGAGTGGGAGTGGGTTCCTAGCTCCGAGGCCATCCTTGGGAAGCTAGGACCAGGATGCTTGAGGACCAGTCTCCTCTTCCTGTAGCTTCAGTCCCCTGCCCCCTCCTGCTCCGCGCCCCCCTCCAGCTGAAGGAGCTAAGAAAAGAGTGGTTAGTATGCAATTGGGGAGCTTTGCTATCACACAGACCTGGGTTTGCACCCAGATGCTACCACTGGCCAGATTTGCGGGCTTGGGCAAGACTCTTAACCTCAGTAAAACCTCAGGGTGAAAGGGTGATAACAGCATTTACCTCATAGGGTTGATGCGAGGACGGAAGCTAGACATATTAACTCTGGCACAAGGCGTAGCACTCAGTGATTTGGAGGTGTCTGAATAAGACCAACCCGGAGGGGTGCTAAGGTCCAGAGAAGGAACTTTGGTTTTGGTCAGTGGACACATCTGAGTGTCTTGGCACCTCCTGTCCTCAGCATCGGGGCTACCAGGGTTAATATGGCAAGATTGGGCTTCCAAGGTCCCCTCGTGTGGTGGGAGCGATAGTCACCTAAATAAATAGCTCCACACAAGCCTATACTGTGAGTATAACAGTCTCGGGTACACAGCATGAGGGTACTACCGAGGGCAATTATCCCTGACTGGTCTGAGGTAGGTGTTGTGAAGTCCTCAAAGATGTCAAAATTTCCTTGTGAGGCCAGAGAGTTTCCATATAACATCAGGACGGCAGTTCCAAGGGTGTATGCACATATAATACTACATTGATTTTCACACATCATTTAACATTTATGCACTCTTCGTGTGAAGGGCTGCCCCAATAAAAACGTACACTCAAAAACTTAGAGTTGTTTTCCTTTGGCCAAAAGCCAAGAGGTCCTGACTTCCCCTCAGAGTCAGTGCAAAGTGGTGTGTGTGGTAGGGGAGTGTATCTTTCTGGAACAAGCGTCAACAGTTAGCCATTCGGGTCAGATTCTCAAAGGGATAGGGGACCTCTACAAAGCTAAGAATTAGCAGTGAGACCCTTCCCTAAACTGAGGACTGCTCACCATGGTTCTGCTGGGCTTTGACTAAATGTCAGACCACTCTGAGCAGACCGGGTTTCTGGGAATACAAGACATGAGATGAAGAGGCACAAACATATTTATTGGACCAGTTGCAAAACAAACGACAACATTTTTCTTTGGGGAGCAAAATGCTGATAATTATCACTACTAGTTGATCTTTGGCGCAACTTTAAAAAAAGAGCATGGCTTTCCATTGGCCCAGTGCCTTGGGCTGCAGCCAATCCTGAGGCACGCCTCTGCCCACGCCCCCTCCCCCCTGCATCCCCATCTCTGTCCTGCCTGAGGTCCGCCATGAGGGAGAGGTAGCTTCGCCCCCTGCCCTACCTGAAAAACCAGGGAGAAACCTTAACTATGTTCTGGATTCCTTTGGGGCCCTTCATCCAGGCCTGGCTTGCAAACCAGAATTTCCAGTGTGACTGCGTTGGCAGGAAGTTAATGAGCAGCCCAGGAGAGCTGGGCACCCTCTGCACCAGATTTGCCCAAGTGGGCAGAGCGAGGTGCCCGGTCCTCTGCCTCTCTCCATGGAACGAGGCAGAGGGGAAGGGTGCACCTTGGGGGAGGGCCCTAGCCCCACACACACACAGAGTGGGCAACTGGCCCAGGGGCACAGAGCTGCAAAGTGACTGAGTTGGGACTCACACCTAGGCTGTCTGGATCAGATCCCATTCTTTTTTTTTTTTTTTTCATTTTTCTGAAGCTGGAAACGGGGAGAGACAGTCAGACAGACTCCCGCATGCACCCGACCGGGATCCACCTGGCACGCCCACCAGGGGCGATGCTCTGCCCACCAGGGGGCGATGCTCTGCCTCGACCAGAGCCACTCTAGCACCTGGGGCAGAGGCCAAGGAGCCATCCCCAGCACCCGGGCCATCTTTGCTCCAATGGAGCCTTGGCTGCGGGAGGGGAAGAGAGAGACAGAGAGGAAAGCGCGGCGGAGGGGTGGAGAAGCAAATGGGCGCTTCTCCTGTGTGCCCTGGCCGGGAATCGAACCTGGGTCCTCCGCACACTAGGCCGACGCTCTACCGCTGAGCCAACCGGCCAGGGCCAGATCCCATTCTTTTATGTGAAGCTTTTCT
The DNA here is from genome assembly GCF_036850995.1 of Saccopteryx leptura. NCBI lineage: Eukaryota > Metazoa > Chordata > Mammalia > Chiroptera > Emballonuridae > Saccopteryx > Saccopteryx leptura. The sequence continues at coordinate 177,607,509 of NC_089508.1, forward strand.
ATAGCACAGAGCCTGGCATACATCTCCCAAGCACTCAGTATGCGCAAGTGACGAATATATGATACTTTGGGGCTGGCATTTCAGCTTCCTGATTCCCACCCCGCTGGGCTCTCACTCTCATTGTGTCCTGGCATGCCACTCAGGACTGTGCGAGAATTTCCCCCTGGGACCCAGGCCATAGATGTTGCCCACACAGGAGGACTCAGGCCCACTTGCTACAACAAGCCGTGTCTCAGGGCCTCAACAAATGCACCTGGAGATCCCGAGAGCGTGGTATCCCCGCTAGGTCCTCCGCACGCAGTGGAGTCTCTGGTCACTCTTCTGAACCCTAATCAGCTCCGTGGGAGCGGCCACTGTGAGGGATGGGCCCAGGGGGCCACACAGGCCCCCACGGGGTCCTTTCAACTCTCAGCATGAGTGGGGGATGTCACAGCGCTCCTGCAAGGGAGGGAGCAGCAGGGAGGGATAAGACATGGGGGCCGCGGGGACAAGGTTCAGGCTCCTGCCCGCAGAAGCTCTCTTTAAGGAGATTTATGTGTTATTCCACCATGTTACTTTCTGCTTAGAATAAAAAAAGGTTTTGCTGTCTACCCTCATTACACACGCACACCCCACTTTAAGACCACTGATCTAGTCCGTCATTTCATTACACGTATTGGGGAAACTGAGATCCAGACAGGAAGGACCAGCCTCAGGTCCCGGTGTGTTAGTGGCAGAACTCACACCCCTTGACTTTATAATACCAAAGTTCTCAGCCACAAAGTTCGCTGTGCCTCTGTCCTCCCTGTTCCCCGGGACCAGATGCTCCAGGTCCAAAGAGACGCAGGGGGAAGCGTCACTATAGCCCCCCAATCCGCCACCCTGAGGTTGCTGCCTGAGCAGTGATTCAGACAAGCGGGAGGCAAGGAACAAGGAAGAGACCACAGCAAGAGCGTTGAGGACTCGCTCAGATCCCAGCTTAGCCACGTTATTGTCTGCCGAACCTGAAACAAGTCACCAGACCCCCCAGAGACTCACCGCCCTTGGCTGTGAAACTAGGGTCTTGTGAAACTGCTCTAGGGACTAGGTTAAAACATGTAGAGAACCTGCAACACAGAAGTTGTCCGGCAAGTCATAGTTCATCTCAGTATTGTCATTTTAACTGTGGCTGGGTTTTGATAAGATCTGGAGTTCTTTTCCACATACTAAGAACATGAGGCCCTCTGCATTCCCACGCCAAGGCCACGCAATGCTGCGCTTCCACACACATTCCCCGCCGTGAGCTCTGCCCTCCGTAGGAATTTGAAACTCCTTCCACCTGTAAGCAGATAATCTGATGATGCAATCCCACAAATGCAGCGTGGTCAGTCAGCTGGGTTTCATCTTGGCCTCCCTGTTTAATTGCAGATGAGTTACTTAACCTCCCTGAGCCTCAGTTTTCTCATCTCTGAAATGGGAATCATAGCCGTACCTAACTCATAGGCTTATTGTGAGGAATAAATGAGACAATGGGAGTAAAATCCTCAGGGCACTGGCTCATCCTCACAAAGGTCAGCCCCTTCTGCCCAGGACAAGAGCATAGTGGGAGAACAAAAGGACTGGACTGGCACGCAGGTGCCACTGGTTAGCAGGGGGGGTGATGTGGGCCTGACCTTGCCTCCTCTGTGCCTCCGTTTCCCCATCTGCAAACCTAAGGGGTGGAATTAGTTCGGCCCTCCCCACGCTAACTCTGAAGGACAGCTGGTGAGAGGGTTGGATGGCTGCCCCGTGGGGTTTCCAGATGGCCCCCGTGTTCCCAGCCACCCTCTACGGGGCAGAGTCGAGAGGAGGTCTGGGGAGATGGCTCTGGCTTCCTCAGCCGTGACCTTGGTTAGGAGAGCTGCTCTGGGAACTCAGAAGCCCAGCTTGAAGTCCTGTCTCTACTATCGCATGTGACCTCCGGAGAGGTACTCTGCCTCTCCGAGCCTCAGTTCCTTCATCTGTAAAATGGGACCGAAAATGGCACCCAGAGTTAGGGATTGCAATGACCGCATAAGCCAATGCCTTCAGAGTGCTGAGCACACAGAGGAAGAAGTCAGTACTCGTGTGTCATTTTCATTGTCACTAAGGCCATTTGGTGTGGACCCCGTTGCAGGGCAAGGTGCTCTTCTTAGAACCAGTCTGAGCGCACCTGTGTCCATCCTAAACATTATTCCTAATAACAGCAAAACTCTTTATGAGGACAGCGGCCATCCTGGGGACCCACCAGGAGAAGGCTGGTCTCTGCGAGTCGACCTTCCAGATTCCCATGATTCCAGGTCAGCCTGGAATGGTGACAGTCATCTGCCCTTCCCAACCTGCCCAGAAGACCAGCTCTGCAGGGCTGGATGGACTGCAAGCTACATCCTGCCCAGCCCTTTTACCTGGGGGAGGAATGGGCTGCAAGCTACATCCTGCCCAGCCCTTTTACCTGGGGGAGGAGTGCTGGGAAGAGAGGTGACCTATCTGAATCTCCTGGCGTGTTACTAGACCCAGGACACGAGGCAGTCTGGTCGCATCGAAAGAGTGTCTGCGTGGGATTCTTGGCTTCTGTGTTGGATTACAGGCTGAGTGTCCTCACTGGGCTTCAGTCTCCTCATTTGGAAACAGGACACTAGGAGACACTTCTCCTCAGGGGTGTTGCAAAGACTGCAGGAGCATGCGTTTAACATAGAGCAAGTCCTCTGTAAATAGCATTGCTGTTACACATGTCTCTGTTCTCTGTTCCCCCTCCGGCTCTCTGTGGCCATACCATGCTGGAAACACACCATGCACCAACGTGTGGGTTTCCTTTCAGCTGTGAAGCTGTCTGGAATAGTAGAGTCGATCTGGGATTCCAGTCTGGAAAGCTGATTGAAACCCAATTCTGCCTCTCCGTTGCTCTGGGAGTTTCTGCTGGCCGATTCCCTCTCTGACCCTCAGTTTCTTCCTCTATGACAACACCGTCCAACAGAAATACAATGTGAGCCACATATGTCATTTTAAATCATTTAGTAGAAATAAAGAAAATTTATTTTAATAATATTATTTACTTAGCTCATGTATCCAAGATATTATTATCATGTCAACAAGTCATTGATACTGAAAAATCGAGTTATTTTGCTCTTTTTTTCTTTTCTTTTCTTCTTACTAAGTTTGAAATCTGAATGGTTTCCAACCGGAGGCAACTTTGGTGATTGTCTGGGATGTTTCTGGCTGTCTCAGGGGGTGGCGAGGGGCGGGGAGTGCAGGTGTGAGTGCTCTGGCTTAGAGTAGAGACTGGGGTGCTGTTACACACCCTACAATGCACAGGGCAGCCTCCCACACAGAGAATTATCCAGCCCGAACATAAACAGTGGCTGCAGCAGATGCACACTGCAGCACAGTTCAGATTAGCCAAGTTCTCAACAGCCACCTGGACCTGCTTCCTACCATATTGGACACTATGGCTCTAAAATATAAAACATTTAGACATGCACTTAGAGAAGCCCCGTTCTTAGGAATCGGGGTTTTGATAAATTTGTTTTTCTGCTCATCTCCAAATAATTGGCCAAACGAGTTGTAACTGGTTCATCAGTGCCTGGCTGGCTGAGGACAGAGCCCATCTGTCCCAGGCTGGTCAGACTCTCCCAAAGCCACCCGCCCTCCCTGGGAGACTGAGCCTGGGACAGACAGTGAAGCCTGTTGTTCTTTTCTGGGAGACAATGCTGCAGGCCCTGCTACCTGCCTGACAGGGCTATTGTGGCTCAGGGAGAAAGGGGCTTTGTCAGAACAGCGCTGAGGGGCCTGCAGTTCAATGGGGCCCTTTATGTCCGCACTCCCAGGATGCACTGGCTGGCGGCCCTGTGGAGGCCCCGCCCCTCCTAGAACAAATGGGGACCCTGGGACCCAGTGAGGGCATGGGAGCCCCTCCAGTAAATAGATCCCAGTTCCCTCCACCAGAGTCCACTGCCCTGAAGTTTGCCTAACTCTGAAAAGCCCTGTCTCCAAGCACAGGATGAACTAACTCAGTACTGCCCTTAACTCTGGGCAAGGGGGCCCAGCCCTATACCCCAAAATGTAGTGGCTCCACAAATCAGAAACATATACAAGAATAAATGTATTAACAACAAATGTGGGCGTTTCTATCTCAGCATCTGGGCTCAGTGCTGGCACCCTGCACAGTAACCTCACCTTGCTTCTCCTGATTGAAAAAGCCCAGGCCAGAGGGACATTCTCCACCTCTCTTGCCCTCTGCTTTTACTATTACACAAGAGGAACACCTACTTTCCATCACCCTGTTTTTCTAATGGTGAATTTGAAAACCCCAATCTCTAGATAGCCCCATTTTGTTTCCCCCGTAGTATATAAGGGCTTGTAGGGTGGGAGTCTGTATGACTCATTCTGGTCTCCCGTCACTTCAATTCCCTCTTTCATTCAATTTACCAAGCTTCTGTCATCCATTCATTCCACATACATACCAATTACTTACTGGGCACCTGCTATGTGTTTCCTGTACCCGCGCCCAGCACTATCAGACCTATGTTGAATGAATGAACAAGGCAGGGAGGTAAGAAGCCAGGAAGGCAGGCAGGAAGGAAAAAACTCAAGAGTTTTGGAACCCCCTGCCCGCCCGCGAAAGCCCTAACTGGCAGCAGCGTCCCCTCTAAACCTCCATCTTTCATCTTCTACCTGGACCCCTCTCCCGCCATCCTGGGACCTATCAACTCTGTCACTGGGGAGGGAATTGGGTGCCAATCCGGACTTCGGGGAGGTGCCCGAACCCGCCCCCTCACAGCCTGCCCTGGGCGAGGGGCGGTGACTCCCTCGCGGGGAGCCGAGCAGCCTCCGCCCTCCTACCCCCTAGGGCACGCGCCCCTCTGCGCGCAGCTCGAGTGTGGGGCAGAGGGGTGGGCGGACAGACGGCGCATGGAGTTGCCCAAGACACCGGGTGACTCCTCCCCGGGGACCCTCCCCTCTGGGGCGCGTCATTCTCCCCACCCTGGGGTCCGACCCGGGAGGCTTCTGACACGCTGGCCACGCTGGGGACAAGTCCCGGCCACCTGCTCCGGAAGCCCGGGGCGCCATCCGCGCGCCTTGGTGTGGGTGCCCATGGAGCTGCCGGCCCACAATGCCAGCTGTGAGAACGGTAGGTGCAGGCTCGGGGTGGGGGGGATGACGCGGGGAGGGGGGAAGTGCGGGAAGGGGCGGGGGGGGGGGGGTAGTGTGTGTGTGTGGAGGGGATGACGCGGGGAGGGGGTAGTGCGGGACAGGACAGGGCCAGGGAACTGCTTTCCTTTCCTTCCCTACTCCCCTTCCCTTCCCTGCTCTCTTTTCTCCTTTCCTTCTCGTCCTCTCCTGCTAGGAGGCCCAAAACCAAGTGGTGGTGGTGGGGGGAGGGGGGTGCAGCACTAGTTGTCCCCCACCCAGTTCTTAAGCCTGTTTTGAGAAGGATCAGGGTTCTGCCTGACTTACCCCATCTTGGGAGCTGGGTAGCTGAGGGGACAATGGGGCGAAAGGGACAAACTAGGGAGGAGGCAGAAGCAGGCATTATTGATTGCAACAGGTGGGCCTAGAGGTGTGGGGTCCCAGGTTTCTTTTTATGTATAGTCACTTCAGATTGTAGTACGTGCCCAGGTCTGGCTGTCTCCCTAGGGCCCACCAAAGACAGGAAGAGGGGCACCCCATCCCCACACCCACCTTTTAGACAAAGGTGGGAAAGAACAGCCCAAGAAAGATAAAGGAAGATCCTTGGCTTTACGTGGACCTCTTACCGTGAACCAGGTAGTGGGCTAGGCTCTTTATTTGCATTATCTCACTTAATCCTCAACACAGCTCTAGGTGACAGGTAATATTACTACCTTACTGTCTCCATTCTGGAGACAGGGAAGCTGAGGCTCTGGAAAGTTGATAACTTGCTCAAGGAAAGACCGTGGGGAAATGGGATGTAGAAGTAGGGCTCTTGGATCCTAAAACCTGTGCTCATACAACTCCTTTCGTGGTGTCTCCACCTCCCTACCTTGCAGCGTGTGGGATACCGCTGTTGCTCTAACTTCTCTCCCGATGAAGCTTTCAAAGCCAGCCTGTTGGGTGTTGGCTGGCTTTGGTTTCCTGACCAACAAGGTGGTTCATGTTCAGCCTCACCTTCCCCTGGGGAAAAAGATGTTCCCCAGTCCTAGCATATTCTGAAAGAGAAACAGGAGTCATTTGGCCCAACACCTGCTTGTCACATGACATCTTTCCCAGAACTGGATTGCCTTTGGCCCTTAGTCTTCTCTCTTTTTTTTAATTATCCCAATGGGAGAACTTCAGTCAATGGAAGGAGCTGTGCCCCTTGGGTGCTTCCGGCCTCCCCCAAACAGTCAAACCCACAGTGGGCTCTTTGGTTCCACCTGCTGGAGACACACCCTCTGGAAGGCAGGGGATGGGCGTGGGAATGAGCTTGACCTTCCTCTTGGGAGTCGCCTTCCTGGGCCCACGTCCTCCCAGGCTCTGGCTCACTTCCTGAGCTCAGGGAACTCCTAGGGCTTGACTCTCATCCCAGATGAGGAGCAGGAGTGAGCAATCAAAACAAGTTGGATTAGGGGCCGAGATGGCTTGTCTCACCTTCTCTTGATTGTGACACAGATGTCAGAGCGAGACAGCTCCCATTGTAAAAGACACATCGGTATCCCCTGGTGGTCTCCATACCCAGCTGCCACTAGGCTTTTGTGTGACATACGTTAGCACTTCTGCTTCTCAGGGCCTCAGTTTCCCCAGCTGAAAGAAGGTTAGACAGGCTGCCTTCTGAGGGCTGCTCCAGCTCCACTGGTCTGTGCTTCTGTCCCGTGGAAGAAAGGTCGACACTGCACTTACTGATTTCCACCAAGATGCCGCTCTGTGCTCTGGGCATTCCAAAGCCAGAGCTGCCTGACCTTGGACTTTGGGGTCCTTCCGGTTCAGGTTTGGCTGCAGGAGAAGTGCCTGACGCAGGCTTACATCCTTGCCTTCATGACACACAGTTAGGAAAAGACCGTCTCTCGTCAGAGGTCACAAACTCAAGTGCCTACAAGAGCTGAGCACATAACAAAAATGATGTAAGGGAGCCGGGTATGGACCCCCGGGCATTGCAAAGAGCATGTCCTGTCTAGTGGGCGACGCAGCCCCGTGACAGCCAACTGTGGCAATGGGAAGATAACCCAAAGTGGCATTTTCATGGGAAATCTGAGTTTTAAATGTTGGTAACAAATTTACATTTAAAAATAACCCTCAAGAGGCCGAATGAAATGCTACCCTCCTTGCTGCCTGTTTTGTGGGCTGTGTGGTGGTTGAGAGCGTGGGCTTCAATTCAGCGTCAGGGAGGCTTGGAGTCCAGTTCCAGCTTCACGGGTTACCAGCAATGCAGCCTTCGGCAGACTACCAAACTTACCAGCGTGCCCATTGCTTCAGCTGAAACCCTGGGCATGGTGGCTGTGCTATGTTCATGACAGGAAGGTTCAGGGACAGCCCCGGAGCAGAGGGCCATGTAGGTACTAGCCCTGGAGGATTACTGACTATGCTATGTACCAGGGGTCCCCAAACTACGGCCCGCGGGCCACATGTGGCCCCCTGAGGCCATTTATCCGGCCCCCACCGCACTTCTGGAAGGGACACCTCTTTCATCGGTGGTCAGTGAGAGGAGCATAGTTCCCATTGAAATACTGGTCAGTTTGTTGATTTAAATTTACTTGTTCTTTAATTTAAATATTGTATTTGTTCCCGTTTTGTTTTTTTACTTTAAAATAAGATATGTGCAGTGTGCATAGGGATTTGTTCATAGTTTTTTTTATAGTCCAGCCCTCCAATGGTCTGAGGGACAGTGAACTGGCCCCGTGTGTAAAAAGTTTGGGGACCCCTGCTATGTACTGTTTCCTTGAACTGAGACAGCTTAGTTTTTTGACTGAGGGTGTGCTCCACATTTGTCCTTTTGTCCTCAACATTTGTGCCAGAAAGGCAAGCAGGGGTGCCCTAGCTCAGGCATGAGGACTGACCAGATGCTCATGGACTCTAGGGCTTGGAACACAAACTAGAGGCTTTCTGAGAGGGACGCGATCCCTCTGAGGCCTGAAGGTAGGCCCTAGCCGCTGACCCCAAGCACCAGAGCTCTCAGAAGGAAGGCCTGGGAATGCTCAGTTATAGCAAACTGAATGCTCATATTTAATCACCCGCAGGCCTGGAAAGGGCTATGGGCTCTCTGACCTCACTGCCCCACGTTACCTGTCAGGGGTCTCCGCTGTGGCTGGAGTCAGGAGATGTAAGTGAAGAGGCCTCTGGGAGGGAGAATCCCTGTGTGATCTGAGCCGTTGGAGGCCCAGAGGCTGGGAGAGGATTCCTGTGCCGGGTGGGAGGTTGGATTCAGTGGGAGCTTGGGGGACCCTGCGTGTTGTTTGGGGCATCAGAATAGCTGAGTGGTTCCATGCTGGAGTTCTGCTGTCAATTTGTGTTCTTAGGCAACATACATGAGCTCCCATGGCTCCCAAATTCATACCTATGAAGTGGGATTTAAAAACAGCACTCACCTGACAGGCGGTTATAAGAATCCGATGAGGCCTGACCAGACGGTGGTGCAGTGGATAGAGAGTCGGACTGGGATGCAAAGGACCCAGGTTCAAGACCCCGAGGTTGCCAGCTTGAGCGCGGACTCATCTGGTTTGAGCAAAATCCCACCAGCTTGAACCCAAGGTCGCTGGCTCCAGCAAGGAGTTACTCGGTCTGCTGAAGGCCCGCGGTCAAGGCACATATGAGAAAGCAATCAATGAACAACTAAGGTGTTGTAACGCGCAATGAAAAACTAATGATTGATGCTTCTCATCTCTCTCCATTCCTGTCTGTCTGTCCCTGTCTATCCCTCTCTCTGACTCACTCTCTGTCTCTGTAAAAAAAAAAAAAAAAGAAAGAAAAGAATCCGATGAGTCCGTGGAAGCCCGGCGTAAGCACCGGTGAATGCTGACGGCTGTCTGTGGGTGGGGGGGCCCAGTGCGTGCACGGAGCTGACGGCTGTCTGGGGGTGGGGGCCCAGTGCGTGCGTGGAGCTGACGGCTGTCTGTGGGTGGGGGCCCAGTGCGTGCACGGAGCTGACGGCTGTCTGGGGGTGGGGGCCCAGTGCGTGCGTGGAGCTGACGGCTGTCTGTGGGTGGGGGCCCAGTGCGTGCACGGAGCTGACGGCTGTCTGGGGGTGGGGGCCCAGTGCGTGCACGGAGCTGACGGGTGTCTGGGGGTGGGGGCCCAGTGCGTGCACGGAGCCCCGCTGGAGCTGAAGCGTGGGCTCTGAACCAGTGGCCACCTCTGATATTCCTCACGTGTGCCAGTGTCCCCAGCGTGACCCCTCTCACCATGGTCTTCCCATCCAGGTTCCCTGATCACCCTGTACTGCTCCTCCCAGCAAGTCCTGTGCCAGATCGTGGGTGACCTCAGCCCCCACGCACCCAGCAATGTCACCGCTAGCAGCTGGCGGGAGGTATTCTGGCAGAAGTACAGCTTCTACGTCGGCCTGGGTCTGGCCTTCCTGTCCAGCTTCCTCATCGGCGGCAGCGTCATCCTCAAGAAGAAAGGCCTCTTGCGCCTGGTGGCCTCGGGGGCCACACGGGCTGGTAGGCTCCTGGTGGGGGCGGGGAGATGGGGTGTGGGGCAGCTGAACCCTCAGCCAGCCCTGTGAACCTCCCTTCACTGCAGCCGTTTGAGAGCCTGGCCTCAAAGGGCACAAAAAGCTCACTCTCAACCCCGTGGGGAATCCAAGCCACCAACAGGAGATTTTCCTTTATAATCCAGTATTTCTTGACCACCTCGTGACCAGTTCAATAGAGATGAGAGGGGATGGTCTCAGGGTCAAGAATTAGGAACCCCAGATCTAGTCCTGGTTTTATTTCTAATCAGTTGTGTCATCATAGACAAGTCACAATTTCCCTACAAAATGGGAATACAAACACCTCTTTCGGAAACAATGTCAGACACTAGTATGCCCTCACTTACTATCATATTGAGCTTCCTATGGGCTACCAAGGAATTACCGAGTCTCTGTCCACAGGGATTTGCTTGTTTGAAAAATAAGATGTGTATCCATAAAGCAATTCTTTTTTATTTTACTTTATTTTTTATTTTTTACAGAAACAGAGCGAGAGTCAGAGAGAGGGACAGACAGGGACAGACAGGCAGGAACGCAGAGAGATGAGAAGCATCAATCATCAGTTTTTCGTTGTGGAACTTTAGTTGTTCATTGATTGCTTTCTCATATGCGCCTTGACCGTGGGGCTACAGCAGACCGAGTAACCCCTTGCTCGAGCCAGCGACCTTGGGTCCAAGCTGGTGAGCTTTTTTGCTCAAACCAGATGAGCCCGCGCTCAAGCTGGCGACCTTGGGGTCTCGAGCCTGGGTCCTTGGCATCCCAGTCCGCTGCTCCATCCACTGTGCCACTGCCTGGTCAGGCTCCATGAAGCAATTCTTGAGGAATGGAATCCTGTGTAAAATAATTTATTCATTTAATCATCATTCATTGTGTACCCGCTGTGTGGGACACAGTGCCCTTGAGGGGCATTGAATCAAATGGGAGAGACAGGCAAGCCAGCAGGCAGGTGTTACACAGTGCTATCATGGGGAAAGTAGATGCTGTCGCAATATTTTGGAAGGGCATGTAAAGCCCAGGCTGTGGGTATTAGGGGAGGTTTTCTGTAGAAGTGATTCAGAATCTAAGACCTAAACAATGAAAAAAATAGCAAGGTGAAGGGGGAAAGAGGAGGACATAGAGCTCCAGTCAGAAAGAACAGCATGTGCAAAGGCTCAGAGGTCAGCAAGCACGAGTGACATTAGACACTGAATGTAGCTCAGGCTGGCTGGAGCATGGTGGGGCAGAGATGCTGGTGTCGGGGCCAGATCCTCATGTGTCTTGGACACTGGGCCTCAGAATTTGAGTGTAATTGTAAGTGAGCATAAGGCTTTGGGCAGGGGAGTGACAGAGTCCAATTTATGACGTGAGACGATCCCTGGTGGCTGGTTGGAGATGGATAAGGGACAAGACGGAAGACCGAGTAGGGGAGAGAGACAGCAGAACCTCGTCTGGGCCTGGGAAAGAGCAGCGGGCATGGAGACAAGAGGTGGAGTCCAGTTTGGAAGGTAGACCTTACTTACCGGGTTTGGTGTTGACCGGCTGCAAGGGGAAGGTAAAACCACGATTCACGGACCTCGCGGCTCTATGACTTGAGCAACTAGGGAGATACGGGTGCTATTTTGTGAGATGAATAATGCGGAAGGAGCAGGTTTGCAGGAAGATGACACGTTCAAGTTTGGACGTGTTCAGTTTAATTTTCTGCCTTTTTAATACCTTCTGAGATTGCAAACCTTGGTGAGTGGATGAGGAGCGTTTAAAATCGAGAGTTCCATTGAGGGCAGAGTTTGAGATGCCTGGGTAGAGAATCGAGAGATGTCGACTAAGCAGTTGGATGTGCATCTGGGCTCAGAAGGAAGGATCGGGGCACCCAGATGGTATTTAAAACTCGGTGGATGGATGAACTCACCTGGGAGAGGACCCGGAAGTAGGCCCGGCTGACTGGCCACAGCTAACATATATCCTGAACCCTTGGAGAGGGCGGAGTGAAGGTCAAGGTAGGAAAGGTGCCTGAGGCCGTGTGGCCAAGCTCTAACGTGGTGTCCACTTCTTTCCGCAGTGGACGGAGGCTATGGCTACCTGAAGGACGCAATGTGGTGGGCTGGCTTTCTCACCAGTAAGTGGGGCCTTTGCTAATGATGGTGCCATTGATGGCAGGGGCGGAGATGGAAGGACGGGTGTTTGGGCCATTTCTGTCTCTCGTGTGCCAAGTATGAATGCGAGGCCCAGACTTTTAAGGGGGGACCTGCCACTTCAGGTTTGTACAGATTTGCACATTTACACCCCTCCCCCCACCACTTTCCACCCACCCTCTCTGGCTTTCAAACCCTAATTCTTTTCTGATGGAAAATTAGCCAGTTTTTCATTTCTAATTCCCTCCGTCGGGTTCTGATTCCAGCCTTAGCCAGAACTATCACATTGACCACCTGCTTTCAAAAGGCATGGTCATTCTGTACCAGCAGAGAGACAGACAGGGCCCTTGCAGGGGTCTGCAAACCGGCAACTCAAATGGGGACAATTAGGCCCTTTGAGAGTGTCAGACGCGCTAACCACCTGCCTGTCTGCTGTAGACTACCCACCGTTCCTCTGGGAAAGATGGCGCTCTGGACCAGTTGGGACCTGGAGAGTTGATAACCGTCAACTATATTTGACGATTAACACTTTTTAGAACTTACCTTAAAGATACAGACCCAAGGCCTGACCTGTGGTGGCGCAGTGGATAAAGCGTCGACCTGGAAATGCTGAGGTCGCCGGTTCGAAACCCTGGGCTTGCCTGGTCAAGGCACATATGGGAGTTGATGCTTCCAGCTCCTCCCCCCCTTCTCTCTCTCTGTCTCTCTCTCTCTCTCTCTCTCTGTCTCTCCCTCTCCTCTCTAAAATGAAAAAAAAATAAAATAAAATTTAAAAAAATAAAAAAAAATAAAAAGATACAGACCCAATATTGGCAGTCCCTGAGACACACTTAACCGTATCTGAACTAGAAGAAGCCAAGAGAGCTCAAGGACAAGACGGTGTCCACCCACGACCATGTCGTGTGACCTTGAACTTTGGCCCTAGATTTCCCATCTTTCAAATGGGAGGATTTGATCAGGATGACCCGGGCCTGACCTTCTGACCAGATTCTCCAGGGAGAGAGCATGAGGATCAGGATGTTAAGGAAGGCCAGTCTGGGATTCTATGACCGGCCGAATGCTGAATGGAGCCGTCTCTACCCAGATTCGTCTGGGCTGGAGATGGGGCATTGGAGCCATACCAACCTCTTTTCTCCTTTCATTTCCTAGTGGCTGCTGGAGAAGTTGCCAACTTCGGGGCCTACGCATTTGCTCCTGCGACAGTCATCACACCTCTGGGAGCGCTGAGTGTCCTCATCAGGTCATCGTCACCTCTCTTGCTTTCTCTGGCTCTTTCCTATTTCCAGTTTGTTGAGGTCTGGAACTGATCAGTGGGGTCCACTGCCGCTCACAGTCAGGAACGTGGGTCGGTCCCAGCTCCTGGAAGGGGGCCGTGTGCTGTGCTGAACTCTGGCTGCTTGAATTGCTTGCTGCCAGTTGCTCTGGCGTTCCCTTGACTTACCGGGTGATGGAAGGGCAGGCTAAGCCCAAACCGGAGGGCAGGGCCTCCATTGCCACCGGTCTGAATTCTCATGTCAATATTTTGGTGCTGCCATAGGAGAAGCTTACAAGTGAAAAGCGTGAATCCTAGATGAACATCCCCTGAGTTCTCACCTTAGCTTCTACCACTCAGTCGTTATGTTACCATGTGCAAGTCACTTAACCACTCTAAGCCTTAGCTTCCCCACCTGCTAGGTGGGGGTGCTAATAACGCCTACCTGAAGGCACTGCTAGAGGGACTAGATGAGATAATGCACGGAGAATGTGTAGTTAGACGGGCATTGAAGAATGACCATGGCTAGCATATATGAAGGGCTTACTATATGCTAAATGTTCGAAATGCATTCTGTGTATTAACACAGCATCCCTACTAACTAGAAAGTAGGGGAAACCTGAGGCCAAGAGAGGTTAAGCAACTTGGCCAAGGTCACCCAGGTAGGTCCCCTGAGAGGCTAGGCCAGGAATCCCTTCCAACAGTCTAATGTCAGAGTCTGGGTGCTTAACTGCTTGCTGTGTCGTCTTGCAAGCGTTTGCTGGTTTTAAAAACAACTGATTCTAAATGCATATGCTTCCCATTGCCCCATTCCTCCTGAGCCCCAAACATAGCTCCTCTGGGGGGGGGGGGCAAAGCCTCATTAGAACCTGGCTCGAATTGGCTTAACCTTGGAGCCCTGGTCAATCCCAGCCAACCACACCCAGTATCCATAATTTCCTCTGTTTCATTTTACCTTCTTGATGACAACTTTGCAACATTTATGTAGTCAAAACAAACAAACAAAACAATGCAGAGCCATGACTCACACTGCGTATTTGGCTGATGTAACAGTGTCCTCACAATCCATGTACGATTAGTTCCCTCCTGTGGGAAGTTGAGAGAGTTAGGAATCCTTCAGTGTGTCCCCTCTGCCTATGCTAATGCCACCATGCACTCTTGAATGGGCCATGTGGGTAAAATGTTTTTGGTAGTTTTAGAGAAGAGATGGGAGACTGACTGCTTGGACATCAGTTCCCCTCTAATGGGTCCTTATTTTTACCCTAAATCAGGCATCCCCAAACTACGGCCCGCGGGCCGCATGAGGCCCCCTGAGGCCATTTATCCAGCCCCCCGCCGCACTTCCGGAAGTGGCACCTCTTTCATTGGTGGTCAGTGAGAGGAGCACTGAATGTGGCGGCCCTCCAACGGTCTGAGGGACAGTGAACTGGCCCTCTGTGTAAAAAGTTTGGGGACCCCTGCTAAATGCTACCTTTGTAAAGAAACAAAGGTGTGCCCCAGCGATTACATCTGTTTTGCCCAATTTCCCTCCCTTCTTCCTTCACCTCTGCTGGCTCACCTGGAAGAAGTGAGGAGAATGAAAATGACATCATCTAGAAACAGCAAAGAAGTGGAGGCATTTTGCCCAGGAAAGAAAGAGAAGACCCTGGGAAGTCCCAAGAATTCACTTCAGTGATGTGTAGAGGGAAAGCCATAGGCTTTATAATGAGACAGAACTGGAGCACAAATCTGGACTCAGCTACTGACCAGTCATATGACCTTGCCAAGTTGTTTTAACTTCTGCGTGACTCAGTTTTCTCATCTACAAAATTGTCCTAGCATAGTTCACTTCTTGAAGAGTCGTAAGATGCTAGTGAGATAATTAATGAAAAGTTCCTAGTGTAGTACCTGGTACGTAATATAGGCCCAAGACGCAGTGCCTATCTATAATTGTCACTGTGGTTGTTTACACTGATATATACAAAAAGAAGAAGGAATAGAGTTCTGTATGGCTCAAAGGATAAAAGTGAAATGGAAATAGAAATGAGAAGAAATGACCATAATTTTGGTGATAATTAAAATGAACCTACAGTGGATTCATTTGCCTTGTGAAGGAGCGAGCTGCTTGCCACCAGAGGGATACAAGCTGTCTGTTTGTGATGTTAAGAGAAATGTGCTTGTTGGGTAGGGAGTTAGACAAGAGTGCTTTGAAGGGCTCTTCCAACTCTTCTGTTTTGGAATACTTTTCATCCCTTGAATGAAAGAAATTCACATGTGTGTTCTCAGGTCCTCCAGCACACACTGTAACCCCCTGTAAGTAAGTTTCTATTTTAACTGGTTTGGGAGGTGTCTACGAAAGCTTCCCTCTGAGACAGGGAAGACATGACCTGGGGTGCGTCCCGATCTGTCATTCTCCGTGAGCCCTTGCTCAGACCCCATTTCCCTTATGGGCGCTAGCACAGTGCTGGCTACCTAATCTCTGCTCCCTCCCATTGCCACCTGCAGTGCCATCATGTCCTCATATTTCCTGGGAGAGAGTCTGAATCTGCTGGGGAAGCTGGGCTGTGTGATCTGCGTGGCCGGCAGCACAGTGATGGTGATCCACTCCCCTGAGGAAGAGAAGGTCACCACGGTCATTGCAATGGCTGCCAAGATGAAAGACACAGGTAGGCTCCAAGCCCCCCTGCCCCCCCACCATGGGAAGGAAGGCACTGAGGGATGAACCAAGTTGAAGGGCTGACCTGGTTGGAGCATCTCACATGCTGCCCCCTGGAGGGGAAGGCAAGCTCAAGAAAGTGGGCGGGCTGGTACTGAGGCCAGCATATAGGTTTCCCAGCCTGATGTGCATCGATGCCATTTACTAAGTGTTCAGTGCCAGGTGCTGTTCTACATGCTTTCTCTGCATTGCCTTAGTCTGCTCAGGCCGCTGTAACAGAATACCAAAGACTAGGGGGCTATCCACAACAGAAATTTATTCCTCACGGTTCTGGAGGTTGGGAAGTCCATGATCAAGGTGTCCGCAGATGGTGTGTCTAGCCAGGGCTGGCTTCCTGCTTCCCTGTGTCCCATATGGTGGAGGGGAGGAGAGAACTCTCTGAGGTCCCTTTTATAAGGGTACTAATCCTATTCATGAGATGACCCAATCACTTCCCCAAGGTCCCCACCTCCAGATGCTGTCACATTGGAGATTATGTTTCAACATATGAATTTGGGTAGAACACATTCAAACTTACAGTGTATACGAACTCATTTCATCCTACAAAAAGAGAAAAGCTCTCTGTGGAGGTCGTATCAGCCTTATTTTACAAATGAGGTAACTACGGTCTTGGGGTTGACCTGTGTCCCTGTCTTCCTGAAGGGTACATCGTGTTTGCCGTGCTTCTGCTGGTGGTCTGCCTCATCCTCATCTTCATCGTCGCCCCACGTTATGGACAAAGGAACATCCTCGTTTACATCGTCATCTGCTCTGTGATCGGGGCCTTCTCGGTGTCTGCCGTCAAGGGTCTGGGCATCACCATCAAGAACTTCTTCCAGGGGATGCCGGTTGAGCGCCACCCCCTGCCCTACATCCTGTCCCTCATCCTCACACTCTCGCTCAGCACTCAGGTCAACTTCCTCAACAGGGCGCTGGACGTGTTCAACACCTCCCTGGTGTTCCCCATCTACTACGTGTTCTTCACCACGATCGTGGTCATCTCCTCCATCATCCTCTTCAAGGAGTGGCACAGCATGTCCGCCGTGGCCATTGTGGGCACCCTCTCTGGCTTTGTTACCATCGTCCTGGGTGTGTTCATGCTTCATGCTTTTAAGGACCTGGACATGAGCCAGACACGCTTGCCGCACACGCACAAAAACCCCACTCCTCCTCCCGCCCCAGAGCCCCCGGTCAGACTGGAGGACAAGAATGTCCTTATGGACAATATAGAACTCTCCAGCACCCCACTGCCACACGAAAAGCCCAAAGTATTTACCGTCCATTCTTAAAGCTCGGACTCTGTGCATGAGAGGATGAGCCCTCCGGTGCAGCCTGACTTCTCCATCTGGAGCCACCTGGATATTTTCGGCACCATTGTTACCCATGGCCTCTCTGTTCTGGGACGTTCATTTATACCTCATCACTGTTTCGAGGAGAAAGATCCCTGCCCAGTGAGTGGTGGGGTCAGACTTCCTGGAAACACAGCCTCAGTGACCAAACACCCTACTTACATTGTTGCCAGCAGGTCCCCGGGACCTCCCTTCCCACGTGTTCTCTTGTTGCCATCTGTGCATTGTTGGGAAGAAGATGGAATTTGACCTGTTGAATGTAGCACCGTCTAAGAACTTCCCTGAGACTCTGGTCATCAGGGAATCCTCAGCGCTCGTTCTCCTGAGACTGATGGCCCATTCCTGAGCCCAAGGACGAGGTGTCGCTGGCTCCCTGGGGCACGGAGAGCGATTCGTCCTGCCTCCCCATCCAGAGCTGACAGAAACACCGCTAATGAAAAATGTCTTGCTGCTCTTGCCACTTCCTCTACGGAGACAGAAGTAGGACCTCAGCTGACCTTCTTACTGTGCGAGTCACCTGATGTCTCAGGGAAACATTTCCACCAGCCCCACTCCCCCCCGCGCTCCGGTCCGAGGGCAGCATCTTTGTTCTCATGGACTCCACCGCCATGCCCGCCTCTGCCCTTTCTCTGTGTGTCCTAAGGAGTCAGTCACTGAGATGTGCAGGCAGTTAGCTCAGAACTCAAGACAAAGTGACAACCACCGCAACAAAAGATGCTTTGCAGCCAAGCTCTGCTGGCCAAACCCAGTGTTTATTTTGCCTCAGAAAATGGCAATTGCACTGCTCTTGAAAGCACCCTGTTGAGCTGGAATTTGGCAGAATGCACTTTTCTTTTCCTCAAGGAGTAAAGCAAAATATGATTTGGGGAGATGGGCGGGGAGATTAAAAAGCAAAGTCAGGATTTGGCAGGAAGCCACCACCAGCTCCACGGAAACCAGGAACTAACTTTTGTGTTTACTTTGGTGCCCAACAAAGCAGAGAGGGCTCTGGATGACTTCCGGTCTCCAGCCTTAAAGGCTTGGCCAGTGAGACCAGCTTGAAACTTTAGTGACCAAGTGGGATGTCGGTTTGGCAAAGGTGCGTTCTTGCTGTTGACCAGATTGCCACCAAACCCCCAGCTCTGCCGACGAGCTGCTCACCCTGGGAAGCAGCGTGTCATGATGATCCAACGCCACCTGCCTTGGAGACTGCCTTTGGTCCCCTCACATTTGGCCAGTGGCATTCAAAAAACAAGAGCAGCTGGAGAGCGGTCTGACTGATATAGCCTTCCCTCTGGGTCTTTCTTGCTGCAGGAGTGTGGGAGTTGGTAGGAGGACTGTGCAAGGGGAAGGAAGGGGGCCACGTATTTCTGTAAAGAGGGAGGACTGGATCCTCAGCCCCCAGGTGGGGGCCGTGCCTCCCCTGAATACGCTACACCTGTGTCCCGTGTTTACATACCCTGCCCCAAGTGCAGCCACGCCCAGGCCAAGCTCCTGCTGGCCTCGGAGCTCCAAAGGGTCACCTGATCACCAGGCTGGCTTCCTGCACCTCCAGCCTCAAAGCCCCAGTTTTAAATGAATGTGGATCTCTGTATCGGACTAAAATCAATGCAACACATTGGATCTTGAGAATATCAGTAATCTGAGGTCCCTGAGAGTGTGGTCTGCAGGGTCAAGAATAAAGACCTTCGAGTGTGTTTACTTTATACTTGAGTCTTAGCCTTCCTTGGCCACGGAACAATTACCCTGGTTCCTCTGGGGCTGGGAAGCCAGTCCCCAGTCTCTGGAGGGTTGTGGCCTCCAAGGAAGTCTCTACAGTGGTTTTCAACAGCCCCCACTAGAGTAGAAAAGGTTGTTTTGGGAAGAGAGTCAGTAGAGGATACCTATCCCTTGTTAATGCCTGAGCCCTGACTAGGAGCCTGGCGTAGTGCCAAGAGCTTCACATCCATTCTCTCTTTCAGCCCTCCAAACTCCCCAAGGCAGATGTATTTCTATACTCATTTTATCTATTTATTTGATTTGATTAATTCTAGAGAGAGGAAAGGAGGGAAACGTCGAATTGTTGCCCCACTTATTTATGCATACATTGGTTGATTCATACACATGCCCTGACTTGGGGACTGAACCCGCAACCTTGGCGTATCGCGGTGATGCTCTAAGCCACTGAGCTACCCGGCCAGGGCCAAGCAGGTCATGCCAGGTAGTCATGTACTGGGCCGGTATCGTTTTCATATCTGCGGAAAGGGCCTCAGGGAGGTTAGATATCCACCCAAGGCCACATGGCCAGGAAGAACTTAAAGTTCATATCTGGCTCCAAGCCCGCAGTTTTAACGACCAGGAGTGAGTATGACTCTCTAGCAGGTGTCCCCAAACTACGGCCCATGGACTGCAATGCAGCCCCCTGAGGCCATTTATCCAGCCCCCACTGCACTTCTGGAAGGGGCACCTCTTTCATTGGTGGTCAGTGAGAGGACCACTGTATTTGGCAGCCCTCCAATGGTCTGAGGGACAGTGAACTGGCCCCCTGTGTAAAAAGTTTGGAGACCCCTGCAACTTGGCCCCGATTGCGGTCTGGTGTTACTCTGTTCATTTCTTCTTGTGACCTGGGCTGAGCCGGTGCGAGCTGTCTGGAGTTCCACTCCTCAGCTCACAGGGCGACCATGGAGGTCCCGTTGATGTCCTCAGCACAGAGTTGGCCCTCAGAGGAACAGTGAGTCCTGCTTTGCCCAAACTGTCTTGGAGGCCAGCCTTCAACCTGAACAGACCCTAACAGAAGCCCAACACGTTAAGCAGAGCAGCCGTAAAGCTGGTGTTGTTTCTGAGCACTCAGGAACGGCACTTCGGGGGCAGGCAGCATTCCCACTCGTATAATAAAAGCGGACTCAGACTTCTGGAATATACCCGCTCTCACACACCTAGCGAGCAGCAGAGGCAGAATTTGAACCCAGGTCTGTGCAGCCAGGCTCTGTGTCATATGCTACTGACCAGTCCGTGACTGGCTGTCCACAGATGGACACAGTAATTGGTTTAGATGGTTTGAGGCAGGCAGCGCTGTTTGGGTGGGGGCTGATATCATGAGCAGGTGTTTTAGTAGTCGGGGCATTTGTGTTTGAGGCTTTCGGTGTCTTCAGGCAAACTCATCAACATGAAAAGTTAGAACAGTATCATCAGATATCAAGGACTCTTGTGAAGATGAAATGAGATAAAGTGGCCCTCAGAGCCTAGCGTGGGTTAAGTACTCAGTAAATGTTAACTGCTATTATGGTGACTATGAGTCTTTCTCTCTTAGGGAACTTCAAAATTGAAGCAAGGAGCAAATGAGAGAATGAGGGTGGAACCCTTTCAGAGCTGGGGAAGCACTAATGGCTGAGCTGTTACCACACAGGGCTCCGGACTCAGAAAGCACACCCACCCCGAACCTGGGCTCTGCCCTGCCCGCCCAGCCCAGCAGACCTCGGGCAAGTCCTCCCCTCTTTGAAGTACATGATCCCTAGCAATTAAGATAGTTAGAACAGAGGGTCTTAGCTGTATCTTAAATGCGTATCAGGGAATCCCAAGATTATTCATGCCTTTAGTGACTCAAGACCTAAGTAAACTAGCCCAGCCTACGTCCAAGTACAAAGAGACACTTTCCCTTTCCACTGGTCCCAGGGAAGCCCGAGACTTCGGTGTAGCTCTACAATGGCCCAATAGGCTGGACGGATGGATGGTCCCTGTGGGCACTCTTCTGAGGAGTCCTCACGTGACAGATCCTCACCAGGCTGCGCGGTAGGACATCAAAACAAACAAAAGAGAGTCGCCAAACCAGACAGCATTTCAAATGACAATTTATTATAATTAAATACAAACAAGGAAAAAAAAGGCACCTTGGCCCATTCAAGTATTTTGCATAGATGTACAAATATTGTAAACAATTAATAGGTGGACGAGAGAGAAGAGGATCTGTTTTCCATGAACAATCTCCCAAATAAAAGAAACTTCACATTGCCCTGGATCCTGGTCACATACACACACACAGCGGGCGGTGTGAGGATGTGGGGAGGGGTCGCTCTGGGGGCGCTCGGCTTGGACTCCGCAGAACCCCTCTTAGCACCTTTCCAGTCGGCATTCCCTGGGTTTTCCTGGGTGTCCAGCAGAGCTGTTACATAGGTGTTTAATACAATCACTGACTTTGAACTGGTCCCCAATTTAAGTATGCAAGTCTTCCATCCCCTCTGCCAAATAACAGATTTAGACATAGGTAACGGGAGGCTTTATTCACAAGGATTACTGCAAGAGACGGCAAGGGACCCCTGCAATAGGGTGGAGGGGCTGTTGCAACTCCACGAGATCTCTAAGTGTCTCCAAGCTGGGGAGGAAAGGGCCCGTTCTTTTCCAGGAAGACGGAAACAAGGCTGAAAAGAACTTAAGGCCAGCAGGTAGTTCAGACTTGGAGCCAGTGCCCACGGCCGTTCCCACTGACGCAGGCACGGAGCCAGGGGCTATCTCCCCCCCTGGCTATCTCCGTCAGGGTCCCCTGAGGCTTACATTTCAGAGATGGCTCCCAGGCCCTTAAGAAAAACATTTCCAGGGTCATAAAACTGGCAGGAGGCTAAATTAACTTTTAAAAAGATTTATGGACATCTGCATCTGAACGCAGGGCTGGTTAACTCCCTACCTTAGTTCAACTTTAGTTCAACCCCTCTCCTCCCCGTCAGACTCTGAACCTGGACCCACCGCCAGCCTGAGCCAACATATACAACCCTCCCCCAAAAGGTCGAGCACAAAGATGGCTCCTGAATACACCTTTTAGCCACGTTCAGGCCTCCCTGGAAAAGTCAAGGCCTCTGCTCCGAGCTGTGGGGTGTGGGCAGACCCTGCAGCGGCTTGTCTACCCCAATATCCCCTTCCGCCATCTAGCAGTAATCCTGTCAAGTAAATCCCCCCGCTTCCCCAAGTCCAAATTTATCTGTCACCTCAAAGCAGCACGTGGGCGCAGGAGGGGACGGGGGCCGTCATGGCCGGTCTTGCTCCTGTCCAGCCACTATGGCCCACCAGAACGGCCACGCCCGGCCCCCTGAACAGAGAGAGCCGGGAGGGAGTGGAACAGGAAGGAGAACCGGCTGCCGGGGCCGTCTATCAAATTTTAAACATTCAGCCATTTTCCAGTTCACAGCACAATTTTGTGGGATGGAGGTGGTATTCAAACAGTGGAAAACAAACAAAAATAAAAAAGCAACAACCCAGATCTCTTTCGGGGATGGTTCTAGGGAGAGCGGAGTTCAGGTTCAGAAGGCTCACGCAGCCACAGTGGCTGTGGCATTTCCCCCCAGAGATCTACCGTCTGATGTGAGGGAGGAGCCAGACAGCCCGCGGGAACGTCGGTGAGCCTTGGGGTGGCTTAGGGGGTGATTATAGATATATATATATTTATATTTATATAT
Organism: Saccopteryx leptura; assembly: GCF_036850995.1. NCBI lineage: Eukaryota > Metazoa > Chordata > Mammalia > Chiroptera > Emballonuridae > Saccopteryx > Saccopteryx leptura. The sequence continues at coordinate 177,629,889 of NC_089508.1, forward strand.
ATTTGTAGAGGCTGTCCTCACCTTTACTTTTCTGGGGCCCAGCCACTGTGGCCTGGGACATTTGCAGTAGCACACTTTAATGGCAGGCTGTCCCCTGACTTCGTGACAGCAAGAAAGGCAAAGATTGGCAACGGGGAGCAACCAGGGCCCGTGTCAGGGAGAAGGGGGCGCGAATGTCACAACTACCTGAGGGAAGAGAACCTCATTTTCCTGAGCTCTTTCTGAATCCACCCCTTGTGTGACCCCGGGTGCAGATCCCAGACGTCCCACCTGTCCACAGGCGCAGGGACACCTATTGAGCACCAGTCACGTGCAGAGAACTGGAAGGGGGTCGGGCGGTGGCTGGGAGGGAAAGGTCAAGTCTCTTCCTTGCACTGAGGTTTTCACGGGCCCTGCAGCACCTTTGTGGGGCGGGAGACAGTCCCAGGGAACATTCCAGCAATAAGCCGTCTGATTTGGCAGAGCACCACACGGCCCTCCCACCCTGCTCCGGGGAGGACCCTCCAGAGTGGGGTCCCCTGGCTGCTCCGGGGTCTCTCTCTGTGAGGGCCAAGTAAAGGCAGTGACCAGAGGAGAGAGCACAAGCAGGTAGGTCATAAATGGCCTGGGTGGCCCCAGCTCAGACTCTGTTCTTTCAAGACTGGTGACAGCTCCTTCTCCAGAGACCTCCAGAGACAGGGCTGCGCTCTGCTCAGAGGGCCCCAGCTCTGCCTCAGGTCAGTGACGGACCTCGGGACAGGATGGGGCTCCCCGGGGAGTAGCGGGGGAGACCCTGACCCTGCTGAGGTCGCAAAACACAACGGAAAATGAAACCACAACCCCCACAGCCACAGCCCGAGTCCACTGACTCCTGAGAACCAATGGAGTCAAGCCTCGAGGCAGGACCCTAACGTGTAAGTCACAAGCATCAGACCCCAGGATGTCAGGACTGCCGAGGGCCCACTCTCCGCAGCACCACCCTGGGCGGGTGTGAGCGGGGAAGGAGGAATCAAAATCGTGGGCACTTGGAAAGTGCAGAAGGGAAAACAAGGGCAATCAAGAGTTATGGTGAGTCAAGAGTCAGAACCTTTGGCATTAGGGCTCAGAGGAGGCCTGCTGCTCCCCCTGCTGTCTGCACTGCCTACAAATAGTACCTGTCTGGGTCAGAGCGACCCGTGTAAATAAGGGGAGGTGGGGAGCTGGGAGGGTTGGGGAGGGGACTGCACTTGTTCACATGTGGCCACAGAGCCACAAGCTGTGACCCCAGTCAAGCCCTGTGCAGGGGCACAGCAGCGGCTGGTCTGACCTCCCTCAGTCTCAGAGCTGCAAAGGGTGGGTGAGTGCCGGCCTCTGCCTAGCCTGGGACCTCCGAGAAGACAGAAGCGACGGAAGGCTCTCATGCATATCCTCCACCGCAGGACGAGGACGGATGGCTTCTCCAAGCTAAGCCCTGACCCGAAGGGTTGAAGGGGACTTCTCCTGGCCGGGCTCCTCGGCTCAGCTCAGACAGCCCGGCACGGGCACCTCTGAGGCAAGGGGCCGGCTGAAGGGAGGCTGGGGAAGCAGCCATTCATCCTCTCCTGCGCTCCCCACCCAGGGCTGCATATTGCACTAAAAACACTCGGATGCTCTTGGATAGTGGTCCCTGTGGGCCTTGGAGGAAGCTGCGGAGGCACGGAGTCAAGAAGGAGGTCTCGGAGATGCGGAGGGTTCGGGGAGGAGAGGCTCAGAGGCGGCCAGACAGGCTTCTTCCAGACGGCGGTGTTCAGAGTCCCCAGGGAAAGGGAGCAGCCCCTTGGGCAGGCCTAGATTCTTGAGCTGGTCATCCTCCCAGCCCTCTGAGATCTGTAGTCAGGAAACTGTGGAAACCAGGAAAGGGGAGAAGGAGAGACATTAGCCACTTGCTCATCGGTGGGGTCAGAGGGAGCTGTCCTCTGGGTTTTGACAGGTTGGGCAGGTGACAGCCAGTCAGCGAGAGGGATAGTTTCCCGTGGAAGTCTGTGACATGTCCGCTAGACCAGTGGTCCCCAACCTTTTTTGGGCCACGGACTGGTTTAATGTCAGAAAATATTTTCACGGACCAGCCTTTAGGGTGGGACGGATAAATGTATCATGTGACCGAGATAGGCGTCAAGAATGAGTCTTAGACGGATGTAACAGAGGGAATTTGGTCATTTTTAAAAAATAAAACATTGTTCAGACTTAAATATAAATAAAACGGAAATAATGTAAGTTATTTATTCTTTCTCTGCGGACTGGTACCAAATGGCCCTCGGACCGGTACCAGTCTGCGGCCTGGGGGTTGGGGACCACTGCGCTAGACCATCAACCCCACATGGCGGTGCCCCTACTCCAAGCTGACTGACGAGCCAGCTCCCTCCCTCCCCCCAAAGCTGCCGCTCAGTCCACTGGCTTCCCAGGCCTCCTGGGAACACAGGGAGTCAGCCAGCAGCAGCCTCCTCCCCTCCCCGGTGCCCGACGCCTAGGACTGGGGGCCGGAGAACACGCCAGCCCGGGAAGAGGTCTAAGAGGGGTCATTTGGGCACACTGTACCACAGGCCAGCAGTTTAGCTAAATTAACTGCCTTGCCCTTCACGGCAACCTGACGGGCTGGCTTTGCTGCTTCTTAGTGCCTTGTTCCAGGGAGGGAAACGGACTCAGGAGGGCGGCGTGCTCAGGGCCACCCGGCTGGTCCATTGCAGATCCAAGGGTGATGCCATCAAGCTCAGGCTCCTAAACATCACTTCACACGAAACAAAAACCCCTATCACCCTTTTCAGGGATAGTCACGTCGGCACCAAGAAACACTTCGCTTCTGCCCTCCTTGTTCTTTACTATGGAAGGAGTTCAGCCCTACAACAAGGAGCCTGGACTCCGTCTGTTTTTTCAACCCCAGTCTTGCCCCCTGGATCCTTCTGGCTGCAGCTTTCACCTCGCAGACTCCTGCAGACTCACCTTTGGGGCGGGTGCTATCAGAGGCCGGGCCTGCTGAGGCCCCGTGGCAGCGGGTGGCAGGACGGAGGCGCCGCCCGGCCGGGGGAGGTTCTTGCGGCCCGGCACTGGGTTAGCCGGCAGCGCCTTCTGAGGTGGCCGCGGCCGGGAGAAGTCCTGGGGAGAGAGCCACACGCCTTGGTCAAAGCCCAGAGGGGCCTGCTCCAAGGAAAATGTTCCCAATATCATTACGGATTGAAATCAGATGAGAAAAGGCATTACTACCTTGTTTCCCTGAAAATAAGACCTATTGCACCTGACCAGGCGGTGGCGTAGTAGATAGAGCGTCAGACTGGGACTCAGAGGACCCAGGTTCGAGACCCCAACGTCGCCAGCTTGAGCGCAGGCTCATCTGGTTTGAGCAAAAAGCTCACCAGCTTGGACCCAAGGTTGCTGGCTTGAGCAAGGGGTTACTTGGTCTGCTGTAGCCCCACAATCAAGGCACATAAGAAAGAGCAATCAATGAACAACTAAGGTGCTGCACCAAAGATTGATGCTTCTCATCTCTCTCCCTTCCTGTCTGTCTGTCCCTATCTGTCCCTCTTTCTGACTCTGTCTCCATCACACACAAAAAAAGACCTACTGCAATTTTTTTTCAAGCTTAGAAATACAAGGTCTCCCCTGAAAATAAGACCCAGCACGTCTTTAGGAGCAAAAACTAATATAGGACACTGTCTTATTTTTGGGGAAACACGGTGTACTATACGGTCCCATTTAAAAAAGAATTTATGAGTGATTTAACACGCAGGAAAAGAGCCTTTTGGAGAGTCAGTTGGGAGTATCCATTAAAATTAGAAATAATCACTGTCTGATGTAATAATTCCACTTCTTACTTCCTGTGCTAGAGAACTATTCGCACGGGTACACGAAAGGGAAATGACACGGACGTTCCTTGCAGCACCAGTTGCAACGGCAAAAGAAATAATAAATAATCATAATTTGCTTCAATAGACAACTTACTAAACTTACATGGGACATATGAGGCAGCATTTAAAAGAGTGAAGGGGGTTGATACGTGCTGATGAGGAAAGATGGTTAAGAGTCATTACGAGCTGACCCACAAGTGACAGAGGACAGTTTACGTGAAATAAGCCTCCACGGCCCTCTTACCCTGTCCCCAGCGTAAATATAGCTGTACAGTCAGGAAGGACACAGAGCAAACTGCTACTAGAGGTTCGGGATGGGGCGTGAGTGGGGAGGGGGTTTGCCCAGGTGAACGTGTAACGCTTTCAATAAGCGTATATACTGTATATGCTTTGCCTGTGCAAATAAAAATAAAACAGGGAAAATGACTAGTTGGCTGTGTGTGTGGGGGGGGGGCACAATGGACAGGAAGAGGGGTACAATGGACAAGAATCCTTTCCTCTGCTTTTCTATCACCTGCATGGTTAGTCACCTTCCCACTAAGGTCTTCCCGGACCACTTTACTTAATGCTATAACAGTGCTGCTCAGTGCCAGGGGATGAGGCTGACTCCACCTTCATTCAACAAGCCTGCAGCGTGGGCTTTTAGAAGCAGAGATCTGAATGGACGGCTGGCTCTGTCTCTCCTCCTGCAACCTGTTCTCCCTTCAGCCCCGCCCCCACGCACTGCTCTCCCCCCTTGAACTCCCTTTCTCTCCTCTCCCTCTGTATGGGCTGAACTATGACCCCCTCAAATTCATACAGTGTAACCCTAACCCCCAGGACCTCTGAATGGGACTGCCTTTGGAGCTCGGGCCTTTAAAGAGGAGACTGAGTTAAAAATGACATCCTAACCCAATCTCCTTGGTGTTCTTCGAGGAGGAAATGTGGACACACAGGGAGACCTGGGGCACACGTGCATAAAGGAGGGACCGTGTGAGGACACGGGGGACAGCAAGGAGAATGGCTTTGGATGAAAACAAATCTATTGACCACTTGATCTTGGACTTGCAGCCTCTGGATTGAAAAGTGAATTTCGCCTGACCTGTGGTGGCGCAGTGGATAAAGCGTCAACCTGGAATGCTGAGATTGCCGGTTCAAAACCCTGGGCTTGCCTGGTCAAGGCACATATGGAAGTTGATGCTTCCTGCTCCTCCTTCCCCCTTCTCTCTTTCTCTCTCAGTCTCCCCTCCCCCCAAAAAAATGAATAAATAAAATTAAAAAAAATATGTGGCGAAAAGTGAATTTCTGTTGTTTCAGCCACTCAGTCCATGGCCTTTGTTGGGGCCGCCCGAGCAGACAATGCGCTCTCGTCTCCTGTCCTCTCCCCCTCTGGCTCTGGTCCCTTTCTCTGTCCCTCCTTGCTCTGTCTGTCTGTCCCTCCCCCTTTACTTTCCTGCACAGCTTTTCCCACCCCACCCCTGCCCCAGATGAGAGAAACGGGAAAGCAGAAACCTCGCCTTGTCAGAGACCCAAACCTGACGCTCTCAGCTCTGCCAAACCGGACACTGCCCATGTCCCAGGGGCCCTCCGGGACCTGGTGCCAACGCCACAGTCCTGAGGCTCAGGGACAGGCGGGGCCCCCGGGGAGCCCTCTGGACAGTGCCCAAGGAAAGCAGTCCCAGGAGGAAAATAAGCATATCCCTGCTCCACGGTGGGGTCACACCCAAAACACACATTCAACTCGGGCAGGCAGCAGGTCCGGCCACCGCCCTGGAAACATCTGTGTCTGCGCTGCGGGAACTGCTGCCAGAAGGTACAGTAGGAGCTACTGGAGCCCAGACCCGCCGGGGACACGGGCGGCCACTGGGCAGGGCCGCTCTGCCCCCAGAGGGCAGCAGTGGTGGGCGTCCAGCCCAGCCCCCACTCACAGCTCCCAGAGCCGCCTGCCCCTGCCCTGCCCTGCCCCCCGCCCTGCCCCGAAAGGAGCAAGGCATCACGGCACATCCCTCATCAGACTTCTGCCCGGTGGGAGATACCGACGGGCACCCTTTGGTGGGGTAAGGACTAAGCCGGGAGAAGTGTGGGACCACCAAACTCAGGCTTCGGGGGTCAGAAAAGTGGGATGTAAGAGGAGACCAGAGGATGAGGAGGATGAAAAGGAACTGGCTGATCGAAAGGAAAACAGTGTATCAGGCAAAGGAAACAGCATTGGCAAAGACCTGGAGAAGAGAGAAAGACCGTCCGTGGGGAACTGCAAGCAGTGACTTTGGGGTGGAAGGTGGGCAGTGGCTTGTGATAAAACAGGGCCACCTGGGAGGAAACCCTCTGTAGCGGAGGGGCTGCCTGGGGGGCACAGTCCCCCATTCTCTTCGCTCCTGCCCTGCAGTTAGCAGAACGCAGACCAGGCAGGCAGCTCGGACTCAGCAGGGTTCATCTCCCCAGCCTTGGTCACTCGCAGTGCCGGTGGCCTTTACAGCAATGCCCCAGCCCAGGGCTGCTGGGCGTCCACTTACCTGGGAGAGGAGGCAGTTTGGTGCAGGGGGCATCGGCCGGCTTGGAGGTGGCCTCCTGGCAGACTCCTTCCTCTCTACTTGGGGCCCAGCCCCTGGGGAGTTCCGGGGAGCCCTGATGAGGTGTGCCGACAATGGCACAGGTGGGGACCCACCGTGCAGATAGTCCGGAGGGGGCCGGGGCGGGGGCTGGGTGGGCTTTCGTAGAGTTTCAGGGGTGTTGGTCACCTGTATGCATAAGACAGGAACACTAAGACAAAGGAACCCTCAGTGCCTTTAAAGACTCACAGGTGCCCTTCTGAGACGACCAGGAGCCAAGGGAGGAGAGGGTGACTTGTTAAATCCCAGGATCCCAGGGTCAGATGTAATCTTTAAAGTGTCTAGGGGATGTCAGAACCAACTGAATGTCTCTCATGCCAAGAAAGTGGCTTTTATTATCAACCTCACGGGCACAGAGGCTCTTAGGAAAGTCCAGTAAGGTCCTGAGGATAAAGGAAAAATAGCAAAGTTCAAGGTGCAAAGCCCTTACCTTCCGCTTGCCCTGGGGCGTCTGCAACTTGAATGTTGGGTTGGCATGGCCAGTTCCACTGTTCTGAGACACCCTGAAGGGGCAACTAGTAGCAGGGAATGGGGGAAGAACGTCAAGGGGGTTAACACTGAGGGCCAGTGCCCGAGTGGCCCCCTGAGCCCCAGCTCCCTAGGGATGAAGGCACGGATGGCCAATGGAGAACTCTCAGGGTAAAGGAGTCGACTTTATATAAACAGTTCTTCTCAGCACCTTCTCTTCGCCCATTTAAGACCTTTCTTCCCCAAGAAGTCCCGAGAATCTCATGAGCCACCAACTAATCCCCCTTAGGCACTGACTCAAGAGGACTTGGGATTAAAAATCCACTCTAGGACAAGTGTAATTTACTATGGGACTCAGAGACTAGACATCTTCAACATCCTAAGCCCTGGTCGGCAAACCATGGCTCGCGAGCCACATGCGGCTCTTTGGCCCCTTGAGGGTGGCTCTTCCACAAAATACCACATGCAGGCGCTACCTCGATAAGGAATGTACCTACCTATATAGTTTAAGTTTAAAAAAATTAGTAGTGGCTTGTGATAAAACAGGGCCACCTGGGAGGAAATCCTCTGTAGCGGAGGGGCTGCCTGGGGGGCACAGTCCCCCATTCTCTTCGCTCCTGCCCTGCAGTTAGCAGAATGCAGACCAGGCAGGCTCTCAAAAGAAATTTCAATCATTGTACTGTTGATATTTGGCTCTGTTGACTAATGAGTTTGCTGACCAATGTAGGAATAAATAGCTCAAAAACAAAAACAAAACTTAAGTCGCTGTCTTGAGTTGAGAGCCAGCCATCCCTGTGAATGTTTTGGGCTAGTCATTCTCTCTCTCTCTGGTGCCTCAGTTTCTTGCTCTTTAAAATGGGGAGCAAACTGATGAGATAAAGGGTAGAAAATAGATTTCTTCAACAAGAATTGGTTGGGGGTATTCTGCTGAAAAGTATTCTTAAGTGATGAGCAGGCTCAGTAGAGAATACTTCCGGGAAAATCAACTAGTAATGTGTGCCCTGGTCTTGGAGCACAGCTAAGGGGACAGGGTGGTGTGCACCTTGCATTGGCCTTCCCCGCATTAGACCCATCTCCACCAACTTTTTCACACAGTACGGCCGACAGAAAGATCTGCGATCCACAACCCAAGGCCTCCAGGGCACCCCATCCTACCTGAACTGCTGCCTCAACTTGGAGGGCAGGGCAAAGGCCTTGAGGTGGCCCAGTCTGCTGTCCTGCTTGCAGCAGTAGTACACCAGCAGGAGCACCGCCAGCAAGAAGAGGGCCGAGAACACTCCGGCCACCACAGGGCCCACACCTGCCAGAGACAGAGCCCGGTGAGGGACCCGGAGCCTGTCCGGGCAACGGGCTTCAAACAACGTGACTCCTCTTCAGGTATTAGGCTTGCATGTAAGAGGCATTACTTATTTTAACTTAAAAATTATAATGCAAATATTGTTTCAAATGCTTGGCAACCAAAGGGCTAGAATCCTTGAGATTTCCAGTAACAAACTGTAATACGTATACAGTAAATGTAAACTATCTATATGTTTTTCCTGAGCGCCTGGCTCTCCATTTCCAGCTTTGAGCATCCAAGGGACTCTAAACCACTTGAATGTGTACCAGGTTCATGATTATTTTTAAGTGGCTGAGGAAAACTGGTTGGCACCCCAACCCACCCCCAAAAGGATGAGCTCATTCGATAACCTATGGTCTGTCTTGATCTCTCTCTCTCCCTCTCCTCAGTAGAAAGGGCAGGGAGCAGCTGAGCTCAGCCCCACACCAGGCTACCAGCCTCAGCTGCTCCGCCCACTCGGCCGCTGTTTCTTGTTTCCTCATCTACACCATCAGGATAGTGAAGCTGATTCATTGCCCCTCTGCAACATGTCCCCTGCCCCTATGGCACCAACCCGTTCCCCTAAGGTGGGCAGAGGTCCCAAGCAGGCCAGGCACTCACCCTCAGGAGGCATGGGCCCGCTGTCGATGCTGCCCCCCTGGCCCGGCATGTCACAGAAGGGCGGGGCCCAGCCCGGGAAGCAGTGGCAGTTCTGGTTGTTGTTGCAGACCTGGAGCAGGGCCAGCAGAGGCGTCAGCACCCTGGAGAGCTCCGGCCTCCCACAGGGCCTGCACCCCTGCCACCAGCCGAGGAGCCCCAGGACCCCGGGGAACACGTACCCCGTGGCCATTGCACTTCTTCCCACAGCCTTCTGTTTCAAAGAACGAGGTGTTCCTGCACTGCCCCTCGAAGCAAATCTGTCGTGAGGAGGAAACCAAACCGTCAGCACAACCAAAAGGACACTCATTGCTTTAACAATCAGAACACAGAGGTTTTGCACCTAGAACATATGGGGCTCAAAAAGGCAGCCCACTTCCAGTTATTTATTATGGAGAAATCAGAAAACCAAGAGGACTGGACAGTAGTTAACTAAGTTCCACTATTACTTCTGTGATTAGCAAAAACCCCACAAATACTATTAAAACATCTCTAATAATATAATAAAGGTGTTATTATAGCCTATGTTATTACATGTTGGTTATATGTTATTACTTAATTGTATATTAATATGCACTAATTTTAATATCAAACTCAAAAATAATGATAATGGTGACAGCAATCTATTCTTTGCCAGGTGCTATACCAAGTACTGTGTGTGTGTGTGTGTGTGTGTGTGTGTGTGTGTGTGTGTGTGTGTGTTTTATAATTTCATTCTCATAATTAACTCTGAGATGACCACTATTTCCCCCAGGCTCCCCTGATTCTTAGTCTAGTCCATCTCTTAATTCATGTGATGGTTAATGACGAGGACAAAGGTGATAAGAGCTAGCCTATCAAGGCACAGAGATGCTAGGCTAGCTGGGATTGGGGCCTAGGCATCTTCCTTCCAGAGATCACTTTCCTCAGTCATGACCCTCTGCAGCCCAGCCCTTGAGTGGAGCTGGAAGGAGAGACTCACATGGTTGTAGCCACACTTGGTCCCAGTCATCACCAGGCCTGGGTCCAGCATGTCACCCTCCTCCTCCTCGGGACCTCGGTAGACATGGGTGCCCCGACATCGGATCTGCCTCCCGTTCATGATGATGGTGGTGTCAATGGGTACCGCGTTCGACTCCAGGGGCCGCGTCTCAGAACTCTGACACTGGATCTTCCCACACTTGGCATCTCTGGGCCCAACAGAGAGGGAGAGAAGAAGGCAGAGTCAGAGGGAGGGGAAGCATCTGGGGTGCAGAGAGCTCAGTTTTTATTGACCAGGACAGCGGGCGTCCAAGCCTGGGGAACGGGCAAGGACAAAATGGGCGTGCTCCAGGATCCCACCAGGAGAGTCCCCACGTGGACTCAGACCAAGGGAAGGAAACAGGGGCCTTGTCCCCAAGCAGTTCCAGGCCAGAGGGCTGGCCTCAGGAAGTCCTCTTTACTGCAAGGACAACGGCCTGACCAGAGCACCTGGCCCCTTATGATCCTTACATCCCATGCACCCAGGTGCTGCAACCAGAAGCCTGGTGTCATCCCAGACACCCCATTCTCTCTTACTATTGGGTCCAAAAAATTTTCAGGCTGTCAATCCTCCCTCCTATACACTGACCCTAATTCACACCATTATCCTCTCTCATCTGGACACCAGGAAACTGGTCTTCCTGCCTCCAGTCTTGCCCCATTGGCATCTAATTTCCAAATTGTTTTCAAGCCAAAGTCCAAACTATCTCAGCCAGGCATTCAAGACTCTTTATAATAAAAGACAGGATAAACAAATGGGACTATATCAAACTAAAAAGCTTTTGCACAGCTAAAGACAATAAGAACAGAATAAAAAGACAAACTATACAATGGGAGAACATATTCGACAGTACGTCTGATAAGGGGTTAATAACCAAAATTTATAAAGAACTTGTAAAACTCAACACCAGGAAGATAAACAATCCAATCAAAAATAGGCAAAAGAAATGAATAGACACTTCTCCAAAGAGGACACACAGATGGCCAATAGGCATATGAAAAAATGCTCAACATCACTAATCATTAGAGAAATGCAAATTAAAACCACAATGAGATATCACCTCACACCTGTCAGAATGGCGCTTATCAACAAAACAACACAGAATAAGTGCTGGCAAGGATGTGGAGAAAAGGGAACCCTCCTGCACTGCTGGTGGGAATGCAGACTGGTACAGCCACTATGGAAAACAGTATGGAGATTCCTCAAGAAATTAAAAATCGAACTGCCTTTTGATCCAGCTATCCCACTTTTAGGAATATACCCCAAGAACACCATAGCACTGTTTGAAAAGAAGAAATGCACCCCCATGTTTATGGCAGCATTGTTCACAATAGCAAAGATCTGGAAACAGCCCAAGTGTCCGAGTGGATTAAAAAGCTTTGGTATATATATATACTATGGAATACTACTCAGCTATAAGGAATGATGACATTGGATCATTTTCAACAACATGGATGGACCTTGATAACATTATACTGAGTGAAATAAGTAAATCAGAAAAAACTAAGAACTATATGATTCCATACATAGGTGAGACATAAAAATGAGACTCAGAGACATGGACAAGAGGGTGGTGGTTACAGGGGGGTGGGGGGGCAGAAGAGGGGAGGGGAGGGGCACAAAGAAAACCAGATAGAAGGTGACAGAAGACAATTTGACTTTGGGTGATGGGTATGCAACATAATCAAATGTCAAAATAATCTGGAGATATTTTCTCTGAACATATATACCCTGATTTATCAATGTCACCCTATTAAAATTAATAAAAAAAAAATGAGTCTTTATGATCGGTCCCTGCTTTACTATCCAATCTCATTTCTAAGCAGTCCCCTCTCCTCTGTGCCCCAACATTATCCTTTATATCAAATCACTACCACTTCTTCTGACCACCAGCTTTTCTCTCCTTATGTCTTTGCCTGGGGCACTCTCCCGTGTACAGCACCCTTCCCCACCCTATTCAGCTAGAGAAGTTGTTTAGATCTCAGCTGAGGCATAACTTCCTTTGGGAAACCACGTTCACTCACTAAGAACAGGTTGGGTGGCTCTCTCCATATGTCCATTACCATACTACATCGTTGATTAAAAGTCCCATGTACTCAGCATAGTAGCTGGTACATGGTAAATCCTCATAGATACTGGATTGGTGAACAGATGGGTGGATGGGTGGTGGAAATGAATGAATGAGTGAATAAGTTAGGAATTTAGCACCCTGCAGAAATGACCCAAGAAGGCTGATTCCCTGCCCTACTACTATAAGAATGTCCCAAAAGGAAGTCTGAGCAGCTTTCTAGGAAGCACTACCATCCACACCCGCCCTCTGACGTCCTTAGGGCTGAATGGGATATTGTCCAACCACAGGCCTGGAAGAGATGACTGACTCGGAACGATTTATTTAAAGGCCCAGGGCTGGGGCCAGCCAGGCTGCTGAGCAGTATGGGAGTGAGAGGACAGAGCAGGGATCGCTTTGTGACCCCTCGCCTCATGGGGTCTGCCCTACGGTCATCACCTCATGTTGCACTTCTTGTGTTCCCCGTTCATGTCCTTCCCACAGTTTCCAAAGGTGTCCCCAGCCACATTCACCTTCTCGAAGCAGAGGTCAGGAGCGGGCCGGGCTCCTGGGTGGGCAAGAAACATTTATCAGTGCACGAGACAACTTGAGCAGAAGCCCCCAGAGGGTAAAGCTAGGTAAAGGGCCAAGGTTAAGAAAGCTTTTTGGGAAAAAATAATCAGCCTTTTCTTCCTGAGCCCCCTTTCAGGGTGTTCTATTCCTACTCAGAGAAAAAGATTTCATATTTGTAGGTTTGTATCTTGAGCCTTCTCCCTAACAAAAGAGCCCAGTCCTTTTCAGGATTGTTTAAAATATCTCATACATGCGCAGCATTTTAAAGAAATAAAGTAGGTCTTGGGAATTTTTCTAACTAGCCATTGCAGTTCTTCCTTCCTATACCTTGGAGGAGTCATCACAATGAATAATGTGCTTTCTACAGAAAACTAGGTATCTTTTAGATACAATTCTTGTGTATCTTTCAGAGGTAATTTAATAAAGAACGACAGTATACTCTAGTCACTGTTCTGCATCTTGCACTGCTCACTTAATCCGTGTGGGAGATGATCGTATTCACTCCATACAGAGCTGCCTCCTTTCATCATGTAACACTGTACGGTCGCACCAGAAATAATCTAATTGGTGCTATTAAATCAGCATAGGCTATATAGGTGTTGTTGTTGTAACTAACAACACCGCAGTGATTATCCTTGTAAATTTATCTTCACATACATGCTCAAGTACAGTGGAAGATAGATTTCTAAGTAGCAGAATGGATGGGTCCAATGATCAGTGCATTTAAACTTTTCATATCTCCCAACTGCTCTCCTTAGGGGTTGTACCTCTGTTTCCCCACACTGTCCATCTCACTATATTACTATTGTTCTTGTTGTGGATGTTGTAGTATTGTTATTATGAATAATGTGACATTGTAATATTAACTCCTCAGTCTTTGCCAATCTGATCTATGAAAAACCCCATTTTCCAGTACCTATAACTTGCTTTCACTTGAGTGAGGGCAGACATCTCAGAGCTAATGGTCACGTGCGTTGCCTTTTCTGTCTCCATCCTCTGCCCACTTTTCTTTTGGATTAGTCTTATCCGTGGACCCGCTCTGAGAACTTAGCGACTGAGGAACCGGGAGGAACATGGTCCACTGCCTCTCCCTGAAAGTCCAGCCCGACCCAAGGGGGCATCTGGACATGCTGTTTTGAAGCCAAGATTCTACGCTCAGCAGAGGTGGGACGGGAGGCGGGCCGCTCAGCCCGGGTCACTTACCAGGACCCCACAGCTGCTGGCACTGCTCCTGGTAGGTGAGGCACATGCCGTTGTAGCAGTAGGCCTGGCCGCCCTCGCAGGGGGTGCCGTCCATCTGGTAGAAGTTGGTGGGACAGTGCGGAGACTTGCCCGTGCAGAACTCCGGGAGGTCACACTGCCGGGCTTGCTCGCGGCACAGCGTGCCAGGGGCCAGCAGCTGATCCGAGGAATAGAGGGAAAGGCGTCAACCCCGTGCCAGCCCTCAGCCTGACCAGCAAAGGGCCCGTGAGCATCTCCCTCGTGGCACAGAATTTCCCCTTTCCGTTACTTTGCATGACCTCATGAGCTCAAACCATCATCCACCTTCTGATATGAAGCATGACTTAGAGTTCCCCAGGTGTTTTTACAAATGCTAACTCACTTCCTCTTCATAAAAAGTAGTGAGAAATAATATTTCTGCAACAATTTACACCTGACTGGGTGCTTTGGTCCTAACGGCTACTGTTACGGAGCTCCTGTTTAAGTGCCCTGTGCAAATATTACTTCGTTTAGTTTTCATGACAGTTTTATGTAAAATAATTATCCCTGTTTTACAGGTTAGGAAACCTGAGGCAGAAGAGGTTAAGCAATGTATCCAAAGTCGCATGGTGAGGAAATGGCAAAAGAACCAGGCCAACTAATACACACACACACACACACACACACACACACACACACACACTATAAACTCACATATGCAAATATACAGACCCAGTCACATATATTCTACCAAATTATATATATACAGCCTTTCCCCTGAACACTTACATGTATACCCACGTGTGCTCGTTATGTGCTCGAGAGGGTCCCAGCTCCATGTATCTGAAATTTCGAGGCCCTATCTTCCCCTAGATGGAGGCTGCTTCCCTTCCATCACCCCACAGTGGAGCATCGAGCTGGTAGATCAGAATGCTGGGCAGGGGAAAGGGCCACTTACCTTACAGCGGTGACAGCAGGAGCCGTGGGCACACTCCGCCCCTTCCTTCAGGGTGCAGTTAGAAGCATTGCAGCAGGGGTTATTGCATTCCTGGGGAGGCAAAGGGGGTGGGCGTGAGCCGCTAGACAGGGGCCAGGCCAGGGTCACAGGACAGGGGACAGGGGTCTGGGGAGGGCAGGACTGGGGCCACAGGACAGGGGACAGGGGTCTGGGCAGGGGCCAGGCTGGGGCCACAGAACAGGGGACAGGGGTCTGGGCAGGGGCCGGACCAGGGCCGCAGGACAGGGGACAGGGGTCTGGGCAGGGGCTGCAGGACAGGGGACAGGGGTCTGGGCAGGGTCCGGGCCTTCACCCGCCTCCTTTATCTCCCACCATCTCCCCACCCAGGACCCACATGCCCTGGAATCTGGGCTTTCTAGGAAGTGGTTACCAAAAAATCACTTTATAGCTTAATTGCTAAGGTAACGTGTATTTATCGTAGAAAAAACATATATACACATGCACGATCACCAGTAACGCTACAATTTAGACACAACTCTATTTTGAGTGTGGATATTTGCCTAGGCATTTTCCTATATACATCTAGAGACATACACTTACTTTACAAAAGCATAGGATCCGAACTGCTTTTTAACGTAATATAATGTGCACACTTCTCCTCGTAATCATGCATCGGCCCAAAACATGATTTTCAGTATAGCATTACACTATATGGAAACTCTGTGACTGGCTTTCCTCACCCCTAACGGAACACACAGAGTCTCTTCTGTGCTGCCCTCCCTGGCCCTCCCCCCACCCCCTCGGCCTTACTATCCCACAGAAAGAGGCCATCCTGCAACAATCCTGAGCACAGTTTATGTAAGTTCCTGCGGCCCGCTTTCTCAGACTCCTCTCACCATCTGCTGCTCTTCCTCAACCCTCGCCGGCCCCGGCCTTTCCGGGACAGAAGTCTCTAGGGGTTCCACGCTCTCCGCTCTCCCTTCCTGCCTTCCCGGTCCTGATTTGCTGACACACAGCATGAGATTTAAAAGACTGATGAGATGGCCAGTGCCTCTGACTGTCCTGATCACACTCCTACTATGGTCACAGGCCGATCCATAATCATTTCTTGACAATTGCAGTCTGTGAAGCGAGATTATTCCCACTGCACAGACAGGGAAACTGCGGCTCCGACTAGCCCAATGGCAGGTCGAGACACATTCCTGGAAAGTGTTGGAGCAGAGTTCAAGCTGTGTCTGCCTGGCGCCCACCCACACTTATTAACCATATCCTAACCATAACTGCCCAGGCCTAGCGGATCGCAGCGACACCAGCCACCATCTACCGGAGATGCCCATCCGCCCATCTCCCCTAAGAGAAAAAATAAGAATACTTCCCTTCCATTAATTTCTCACCATCCTGGGCTCCGGGTAGACCCGTGTCCCTTCCCTTCTAACACACCACGTCTTTTCCCACCTCAAGGCACGGTTCCTCCCCGAGCTGAAACATGCCTCCTGTCCTTGTGCTCCTCACTGACTCCTAACAGCCTCCAGGTGTGGGGTCAGAGGCCGCAGCTCCACCCAGGCAGGGCCACTCCCCTCACACTGCACACACCCATCGCGCCTTGGCGCTGGCCCTCCGGCGCTTACCGTGGATTATATTCAGATACTTTTCCAACTATGTGATCAACGTGTTTTTCCCACTATTGTAAATGCGCCACAAGGACAGGGACCATATCTATTTTGCTGTATTTATCTTAGCCTTAGCACCCAAAATAGCACCCCACACTCGGTAAATACCTGTAGAATCAGCAACTGCTCCGAATGGAAGCCACCCGGCCAAGCCCACTCGTGGGCTGCCCCTCCACCCCATGTCCCCCTCACATGATAACATACACCCTCCTTTCTGACTGCTCTGAACTCCTGGTGGTGGGCGTGGCAGAACCTTTAACTAGGCCTTTATTATAAAAGTTACATGCTGACATTAATATAAAATCAGACCACAGAGAATGTAATAAAATCAAATAGTCTTTTCCCACACAGACAGACCCTAAATCACATCCCCATAGCTAACTTACTCATGCATTCTCCCCAAAACTGTTCTCAACACAAAAACTAATCAGTTCTGCTTTTTTGCGGAACAGCGTGCGTCCGTTAAAAACAACAGCTACGCTGTGCGCCCCCACGCTCATACTGAGGGTCACGGCAGCTCTGCTCCTTCCTCCCAGCAGCCTTTCTCGGGCCTGACTATCCTGCCTACTTCCCCTTTCAATCATCTCTTCTCCGGGCTGAACAGCACGAGCTTATTACTTCAAGCATCCTCCTAGGTCCCGGGTTCAATTTCTTATGTCCGGCTGCGTGGCCTCCGGAATAAATTCAGTGCAGCTGGAAGGCCAAGCAGGCCATCTGTCACGCCACTGGAGAAGACTGGCTTCTGGTCAGGTCAGACCCTCACAAGAAGAACTCCACCCCGACTTGGACACAAACAGTGTCAACCTCAAACTGGGAGAGTGCAGAACTGATGCAGAGTTCAGGCTTCCTCTCCGCGTCTTAGGTGTGACGTTACGGGAGAGGCACACAACTAAGACACTCTTCGATTGCATTCTCTTTGACCGTGACATTTGAAATGAATGCAGATTCTCTCCCCTCTGCGAGCACCGCCTTGACACCTTACCTCTTCCTCCCCACAGTCACACTCTTCCCCATCTTCCAGGTACCCGTTTCCACATCTCCGGCCTCCGTACAGCGTCCTGGTGTCCGGCATGTTCGAGAGACACATCCCACCACCTGACTGCAGATATCTGTCCAGCTCCCTCCTGTTGCATCCATTGAACACTTTGGGGAAAGGATGCCTGGCAGAGAATAAGGCTGGAGTTAGTGGGGAGTCTGAGCACCACGCAGCCAGAAGAGCTGCCAGTCCTGCCGCCCATTGGGCTGACCGCACCTGGCTGGGCTAAGACCCTCGACAGTCCCATGCACATACACTCTGCCCCTTTAAACATCACCAACATCATGACTTACAATTCTAAGAATTAAAAAATACTAAGCACTCCATGCTGTTTTTTTTTCCCCCTCCTCTGCAGAGAGGAGGTATCTAAGAAGCAGAAGCAGCGATCTCTGCCCCTTGCATGTGGGGGCTGCAATAAATAAAGAGATATGAGAGTTAACAACAGGCCTTTTGAGCCTTAGAGCCGCATAAAATGCCAGCCAACCTAAACGTTTTCTGGAGCTGATATTATATAGAGATTTTCTTAGGATTGAGGACCAAATCAGAGAGATCACAGGTTAAATTTTTTGGTTGGGTCAGTGATCTGATCCCTGTGCTAAGGATTTAGGCAGTATCCCAAATTCAACCAGCCGTCTCACAAGTGCATAGTCTTTAAAAGGTCCTGGGTCCCACCACTGAGAAGAAGCATTAAAAGCCACACATTTCCTGGTAGGAGGTCAGTACTACCATCTGGGTCTATAAAAGATAAGTTTTCCTGATCCAATTCTCTAAACCACCTAAACATTAACACGTGAGGGTTTCCTTCAGTTATCAGGTATATCACAAGAGATCTGCTACGAACTGTTAAACTACCAAAATTTATGAATAGTTCAAAAACCAAGCGGGGTAGTAATTAATATAACTCCCAACCATTTTTCTACAAATATGCTTTTTTAGATTGGGAAAGAAAGACGTGGACTTAGGCAGGAGCGCACAGGAATCTGAGCATGGCCCATGAGTTATATCCTGCATATCAACATCACCCTTTGTGTGCCACAGCTGAGGAGGAATGGGAAAAACACTGGCCCCTGGAGCTCCAAAAAGCTGCATTTTCCCTTAGAAACACTGAAACACCATCTCTTTAAGAGGCATAAACAGGTCGTAACGGTTTGGGGTGGGAGGAACCCAAGCTCCTAGCATGATGCCTTCCAACAAGTGACTCACTTCCTGGGAGAACCCAGTGCTCTCTGCGGAGTGAGTCCAGACACTAAACATGAATCCTCTGAATAAACTCCAGAGTTCTCTTTGAAGGGCTCTGGGTTGAAAACCCCTCCCAGCTACAAGGAGACGCAGCCGCCTCGTCCTGTTCCTCGTGGCGGACGCAGCCTGTGGGTTCTGAGGGGTCACTGTGGGGAGTGCTGATGCTCCTCCTTCCTGTCCTTGTTCTGGAGGCTACATCAGCGCTCTCGATCGACCCTGGGGAGTAACACACTCACATCAAACCCCCTCGGACTGGAGGGACTAAGAATCGTGACTGTTACCAAACTGGGTCCTCATCAAGAGTTCACGAAGAGAAAAAGGCACATGTAGTCGGGTTGACTTTGCAGCTGAAGACCTGAGACAGAAATTAAGTCTATCTCGGGTTCCTCCGGCACCAAACCCCCTGCTGGGAACCTACTGCTCCCTGCCTGCATTTGCTTTCTTTCTCCTCTTCCCATTCTGTTATTGTCAAGAGCTCATTTCTCTCTAAGGTCTAACAGAAGCTCCCTGCGGCCAGCCGGGAGGAGCACCGGATTGCACTGGCCTGGCACGCTCCGCCCTCCACCCGTCCTCCCCGTCCTGCCCGACTCACCCGGTGGCGGCCGCCATGATGCACCCACCGTCGGCCGCGCTGGCCTGGCAGCAATTCGCAGAATCATGGCTCATGCCGAAGTTGTGGCCCATCTCATGGGCCATGGTGGCAGCCACGCCGATGGAGTTCTCAGAGTGGTCCTGCGCAGGGAGAGAGCTGTGGTCAAGAGGACAGCTGTCCCCAAGCCCCGACCCCGCCTTTTCTTTGGCCAGGCCACACAGCTTGATAAAGGCCCGTGCTAACTACAGGCTGCGGCTGCCGATAACACAGCGTGGATAGAGACTGGGCGAGCAGAGGAGAGCAGGCTCCCTGACGTCTACTTCACAGGCCAGATGTGAAGAGTCATTTAATAAACAGTCCCACAGTCAGAGAGAATGCTCTATAGAACGCAGTGATTTCCTAGCCATAACTGTAAGACAGGCTCTTGTTTCATAATGATATACATAACAGAAAACCTAGAATTAAAAAAAAAAACACCTTTTTTCATCTCCAGTATCTCACTATTCCCCAGCCGCTGCTTTGGAACATATAAAAGACCTGGTGATGTATTAATGTGATTGCTTCCTGGTGTCCCTGCGCTTGAAAACTGGGATAAACTACAGTCGGTGAACATTCACCCCTGGGCACCTCCATTTCTTATTACTTACTGACTTCACTTCAAACAACTGCCTGTTGTGATGTCAAAGCTTTTCTTTTTGCTGCAATAATAAAGGTGAAGTTGTTTTTCACTAGGTGAGCTCCTGTCCTGCGAGGCAGTGTTCTGTCTCCCTGCCACATCCGCCTGTCGGCCGAGACTCACCATGTTGACGCCTCCTGACTGGTACACGGAGCACATGGCCATGAGGGGAGCCAGGCCGATGGTGATGCCCTGGAAAGCCCTGCCCCTGCAGAAGGGAAGGAGAGAGGGTGACCGGGAGGGGACGCAGAGGCCCATTTCAAAGTGCCCAGGGGCAGGGGGCCGTCACGGTGTCCCTTGGCCCCTCTGACTCTCCCAGAGGGTTCCCAAAGGGAGAGGCCCTGGGGTTACAGGCCAACTGGGCGGATTCCAGGCTGCCACACCTCTCCCTTCCTCCCACCTACTCTCTCACTGCTCTAGAAAAAACAGAAAGAGTGAAAGGTCACTTCTTCCCACGGCGTGCCCAGAGCCCCGTGCCCTGGAAGGAAACGGGCAGGGCTTGCAAAGCCGCGTCCCATTCCTGCTGCACGGGAAACGGTCGGAGGGAGGGGTGCGGGGGAGCAGCACAGGTTCTGATGCCAACGTGAATCATGCCCACTTCCGCCAGCTGCCAGGGTCCCATGCCACATCCCTGGCTCTGGGGTATGCGGATGGGGTGGGGGTGGGGAATTTGGCCGCAGCTGTGGGGCGATGATGCTTCATTCCTACATCATGCTGGGGCCAAGGAAACAGATGTGTCCCATCAGAAGCCTCACCAAGTGCAGCTGGGTGCAAGAATGACCTGCCTGTGTTTTGCGGTTGTGATCCTAATCTGCCAACAGCCAAGCTCCATTCCCCCAGTTCAATTCATCCTTCCCTCAGCTGCATACATCCAGGGCCAGGGCCAAGGAATAACTAAAACCCTGCACTTTCATACATGCCACCAACATGCAACTTATTTAAAGGATCTATGCAGAAAGTCATTGTGTGGTGCTTTTATATCGACGTGATTGTCTTCTTATTCTGGGTCCCATTATCTTTGAGTGCTGAGACTCTTATTTATTTTGGGATCATTAGAACTTAGCATAGACTCTGAAACACAATAGATGCTTAATAAATATTTGATGAAGTCAAGGCAGACTCTTCTTCAGAGAAACAATATAAAAAGGAATATGCAAAATACATGGTTGTTTTATAAACTTAGACAATGGCTCTGAAGAAGTCCAGCGGGAAAACCTAGATTCCAGGTCTTGCCCAAAGCAGGACTCCAGGCTTCCAAAGATCAGGCAAACATCTTGGTAACCAAAGACTCTTCCTAGGTGATTGTACTCACTGCCCAAGCGTTTGGTACAGCTATTTCTTGGGACTTCTTATTTTAAAAAAATTCGACCCTGGCCGGTTGGCTCAGCGGTAGAGCGTCGGCCTAGCATGCGGAGGACCCGGGTTCAATTCCCGGCCAGGGCACACAGGAGAAGCGTCCATTTGCTTCTCCACCCCTCCAACGCGCCTTCCTCTCTGTCTCTCTCTTCCCCTCCCGCAGCCAAGGCTCCATTGGAGCAAAGATGGCCCAGGCGCTGGGGATGGCTCTGTGGCCTCTGCCTCAGGCGCTAGAGTGGCTCTGGTCGCAACATGGCGACGCCCAGGATGGGCAGAGCATCGCCCCCTGGTGGGCAGAGCGCAGCCCCATGGTGGGCGTGCCGGGTGGATCCCGGTCGGGCGCATGCGGGAGTCTGTCTGACTGTCTCTCCCTGTTTCCAGCTTCAGAAAAATGCAAAAAAAAAAAAAAAAAATTCAATAAGCTTTTTATTCAAAAACTTCTACATAACATAATAACTTCTAAATGATCTGTGGCTCAAAAAAGGAAACCTAAACTGAAAAGACACACCACTTAGGAAGGACAGTGGAGCAGTATGTTTTAAGATTAATGGGATGTGCCATGTGTTTATTAGAGAATAAAAAAAATATTTAAATGACTGTTGATTCAGAAGGATATTTAGGCAACAGAAGAAAAATAGTTTTATTACGTACATATCTTTCGTTGTAACTGCCTCAGAATACCTTTGGATACCAGATGATCACCACCCCCTGCCCCAGGGAACTGTCACATGTCACCATGACCCCCGTCAGTGCCTCTGTTTTTCTCTCTGGGATGGAAGAAACTCCAGCACAGTCCTCACCCCACTTCCCAATGTCTCTCTCCCACCAGACACACAGTTCCCACACTGTCTGCCATTCTGCCTATCTTGGGCGGTCAGCCCCTGAGCCCCTAGGGAGGAAGTGAAGGACAACCCGGGACCCCCGCCTGTGCCTGCTCGGAGAGCTTAGCTCTGGGCTAGAACAAAGCGTGGAGATACAGACGAGCCCCGAGGAAAGTCTGCTTCAAAGCTGCCCATGACCAACAGTCAGTCACTGCCCAAACACACCCCCAAATGGTTCCAGATGCTCAGCTGAACATGTGCAGGCCTACTTTTCTCATCTAGATTGTGAATACTTCTTGGGATTGTTATACCTCTTAGGCGCCTTAACTTTT
The DNA here is from genome assembly GCF_036850995.1 of Saccopteryx leptura. Classification (NCBI taxonomy): domain Eukaryota; kingdom Metazoa; phylum Chordata; class Mammalia; order Chiroptera; family Emballonuridae; genus Saccopteryx; species Saccopteryx leptura. The sequence continues at coordinate 177,652,256 of NC_089508.1, forward strand.
TCCAGTGTGTGCCTTCCAGGGCACAAAGCACATGTCGAGCAACACCTGATTACCTGGACCAGAGAGTCAGGGTGGCCTAATGCAAACAACACTCGGCATCGGGAGAGGAAGGGGCCAAAAGCACACGCCCTGTGGGCAGGGGCTTGGCAGCCACGGCCACCGCAATACAAATGCAAAGAGGCTATTTACGTGATTAACTGTGCGTTGTCGTGCTTCTTCTGAACGAGCAGCTTGCGCCTCCAGCGAAGAAAGGACCAGAGGGTCGAGTACGGGTTCTCTGAAACTTCACACAGGTCCCCGTGAGTCCACACTTCCAAGCCCACGAGAGCAATGCGGATGTTCAAGGATCGGTAAAACTGATCGGTAAAAACGGAAAAGACACGGCATCACCTTCATCCGTCAGTGCTAGGAAGGAGCGTCTACATCTCCGGTGGCTAAACAGTGTTCCATCGTGTGGATATGCCCAATTATACATGGATATTTTATTATGAGATGTCCCCACCCGTTTTGGAAGTAAATGGGAAATAAACGATCTACATGTAGGTAGATATGCTTACTCTCAAAGTTTCCTTCCCCACCACTGGAGGTGTGTAACTTTCATCACGGATATCATAAACAGGCTGTAACCAAGACTTCTAAGGTGCCAGGTCATCTTCAGGGTTCTATCCAACTCAAACTCTTGACTCTCGGGATCCTTAAGGCTACAACCATATCTTCTATGACACAGTCTCTTTCATGTCATATACAGATAAGAAGGACGAGAGCTTTCTTCAAAGCTGACTATTGGAAGGCGTGGGTATAAGGAATTCTTTGACTGACATACCCTAAAGCAGGGGTGCCCAAACTATGGCCCGCGGGCCGCATGCGGCCCCCTGAGGCCATTTATCGGGCCCCGCCACACTTCCGGAAGGGGCACCTCTTTCATTGGAGGTCAGTGAGAGGAGCACAGGATGCGATGCTGTATGTGGCGGCGCCGCAAAGCGCGGCATGGCTCATGTACAGTACTACTTCCGGTGACGCGGGATGCACGCATCATGTCTCTGGAAGCATGTCATATCACTTGTTAAGGCTAGCAGTGACAAATATGGAACCGGACATTGACCATCAAAAGCAGGCCCATAGTTCCCATTGAAATACTGGTCAGTTTGTTGATTTAAATTTACTTGTTCTTTATTTTAAATATTGTATTTGTTCCTGTTTTGTTTTTTTTACTTTAAAATAAGATATGTGCAGTGTGCATAGGGATTTGTTCATAGTTCTTTTTATAGTCCAGCCCTCCAACAGTCTGAGGGACAGTGAACTGGCCCCCTGTGTAAAAAGTTTGGGGACCCCTGCCCTAAAGACTACTAAGGCAGTGACTAAGTCTAGGTCATATGAACAAAGAGATACCATTTAATCCAAAGTTGGACGGCTTTAGGCAGCTACTGCCCCAGCTAAAAAGGACAATTGGACCACTTTCTATGTACTAAGAACTGAAGTTTAGTTAGTGCCTTGCTCAAAGTCTCAGCAGGAAGATGGTGGAGTCAGGATTAAAGCCAAAATGGTCAGACCTCGAGCCCATGCATGAGCTATGCTGCTTAAGTGTGGGTGTCTTTATATCCACACAATCCGCGTGCCCCCCAAAAACGGCAGCGTAAGGGGGCTCCAGACTCAGCAGAACATCAGCTGATCGCAATGGAAATTTTTACTTTCCCGTTTCGTGCCAGGTCAGTCATTACAGAAAATGAAAGGTTTGGATTCCAATTTGGACTTGCGGCATGCACCAGGGAGCTTTTTACGGACTTAAACTTGGCTTTTTCATGGTTAAGAAAAAAACGTCTTGGATTGCGTTCATGAGTCAGCAAATTAGCACAGTTCATTCCAGGTTTGGTTCAACAATAGTTCAGTTCAAGTGGCTGGGTCAGCGAGCCTCAGAGAGTAGGTCAGCCTTCCAGCCAGGGATGACGAGCATCAGCTGTGAGGAGAGACCTGACCCGGCTTCACAGAACAGACCAGCGAGCCAGGCTGCGGGCCTTCAAGGACGGACTGGGGTTTGCTCACGGCTCCCTTCTCCTTCCACTCGTCTTTGGGACCCTGGGTTCTATCTCCCAGACCAGCTGGAGAGCTCACAAAGGGGAGACCCAGCCAAGTCTCCCACCTGCCGGCCTCCAGAACAATAGATGTCACATGGGTGATAACAGGGTCCGCCTCCTGCATCCCCCCCCAGGGAAACAAGCTCTTCTTGTTTTCCCAGATGTTGACTGTTTGGGTTGCAGGATCATTTAGCCATTCTTGTTGAGTGAGGTGAGGGCTAGCGAGAGAACTGGGCTGTGTCCCTGGAGTCCTTCCTTCCAGGAAATACCAGCACCTGACTTTCACCAGTCACTGACCGCTGACCAGGATGAAAACAGACGGCAAAGACTGGTCCACCTGAGGATTTCAGTATGCTACCACATTTGCTTGTAAACCCCTAAAAAATAGTTAAATTCTTTATACTCTACTGTTCAGGGAAAAATGCTTTCTCCTTTTGCCCTGGGATCCATGAATCCCTAGCAGGCCCAAAGTTAAAACTTCACAAGTTCTGTGAGTGCCCTGTAATTGTACAATAAATGTTCTTAGAGTCTCAAAGAGATCTGTGACCCCCAAACATATTAAAATCTACATTTTCAAACTACTACCAGCCTATCAAGAGGCTAAGTTACCCATTTTACTGCATTTTGTACCAAACCAAATAAAATATATATATTAAAAAAACCAAAGCATTTCCATGTCCTGGGCCAGCCTGTTCTAGTAAAATCCAAGAACTGGGGCATTTCCTAAGAGCATGTTTCAAAGGCCTGCCCTAGGAAAGTGACACATCTGCACGGTCTTTGAGACAGGAAATAATTTTAGAACCGTTTTTACAGATGGAGACTGTACAGACTGGTCCCAAAACAACCCACGCCTCAACTTTTAAGAGTCTGTCCGTCTCTCCCTTGCTGACCTACGTCAGTCCTCACCTAAATCAGAGAATTCCTGGGCTTGGGAGCCGGGAGGAACCTTAGAGAACGTTCAAGCATTCCTAAGCTGAGCTCCTCTGTCCTGTCGGTTCCCCGGGAGCCGCTGCAGGGATGAAGGGGAGGGGTGAGAGGACAGTGCTCGGAGTCCTCACCCCGCGTCATCTCAGAGCCATGTGCTTCACCCGACTCTTACATCAGACTGCTATGTAGTGGTCTCAGCCTCGTAATAGCCAGTGTTACATAACCAGACCAGCGCTGGGCTCTTATCATGATTGCGACACTCCCTTCAGCAATAACCACCAGGAAACCGAAAAGATACAGATTTGTTACTTACAAGACCTGGAAATTACATAGCACACCTGGGGCCACTCAGCAACGGGGTCATGGAGGGGGGTGGGGGAAGGTGAGGGTGGGGGGAGAGAGAGCGGGCCTGGGTTCCGCTTTTCTTTTAAAATTTAGGTAAGGGCGAGGACTCAGGTTTTTGAGGGCTTGTTCTTTATTGCTAAATTTAAAACACAGAGTGGGGATTTAAAGCATAGGAAAAGAAAAAAAAGAAAAAGACAAGTAGCCCCAGTGGTCACTGAAATCAACCAAGATCTCTAAAACAAAGGAGCCTCAGTGGAGGGAGGTGCCCCAGCTCTCTCCCTAGTTATTGAGATAGCCCACTGTGAAGTGGATGCCTCCTTGTAATGAAGGTCTGGGCGACCAAAGCTCAAGCCAAGCATTACAAAAAGAAAAAAAGTAAGCACTGTCAGGGCGTACAGTACTTAGATACTGGCAGAAGATTTAAATTTATAAAAAGATCCCACCAGAAAAAAAAAAAATAATCCAAAGCCATTGATTTAGCTCAACCCCTCTATTTTGTAAATTCAAAACAAAACAAAACGAAACCTCAAGCCAAAGAGGATGAGTCACTTGGCCATGGTCACATAGTTGAGCTCTCGGTCAAGATCCTCTCGCTGAGCCTCTGTGACATTGCTATTCCCTCCCGGAAACTGGCTGGACCGGCCAGTCCCTCTGGAGGCAGCTCAGGTATTGCTCATTCTCCTGACCTCTGAAATGTGGCACCTTTCCCACAAGGTACACACCTGGTCTCACCTTATCAACGTAATTGGCGATCTCCATGAGCTTGTGTTTGGTGGCAGTCTGGTCTCGTCCATTCTTATGAAACTAAATGGGACAAGCAGAACTAGGTAAATACTCAGGACCTCTCTCAGGACCCCTCCCGTGCCCATTACTTGTCTTTGAATGGGTTTTTACTTTCTCCCAGCTTCTATAAGCTGTCATTCCTACACAGCTGTCTCCCCACCACACACACACACACACACACACACGCACAGTGCCCACTTGGGGCTAGTGGAGCCAGGATCACGTCCATCTCAGTAGCCCCAACTACTGACTCGGTGCCGAGCACAGAGGAGATATACAGCAGTTGTGTAGCGAATAGAATTCTCTTTCTCCAGCCCTTGAAGTCAACCTTGTTCTCCTGTCCTCCAAATTAGAAGGCTTCCCACAAAGTGCCACGGGACCTTAGAAGAGGGACTGATCCAATCCCTGCCTTGGTCATCACCCCAACATAAAGCCGCCACCATCATAGAAATTTCCACAGGCTTCCCTACATGGGGTCAATCAACAGTGGTCAAATTGTTGCTGAACGCCTGCTTCTGTGCAAGGTATGGTGCTTGGCATGAGGTGTGAGGTCCTGGCACTGGCCTGGAGGAGCTTCCATCAAAACGGAGAGAGGGCCAGAAACAACAACAATGGCGGAGTCTGTATTTAAGGAGTACATGACTGAAACAGGCTGAGAAAACATGGACAGAATAACTGCACCAGAAGGCCACATGAGGGATACAAAATGGGTGCTGGTATTGAGGCTCTAAGATCCTGGCTGTGTTGGGCAGGACACTCAGATCAACTGGCCGTGCCTTCTACAGTGAGAATTCTGAGACGGCATGGGGCTTCCCAGGAAGGAGTGCTGGGCTCAATTAGAAATGTCTACCATGGGTACCAGGAAGAGGTCATTTCAGTATGAATCCTCACATTCATCCTTCCTGCCTCAAAAGGATAGATCTCTTTCAGCTGCAATGATGAAGGAACGCTTCACAGTGTGAAGATAAAATTTGCTACAACTGATCTAAATTTGCAAGGGATAGGCATATGTCCTGTCAGTTATTGTTACATAAAACCTGGGTACGTATCTGATTTACCTTGGATACACACTATATATGTTACTTTAATTCCAAACCTGATGCCCTTCCTCCACCCCATCCAGCAAGAATATCCAAACAAGAAACAAAAGGAACAGCCAAATCAAACTCCCTGGGATACTGATTGTGATGGGATGTGTCCCCACCACGGTACAGGGAGAAAACCACCCTTTCCCATCCTACTGCATTTGGACTTTCCAGAGCTTCCCTAGAACTGTCAATCATTTCACTTTCATCACTGCTTTCTAAGAGTTAAATGCAATGTCAGGCATTGTGACTTGGACCTTTACCAGGTGTTAATCCTGAAGTTTCTCATTATAGGGTCATCCCATTTCTAAATGAGTCTCATTGCGCAGAGTGCTGTAGTATTTAGTGAATATTTATTATAAAATCAGAGTCACACTTCACTGCCTTTCAAATATATTATTACTCCAACCTCCAAGCAAATGCCTGATAATACCACCACAGCTTAAGGAATGTGTCCTGTTGTCCAGAAGAGTGTCAAGCAGGGGTCAGCAAACATTGTCTTAAATGGGCAGACTGTAAATAGTTGGGGCTTTGAAGCCATCCATCACTACTACTCATCTCTGCCATTATAGCTCAAAAGCAGCCATGGACAGTACACACAGCAGTGGGCATGGGAGTGTTCCAATAAAACTCTGTTTACAGAAACAGGCTGGGCTGGACTTGACCATGGGCTAGACTAGAGCTTGCAGACCCCTGACCTAAAGAAAGGACTGTCTCAACCTTATACTTTCTAAGTGACAGAGGAAGTAGAAACAGGGGGTATGTGTCACCTGGCCTTCCCCAGTTATCTCACATTCTGTCCGTATGATGCAAGCTCTCTGTATTCCTGTTTTTACAGCTGCCCTGTCCCCTCTTGCAACGCCCCATCTTCCACCTCCCCCCTCCCTGGGTTTCCCGTTTCATCTGCGGAAACAAGCTGAGACCCACCCAGGTGCTCCCGCAGAGGCCCAGGGAGTAGGTGGCTGCTTGTCACTCTCACTGCTGACAACGCTCTCTCTGGGCAGCAACGGTTCCCCTGTCCCTGCTCCCTGCACAGAGCCCAGGGGAGGAACCGGGCCTGTCCCGGCACCAGATCACAGAGAACGCAGTCCTCCCCCTCCCTGTCTTCCCATCCCTTCCGATGAATTGTCAGGAATACATTTCTGCCTGCGGAGGGCCAGAGGCCGCTTGAAGGGGTGGGGGTGGGGGGGTCAGAGGCTTTCCTCCGGCAGCCCTCCCACCAGGGACCCCAGTGGTTACCTCCTCCCATCCTCCCCTGGCCTGGGCTTTTAAATCAGCTTTGGATTTTGCTCCTACGCTGCTCCTCCACCCCCCCCCCCCCCACTCCCCCACACACACCAGTCTTTGGAAAGGAAAGCACAAGGCGGGGGGAAAGGCCACTAACAACCAACACCGACATCAGTTAGAAAGCAAAACTCTTCTCAAAGTAGAACACGATATTCCCCGGGCCTGGAATGCCCTTTGCCTCCACCGTTCCAGCCAGTTAACAACTCCCTACCCTTTAAAACAGCTCCAGGGCCACCTCCTCCTGCCACCAGCACAGGACGGCAGACCTTCCGGCCTGAAGCGTAGTCGTGTTAGTGCCACCATCCGGCACTGCCTCCCGGGGTCTGCACTTCGGGACTGTGGACTAGATGGAGGGACCTTAGAAGGAGGCTTTGGGGAGTTGGTAACTAAACCACGTGGAGGGGCTACGAGACAGACTGGAGCTTGGATGAGTTCTGTCCTAAGCGGAGCCCCAGGCGAGTGTGCAGTGTTAGAGCAGAGAGAGGGCGGGGCTCCGCATGACTCCCGCCCGGAACACGTGCTTAGTGGTGTGGTCGAGCTGCTATGTAAAGTGAGAAGGGGGGGTTAAAGACGGCTAATTTAGGCAAATGTGGGCTCTGGGGCCTGGGCCCATTCTTCAGGTGTCAACTTCAACATCACTGCCTTGGAGAAGCCTTCCCATTGTGCAAAAGCACCAAGTCGGATCCCTCGTCATCTGCACACTAATCCTCTGTAATGGAACATCTTAGCAGGTATCTATCACCCTGGGAACCAGTACACAGTAAACTCCCTGGTACCAGGGGCCAAGTACTGTGCTTGGCACAGAATAGGATCAAGAAATCGTTGATGAATAAATGAAATGAAAGAGAGAGACGAACGTTCATCAAATTTTAGACTTCAAGGCCTGCAAGACCCTGATTTGAGGAATGTGAGATTAAAGGCCAAACAGCTCATCTTCTAGGTCAGTAGTTCCCAAACTGGCCTGCGTCTCAGAATGACCCAGAGGGCTGGCTAAGACAGGGACCGCTGGGCCCCAGCCCCGCAGTTTAGGGGTCAGTAGTTCCTGGGTATGGCCCAAGAATCTGCATTCTCACAAGTTCCCGGGAGCTACCGTTACTACTGGTCCAGGGACCACACTTTGGGAACCACAGCTTCAGGTTTTCATTTAGCACCAACCTAATTATAAAAGTGGACCCAGACGTGGGCAAGAAAATTGTACTGTATCACATGATTCAGAATACATGTATTATCCGTGTTTAAAAAAAATAAGTTCTTTTAAATATTTACAGAGAATTCAGGGACTCCCCAAGAATAAGCACCCAAAAACCTAAAGGTCTTCAGACGGAGTCTAAGAAATATTAATCCAAATAATGTGAAATGTACTGATTTTTTTTAATCTGATTAATGTATCAGGTTAGAAGAGACATTTCCTTGTTTTTTCCCCAACTATGTTTAAAATAGCAAAAAAGAGCCTTACGTCAGGTTTAAGGTCAAATCATATGTCAAACGGGAGAGAAATGTCTGCTTCAGCCTCTCTCTGAAGCAGGTGGAAGCATGGAACAGAAGCTATGAAGGGGGCACCTTTTCTGCTAAAACCCATCGCCTTCCCCTTACCTCTGCGTAATCAGCCACGAGGTAAACCTCCACATACTTCATGGAGTTCAAATCTTCCCTTTTCATCTAAGAAAGAGATACAAGCGGATCAGGGCTGTGGAAATGGCAGGCTTGGCCTCATCTCAAAAACAAAACAACAAACTGCTGAGAAGTGGTGTCAGTTTAATTTTATGCTTGGGCACTAGGAGCCAGTTTCGGCTGTGGTCGCCACCGCCCTCCTCCACCCGCCATCTCGGTCGTCACGGAGGTTGCCCTGGGACACGGGGTCCCTTCTTTACACTCAGGACAAAATGAGCTGGGTGGGCAGCTTAGAACAGGAAGAACAGTTAGGCATGTGAGGGAACATGCTGACAATCAAGTTCCCCAAAACCATTTAAACCACATACCTCTGCTGTCGGTAAAATAAACACAAGCAGGCCATACATATGGTTAAGGGGCTACCCCAAAAAGGAAAGCATATGTTTTGTTTTGTTTTTTTCTCACATTTTGAAGTTTCTGAAATTAGCGTCTCCGAGTATTTTAAATATTGTTCCCCAAAGCATTATTTTATCAAATACAAGGATATCCCACACTCAGCAATGACTTAGAATAAAAGAAACAGCTATTTCCTCCTTCTTAGCCGTCTCCCTTTCATTCAGAATTACTCCTGGATCCAAAGTAAGGGTCCTCAGAGGGGACAAGCCTACCCCAAGGTTGACCCCTGCACTGAATGAAAACTCACCCTGCGAGGTCGTTTCTTGATTTGATTTGTAAACTGAAGCCCCCAGTCCCTGGTGGTGGTTCCGGAGTGCTCGAACCCACAGTTCCCAGGAGGCAGCTTGAGATGTTCAGATCTGTAAATACGGTGGTGGTCCCCACCATCGGGAAGGGGCTCGATGATGTAGCTGAGGTTGCTGCTCACCACGATCAGTCCTCTATCAATGAGAGAAATAGAATCTCCGGTCAGAGATGATGGCCTTGCTCGGACCTCGGTTTCCCCATCTGCAAAACACTACAGTTGGTTGTGTTCATCAGTTCTTAGTCTTACTGTGGGATCACGCGCCCTTTGGTGAGAAGCTCACGCAAACTCAGACTTCCTCTTCAGAGACGCGCACAACGGCCGTGACATGTGGCACACAATTTTAGGTCACAAAATGAGCGCAGAGAAGCTCTAAAGGTTCTAAACAGGCTTGACCTGGGAGACAGTTAATACCTACAAATGATGGTAGGGACAAAATTCCAAAAAGCCTCCCAAACCCAAACACGGGCATATGACAAAGCGTAGGTCAAAACTTTTATAGACTCAGAAAAAAATGGGATGGTGACCAAAGGAAGAACTCTGGTCTGGGGATGAGGAGACCCAAGTCCTGGTCTTAGCTTCAACGTGAAATCGTCAAATGCTCTTCAACAAACCTCTTAAATCACTCTGACCTTCCGTCTCCCCACGTGTAAATGCAAATGATAATCTACTAGCTCATGACTCTCGGGATGACTAAATGGGATGTCAGGTATCTTTGTCCTTGGATACCGAAGCTGGAGGCATCACCGATGGCATTCCTGCTAGCCCCAACTTCCCTGGGCCAGCAAGGCAGCTCTCTGGAAAAGTGACATCCACAACCAAGCCTGTGTGAGAACTCTTCCTCTTGGTTATAGATACGAGCATTGAATGCTGAATAAAGACATGTTTGTTTTCTATTTTTTCACGCACTGAGCCCTCACTCTGTACTAGATGTCAGCGAGACACAATCCTGGTCCTTGAGTAATTTGCAGCCCATTGGAGGACAGACACTCATTCATTCCACAAATAATTCCCAAGCTCCTGCTATGGGCCAGGCGGGCATCGTGCTGGTTGCTGAAGATAGAGTAGTGAATAAGAAAAAGTGCCTGCTCGCCTGGAGCTTGGAGTCTGATCATGGAAATATATCGCTACGCTATATAACAGAGACAGCAGAAAGGTTCCATCACCCCCAGCACTGATGGGTTGGACGCAGTTGCCTGCAGGGTGGCACCGGTGAGGCTTATCTGGACGCGGTGAGAAAGAGTGCCAGGACTTATCGATCACTATTACAAATAATCAATGGAAGGGTGGGTAGAGGCCCATGTGGCAGGTGTTTGCCATCCTTGATGCAATGAAATGAATACAAGGGAATGTAGCAAGGGCTCTGGGGGAAGAAGAAGCCCAGCAATGAGTCCCTGGGGCCCCAGGAGCATTTCATGCGCTCCAAAACCTCAGGCTCTCATCCACCCAGAGAATTTGAAAGTTAAATGCGCTCCAGCCCTGGCCGGTTGGCTCAGCAGTAGAGCGTCGGCCTAGCGTGTGGAGGACCCGGGTTCGATTCCCGGCCAGGGCACACAGGAGAAGCGCCCATTTGCTTCTCCACCCCTCCGCCGCGCTTTCCTCTCTGTCTCTCTCTTCCCCTCCCGCAGCCAAGGCTCCATTGGAGCAAAGATGGCCCGGGCGCTGGGGATGGCTCTGTGGCCTCTGCCTCAGGCGCTAGAGTGGCTCTGGTCGCAATATGGTGACGCCCAGGATGGGCAGAGCGTCGCCCCCTGGTGGGCGTGCCGGGTGGATCCCGGTCGGGCGCATGCGGGAGTCTGTCTGACTGTCTCTCCCTGTTTCCAGCTTCAGAAAAATGAAAAAAAAAAAAAAAAAGCGCTCCACATCAGTCTTTGCGCTCCAAATCGAAAGGATCTCTCTCTTCACCTTTCTTGGGCTCTAGCCCTGCCCCGTGTTCTTAGGGGCCCCCACCTAGGTTTTGCCCTTTGGGAAGAGCCTGTGATGCGCCCAGGAGAGACAATGTCGGGGGCTGATCAGCAGCGGCCCTGCCTGGAATCCATCCCTGGCTGACCTCATTCCGGGGCCAGTGCTGGGGAGACTTCCCGGCTGCCTCGCCCAGGCTGACGCAGCAATCCCGGAGCCATCCCGGGGCGGCCCGTTGGCGGGACACCCAAGGTGCTCCCTGGACAGCCGGGGGTGGGAATGGGGCAAAGAGCAAGGGGCACATCCGCTCCTGAGTGTGGACAGGAAAGGGCAGTAGGCCGAGCTGCTGCGGGCATCCTGCTCCCAAACTATCTTCTCATCTCAGCTGACCAGGGCCCTTCCTGTCACACCGGTTTCCCCCAACAACTACAGACTTTGCAAACAGAGGGCCGGACCGTAAACCAGCTAATGCTTTTGTGTGCGTCAGTCTATGGCTATGGAGATAACACTCAGTGAGCGGAAGGTTCCACTGAGGGACTGGGAAGAGTTCCGGCGGAGCCGACTGGGTATCACCAGAATAAGCCTCTGGGCCGAGTGGACAGAGACCATGCCAAAGTTCAGTGCAGGGTGGATGTTAATAATACAGTGGTTATTGTTGATTGAGTTTTTGCTATGGGACAAGGCACTGTGCTGAATATTTTATTATTCACATTAGCTTCCATGAGCCTTATAAATAGTATCCCCATTGTACAAATGAGAAAACAAAGGCTCAGTGAGGTTAAATAACTGACCCAGATTCACACAGGTAGTAAGGACCTAAGCAGTCTGGTTGCAGGTTCCACACCCTTAACCATCACCTCACGAGCCTCTGTCACAACAGCCCCTGTGGAGTGGTTAGAAGGATACACCCAGTTTACAGATGGCCACAAACGATGGGTACCAACAACCCTACTCCGAGAAGTGGTGGCCATTGCCCACCGGCCTATGTGAAGTACGACACCATCTTTCTTATTGCATTCCTACATCTATGCTCTAAGGCTACATCATGGGTCCCATTCCATAGATGAGGAAACTGAGCTCTAGAGAGATTAAAGAGCAAGCTCTCACAAGTCTCTGGGGCCAGAGATTTAAGGCGTGGTAGACTCCGGACACCATGCCTTTACCCTCTATGCTATCCGTCTCCATCAGTGAGTTCCAAACCTATGGGTCAGAGGTCGCCAGGATCAGATCGCCCAGAGCTTTATATTAGAATATTCTATAGAGTGCATTAGAAATACAGAGGGAGGAGCCTCGGATTCATGGGCCTGGGGACCGGCACTCTCAACAAGTCCCATAGTAATGCCTTGCACAGACACACCCAGGAACTGTGGCCGGGAGCCCAGGCTGTGCAGCAGGAGCCCACCCTTTCACAGGGCCCCCCAGCAATTCTGCTTCAGGTGTGGGCAGATGACAAGGTGAGAAACACGGGCTCAGAAGGACACTGCAAGTCCTCCCAGCAAGAGACTCCGTGGCCCTCCCCTCGTCCCTCGACTGTGGCCCCTGCTCACTCACCTCGTGTCACAGTTGCAATCCTCCCAGACTGCCTGGGAATGGGGAGATGTTGGCACAAGCCTCAGCACTGTACGGTGAACCCCAGCTTTGACAGTTGGGGGTTTCTGAAACTCTAGTTCCTGGGGACCTCCTCCGCCACGATCCCTAAGTCCTGCTAAACACTCACCAGTTCTTTATCCTCCTAGCAGCCTCAGTTGATTTAATTTGCTAAATGTAAGCATTGGCAAAGCTTCACCAGGGACATGGGAGGGGGGCCCAGGAAGCTGGGTGGCCGAGACCTCACAAGCTACCTTCCATTCCACTCTCCATCCTATTCCTCATTGTTAAGAGCTCGATACAAATGAAATTGTACAGAGAACCCTTGGCAGAGCAGGCCAGGCAGGCAGCGGGCGATTCGGGTTTAACCCCTGAATGACTGCAGGAATGGTCCACATACACCCTTCAGGGAACTCGGCCAGACTGCTTCCTGTGGATCTGTCCATTCAGAGCTAAGCCCAGGGGACACACACTAACGGATCTAGGAGCTAATCACCCTGTTACCCTTCCTTCCTCCCCCTGAACCCCAATTCGCATCCACGTGAGGAGGTACAGGAAACTGTAAAGGCAGCACAGAAGGAGGAAAGAAGGCAGGCAGGTGATGCGCTCTTCCTAGGGTGGCACGTGCCATGGCCCGGGAGTGAGGCTCAGCTGGGTTCACGCCCTGGCTCTGCTGTCCTCTGCTTTGTGGTACGTCACTCAACAATGCTGCCCATCTCGCGGGGTTGCTAGGATAATTGGCGGAAGTAATCGGCAATGTTTACTAACAAAGTAACATTAAAATAATAACATGTGTTATATACATCAGGGAGGGTCCAAAGCATTTTATTCTATCGCCATTCAACCGATGTATTGAGAACGTACTAAGTGCCAGGAACTGTCCTAGGCACTAAGGATGCAGCATGATGGGGAAAAAAGGTCTCTGCTCTCGAGAAAGTTGCACTCATCACCCACTGTTGTTCTCATTTACAGGTGAGAAAAATCGATGCTGGAGAACTGAAGCTAACTATCAGGTCTTGAGACAGGAATTGTCTGACTTTGGAGCTGACATCAGTCACAACTTAACGGTCCTCTCCTACGGGGGCTTACTCTGTGCCTGACACGGAGGTGGCACTTGTCATCCATCCTGCATAAGGAAGGCCAGGTATTCAAAGGGGAAAGGGCCTTGGCACTCCTTGGCAGAGGGGCAGGCATATAAGGACTGGCTGCCTGCATAAGGGCCACCCCGTTCTGTCTCAGATGCCCACCTCCCTGAGATTCTGCCCACTGTCTCTGCAGTGCAGAACTTCCCATGCTAGAGGGTCCGTTTCGTGAGCTGGTCTGCCCTCCTTTCTCAGAGGAGAGGAACCAAAGCCCAGAGAAAAAGGAACTTGCCCAAGTCACTTAGTGAGTTACTCTTAGGGCAGGGGGAAGATCCCAGGTCTCCTGAGGAGGCGCAGTACTGTGGAGGCTCTGCTCAGACACTGTGTCCCAAGCTCCCTCCCCGGGTACCATCTACAGAACTGAGTGAGGACCACGGGAGGCACCAGCCCCGCCAAGACAAAGATAAGGAGCAAATGAAGTAGGGAGAGGAAAGCTCAGCGTTCACACAGCCAGGAGGTGTGGAGCTAGATGACAAACTCGGGTCCCTTGATGCTAAGATTTTAGTTCCTTCCAGGCCATCCGTGCACATTCCTGTGCATACACTTCTATTCATTCTCAGCGTCACATTCTCTCATACAGAATCCGAGTCCGACCACAGTGAGCGTGGGCCGCCGAGATCTGAGGACAGGTTTGCTACAATGTAGGAATAGATCACTACAGGTGCTCTATGATGTGCCTTTGACAGACTTTCTGTGTAATTAAACTTGCCAGACATTAGTACATAAGAAACTATGCAGCTATTAAAAGAATGAGATAGAACTATGTGTGCCTAAGACACAATGTTAAATTGAAAACAGAAATTACATAACGGAAGGAGACTTGACTTGAGCCATGAACACACTCTACAATACACAGATGAGGTATTATAGAATTCTACACTTGAGCCTGACCAGGCGGTGGTGCAGTGGGATAGAGCGTCGGACTGGGATGTGGAGGACCCAGGTTCAAGACCACGAGGTCGCCATCTTGAGTGTGAGCTCATCTGGTTTGAGCAAGGCTCACCAGCTTGAGCCCAAGGTTGCTGGCCCAAGCAAGGGGTCACTTGGTCTGCTGTAGCCCCTGGTCAAGGCACATATGAGAAATCAATCAATGAACAACTAAGGAGCCGCAATGAAGAACTGATGTTTCTCATCTCTCTCCTTTCCTGTCTGTCTGTCCCTCTCTCTGACTCTCTCTCTGTCTCTGCCACACACACAAAAAAGAATTTTACACTTGAAACCTGTATAATTTTATTAACCAACACCACCCCAATAAATTCAATAAACACAAGAAAAGGAAAAACAATTTAAAAAATAAAATAAAATCCATTTAAGAAAATTCTTTGACTATAGAATAGATCTTACGAGGATAAGGATATGGACAGATATGTATAGAACATTTCAGGTCAATCCATTAACTATAGAATTTGCTACATGAAGTTTGTGATTTCAACTTATTTCAAATTTTTTTTTTTGTTAAGTGAAGAAAATAATTACAGAATAGTATGTATGGGGTCATCTCATTTGGATTTTAAAAAATCATATATACACACAATTATTTATTTCAGTTCCGTATACCCCCAACAGGAAATACAGATGGGGAATGGGATTGGTTGAGAGTGGGACAGGATAAAGGACTTTTACTTTTTAAGTTCCACACTCTGTATTATTTAAATATTTAACTAGATATGCAATGATAATTTTTAATAAGCAGTGTCTTTAAAAATAAACTGACCAGGTTTCTAAAAATGTTTTTACTGCAGTCAACACCTCTCCTGCTAATAGTGAGCTAGGGACACACAGCATGCACGCATGTCGACTATCTCCCCCACATCCCACAGGTCCAATCAAGAACACTCCGGCCCATTGCGAGCTCGACTTCCTCACAAATAACCATCATTCTCTACATTTCCACTTTGCACTAGTTTGCAAAGCATCTGTGCACGTGAGAAGTCCTATAGACAGAGAAAAGGTCCTTCATCGGAGACCAGCTTGAGGGTTATGGATACCTGCCACCCCTACCAGAACGTGTGCCCCATCTTTCTGCTGCTGTCGTTTATAAGTATCTGTAGCTGCTACTCAATTCTCAAAAGGGCCAATGGCGCAAAACCAATGACAAAGAACTGCATTACATATCTGTGTTCTGGTCTCTAAGGGCTATTTCTAACGGGAGACATAAAACACTGATGACAATGGCTGCTCTGGGGGGAGGAGAGATTCTGTAAGTTCAGAGGAAGACCTTTCACTGTCCACTCTTGCACTGTGTGAAGGTTATATTTTTTTTACTACGATCATATATTACTTCTTCAATTAAAGTAGTTAAAGAACAGGACTGGAGTGAAGAGGGGGCCCAGCAACCATCTCGAAACTCAGCTGACTGCTCTGCATCTGTCTCATCAGCCTGAAGGTCCCACTTGGGGTAAGTCCTACCTCTCTTCTCCAATCATAAGGAGCATGCTTCCAGGAGAAGCACGATGGCTAAAAAGATTTTCCATTGCGGCATCACTTTATCGCTTCATGAGCCCCGGGGAGTGGGGGAGACACGGGTGTTACATGGGTTTGAAGGCTGCAGCTGCTCCTCCTCCCGAGTCCAAACGGAGCCATCTGGCATGAGTCTCCAGCTCTTAAATCAGTAGAGCCCTTGGTTTCCTAAGGTGTGCAGTGAGCGGCTGGGAAAGTCAGGCGGGTGGACCCCACCAGAGGGAAGCATGCAAAACAGAAACACATGGACGGCTCCTCCAGTTTCCCCCTGTCAGTATGGCTGCGGGAATGATTTACAAGAGGCCAAGCCAAGTTCCCACCACTCCAGACCAAGGCGACAGAGGAAGGGGCAGAGAGATGTGAGTCACACCTGCATGTTCCCTTTCCTTCTTCTTGGGAAAGATGGTTGTTTACTTGCAGACTGCAGGTGGCCCTGGCTGGGCCTGTAAACACCACCGGGAGGCTTGGCTCAACCAAGTCACTTGAGTGGGGGATTGGAAGCCACTGTTATGGCCTCCCAGCCAAAGCTTGTTTCCTGCCTAATTCCCTCCGGCTGACTCACCACAAAGCCTTACAGAGGGGACACGGCCCAATGTATAAACAAACACGTGGGATCTGCAGCATTGCATTTGCATGCGAGCCTGGTAAATCCAAACACGGATTCACTGTTATAAAATGGTGTAAGACGATAATAATCTTGCACGCCTGCAGAGTGCTGTAGAATTAACATAGTGTCTCCTATTCTCTACCATGCCTGTCAGCGATGCCCACTTTACAGATAAGGAAACTGAGGGCTCAGAAAGTACTTTCCAATGCCTGCTTTCCTCTACCTACATAGGGCATGGGCATAGAGCAGCACCTAGTATTAATATGCTGAATGAAAGAAACAATTGTTGTTGCCTGACCAGGCGGTGGCGCAGTGGATGGAGCATCGGGCTGGGATGCGGAGGACCCAGGTTCGAGACCCCGAGGTCACCAGCTTGAGCGTGGGCTCATCTGGTTCAAGCAAAAATTCACCAGCTTGGACCCAAGGTTGCTGGCTTGAGCAAGGGGTTACTCGGTCTGCTGAAGGCCCGCGGTCAAGGCACATATGAGAAAGCAATCAATAAACAACTAAGGGGTCGCAATGCACAACGAAAAACTAATGATTGATGCTTCTCATCTCTCCGTTCCTGTCTGTCCCTGTCTATCCCTCACTCTGACTCTCTCTCTGTCTCTGTAAAAAAATAAAATATTTTTAAAAAAAAAGAAACAATTGTTGAATGAATCAGTTGACAAAGAAGGCTATATACACAGCGGAAATAGCTACTGGCCCATGAGAGGCAGTACGTGTAACTTTCCAATTCTGCCTTTAGTAACATCATGTTGATAGCTTCATGTTGGTCATGGTGGGATTATTTTTACCAGCATATTGGCAGATACAACAAATAAGTACTTTTTCTTTTTTTATTTTTCCATAGAGACATTTTATCAACTCAATGAGTATAGATATCACATTAAAACCCAGGCAATTATATAGGCAACTAAAATATAGGATTTTCAGATAATCTCTTTTCCAAAAGGAGGGGAGTGTCTAAATCAATGATATTACTTCAATATACATGTATAGATCTTACTATATGCAAAGCACTTGGGTAGGCAGGAGGAGAGAAAGATATTCAAAATACAATTCGTATTGTCAAGGAACACACACTCTCAGAGATAAACTATAATGTGCGCACGAATCTCCTGGGGGTCTTGATAAAATGCAGATTAGAATCCAGTAGGTCTGGGTGAGACCAGAGACACTGCATTCTGGACAAGCTTCCGGGTGATGCCGCCCCGCTGCAGGCCACACCAGGGGCCAAGGATCTAGGAGCTGACTGCATGCTCTTATGTGACAGCCAGTTGTGCACATTAGGTACCTCTCAACACACCCAATCCTCACGACACTCGGGGTACATTTCTCTTATCCACATTTTACAAGTGAGGCTATTAAGGCCCAAGTTCACCAAGCTGTTACACTGACACTAGTTCAAATCCAGGTAGTCTGGCTGAGAGGATGAAGAGTCACTCGCTTTCCAACGTGCCACCTAGTTGGAAATTTTTCAGTTAACTTTCTGTCTTGAAAACTGGCCCTGGCCAGTTGGCTCAGTGGTAGAGTGTTGGCCCTGTGTGTGGATATACCGGGTTTAATTCCTGGTCAGAGCACACAAGAGAAGCAACTATCTGCTTCTCCCTGCCCATCCCTCTCCCCCTTCTCTCTTTCTCTCTCTCTCTGTCTCTCTCTCTTCCTCACCCACAATCATGGCTTGATTGATTTGAGCACATCGGCCCTGGGCACTAAGGATAGCTCCATGAAGCCTACACCTCAGGTGCTAAAAATAGCTCAGTTGCAAGCATGGCCCCGGATGGGCAGAGCATTAGCCCCAGACGGGGGTTGCCACGTGGATCCTAGTCAGAGTGCATGCTGGAGTCTCTCTATCTCCCTTCCTCTCATTTAGGAAAAAAAGGGGAAAAAAATAGAAAATTATTCTTGCTTCTCCTTTCTCTTCCTACCCTCTCTTTTCACCAGCTGCCCACTTCCTTTTCCGTTGCTTCAAGTGCATCTACCAGAAAGGAGCAAAGGAGAAGTAGGAACGAATGCTTACACTCATCAGTTTCAAGAGTATGAACCCCATCTCTCATTTTTCATATTCTGACGCTCTGCCATCTACCTCCCAGGTTAGCCAGCTCCTAGAGGCAGGAAACAGCTCACTAGTGAGCAGCCCTTTAAAATGTGGCTTTCACCCTCTGGGTCACTATCCCGCTGCCCTGTTCACCCTAGGCCAGGGACCAAACAACTAGCCACAGCCCCTGAGCCCAGATCCCATTGAAATTCTTTAAACTAACCAATCCTCAGCCTTGCCTGCTCCTTCCTGAAGAAACCACAATAAAGACTCTGCCACACCGCCTCCTCCCCTCTGCCTGCTGACTGACTCCTGTGCTTCCTGTCCTCCCCTGCACCGACACACACACACACACACACACGCACACCTCCTCTTAGGATCTTGGGTACAACGAGCTGTCTCTTCAGTGGCTGTTGCCTGCTGCTCGGCTGGCTTTACCAAACCTGAAAACACTGAACCATCATGTCCCTCGAGTCCCTGCCCAGCTCGGCCCTTCTCAGAACTGGCTTGCATACCATCTCCATGGACAGCCTCTTCAGGTCCCCGCCCAAGGCGAGCCCTGCTTGTCCTGCAAATTCCATTCCTGGGGAGAGCACCAGGTGTCTCTGGGCACTGTCAGGGCCTCTTACCTCATCCCCCGGCAGGTGCTGAGCGTGACACTGGACTGTTCTGCCATCCTCACCGTCCCATGGTAAAAGCAGTGATCCTAGCAAGGAGAAAGGGGAGGTGGTTAGGCCAAAGAATACAGGTAAACGCAGCAATGTTAATGTCTCATGAAGGTCATGGATGATTATATACCCCGTTTAAACCTTCAACCCACAAAGAGCTTTCCAAGCCTCTATTCTATTTGATTCTCGTAACAGTCCTGGGAGGTGGGACAGTGCAGACGTCATCATCCCCATTGAACAGATGAAGAAGCTGAGGCTTAGAGAAACAAAGAGGTCTGCCGAAGGCCCATCTGCTAGTTGGAAAACCAGGATCCCAGAGGTAGTGCAGAGCTCTTCCATGACAGGATGTTGGCCATAGGAAACTGGCTTCTGAAGAGCCTGCCTCCCCATGGAAGTCACCTCTGTGACCCCCTGCAGGGTTGAATATTTATGTCTACCCAGAGCCTCAGAACGTGGTCTTATTCAGAATAGGATCTTTGCAGATGTAATTAGGTAAAGAAGAAGTCATACTGGGCTGGTGTCTTTTTATGAAGGGGATACAAAACAGACAGACACTCACACACACAGGGAAGGCCACGTGGTAATAGAGACAGAGAAGTCAGTGATGAAGCCGCAAGCCAAGGAGTACCGCGGAGGCCAGGGGACATCAGAAGCTAGGAGGAGGCAAGGAAGGATTCTTCCCTAGACTACAGAGGAAGTGTGGCCCTGCCGTCACCTTGATTTTGGACTTCTAGCCTCCGCAACTAGAGAGAATACATTTATGTTCTTTTAGACCACCAGGTTTATGGTGCTTTGTTACAGCAGCCCTAGGAAACGAACAGACCTAGCTTCTCTGTCCCTCTCCAGAATCGCTGCGTGCCGGGAGCAGACTGAACTTGGAACCTGCATCCCCGGGCGCAGAGGTCGGATGCTGCTCTCTAGTCTGTGGTCTCAGGGCCATCTGGTCTCTCCAGCCCAGCTGGATTCCTCCACGACCATAAACAGCTGTGGAGCACTGCTGAGTGCCAAGGCCTGGGCTAAGCCCCAGAGACACAACAATGGACAAACAGACTCGGCTCCAGCCTTCATGGGACTCAGGGTCTGGTGAAAGCCAATCTTAATTAAAAAGCCATACAGAGATACAACTATGAGCAATGAAAAGTGGCTTGAAATAAAAGTTGGCGATGCCAGCAGAGTGGTTCATAAGGAAGAGAACCAGAGTGTCGAGGAGGCAAACCAGGACACTGCTTGGAGTGCTAAAGTGTAAAGCCAAGTGGGCGCAAACCCAGTGCAAACCAGGACCGTCCCGGGCACAGCGAGGAGTGATGACAAAGGACACATCCCTGCAAGCTCCTTCCCAAAGGGTTAAGGGAGAGAAACTGGTCAGAGGTGAGAGAGGGTCAAACCCCCAGGGCAGAGCCAGGCTCTGACTAGGTGTTAAGGTTATAACCTGTGTATCTGCAGACATGGACGCTTCCTCCCCCAGCATCCTAAGCCTGAACAGGCCAAACTGAAATCTCTGGCATTCGCCTACAGAACAGTCCCAGTGACCCATCAGCAGGACCATACTTGCTTGTAGATGTTCCTTGGTCCCCAGAAGGCAGGAATGTGACCTAGGGGACAACTAATCCAAGTGTCTATCTTCTCTGGCTCGTCTCTTGCCCAGCTCCGGGCAAGACAACAACCTAACGATTAAACTGAAGCACTCTGGCATGCCCAGGCCAGGTCTGAGCGCAAGCTCCTTGTCTACCAGCCCCGTAAACAGTTGCACAACCTCTCTCTGACCTCCAGCTTCTTCATTCTCTACCTCAGGGAAGGCTGTGAGAACACCGTACCTCAAGGAACTAGAGCAGGACACGTGACCTGGAGCAGCTGCAATAAACATTAGCGATCACTTGTCAAAGGCAGAATGTGGCCTTGAGGGAGCGGAAGCCCAGCAAGGGGCTGAATCTTTGGCCTTAGCGGCACCAATTCTGTGCCCTACCCAGCGAAGCCACGCGGCCAGATCACAGGATACAGGCCAGGCTGGCACTCAACTCAGGGTCAGTCTCCGTGGGTGCCCTTTCACCTACGGGTCATCTGTTGCCAGCAGGGTGGCTTCTCCACCCGTTAGAGTAGGTAGTCAATCAGACACGAGCTGGGTGAGGAACAGAGAGGGAAATGAAATAGCAACCTTAAACATAAACATCAGCTGTCAACCCAGTGGGTGACGGTGGTTTTAAACTTCCTGATATAGCCTGGGGCAGTCACACACCCAGGGACTAGCAAATAGGGCAATGACTGCTGTATGACCCTGACCTTCCACTGGGGGCACTAGACACAGAAGGGTAAAATGATGAGAAAGAGCATGCATGTGGACTCAAAACATGAATACCACGGGTGCACAGCCACTCACCAATGGCAGAGAGATGGGTGCATGCAACAGGCAGGAACAGACCAGCCAGGGAGGAGGAGTCAGGAGGCGGGCAGGGTGCCCAGGTAAGCATGAAATCCTGACTCTGTAACCAAGCGGGGCACTCAGTTAGGTCTGAGTCGCCCTCTTTGAAATCTTCCAAGTATACGTTCCTTCGCCATTAAACCACGGCCTGCTTTGCTATCTCCATCTCTTACCTGGAATCCTTCTTTAGAGAAGACAAGAACTGAGGACTCCAAAACACTACTACCACGAGAACAGGGACACACCCATTCAGGTTCAGGCAGTCAGCAGGTGGGACAGACACCGGCCCCTCTTTTGCATCAAACTCTCCTGGACTGGAAACAACTCAGACCCCGACCTTTAGTGGGGCTCTAAGGAAAGCCTCCATGCCAGGGACCCCCTACAGCCCCTGTGAAAGAAGGGAGGTGGGCACAACCCTCCTTCTAGCCAGGATTCCATCTGCTTTCAAATGCCAGCCTGTCACGTGGCTTCCCCACCTACTGCTGGCTCAGGGACCTTGGAGGCACGTTGTCAAGCATTCAAGTTCTTTTTTTTTTTTTAATTTTTTATTTATTCATTTTAGAGAGGAGAGACAGAGAGAGAGAAGGGGGGAGGAGCAGGAAGCATCAACTCCCATATGTGCCTTGACCAGGCAAGCCCAGGGTTTCGAACCGGCAACCTCAGCATTTCCAGGTCGACGCTTAATCCACTGCGCCACCACAGGTCAGGCCAAGCATTCAAGTTCTAAACCTGATCCTTAGACCTCAGCAACGAGGCCGAGAACTCTAAAACCTAGGATCACTCATGGGTGGAAGAAGGGGGCGAGTCAGTATGAGGTTAATGGGGCTCACAGATATTGGAATGATGGAGAGTCAAATTGTTCAGAGACATAGGGTCAGTTTCAAAAATCCTGGTTATTCTACGAATAAAGAGAATTCAGATCCAGGAGTGGGCAGAAAGAGTCCTTGCACCTTTTCCCATTTTTGCACTGATGCAAACAGTGTTCAATGCCTGGGTGCTCTCCAAATAGCATCACAACTGACTTTTGCAACATGCCTTAAATTTCCAAAGGGCTTCCACACACATCATCACATGTATAATAATAATACCTCCGTTCAGTGTTAGTAACAAGAAGAGCTAACATCTGCCTAGCTTTTACTATCGGATAAACAAGTTATACAGATTTTTCTTTTTAATTCTGACCAAAGCCTTATGAGGTAGCTATTATTATTCTCATTTTTTTAAAAAAGAGAAACTAGTAGAAGAGGTTTTGTCATTCACAAAGCCACAGAGCAAAGTGGAGATTTAAACCCCAGCAGCCTCCTGACTTTCAGACTCCGTGCTCTCTCTGCCTCTCCCAGGAAAAGCAGATCCAGCAAAGTACATACAAATTAATTTGTCAAAACCATTACCTTCAAGTACCTATAGATATGTGAGTTCTAATCTAAGCCTTGCCATTTTCCTGGTTATCTGAACTCAGACATGTTACTTTTTCTTTTCACTCAATCTTCTCATCTGTAAACTGTGGCATTGGAAGAGATGTTTATAAATTCCCATAAAACCACTGATTCATCTTACCCTTCTATAGCCCTGAGAGTCGATCTTAGCAGATCCAATTTCAGAAGAAGAAACAACACTAGTGCAGTCAAAAAGGGTTGATTAAGGTCAAACAGTTAGTTAAAGCCAAGACTAAAACCCTGGCTTCAGACCCCAAACTCTGTAACTTTTTCCTACTGGAACACAGTCATGGATCTATTCCCCCAGTGATCTGACCCAGATTAAGGCCGTACCCCGCTGGCCCTGCTGATGAGTTTGATAAGGTTCCCAGAATTCCCATTGCCCCAGGCCAAGTTTGGTAGTAGAGCGTGGTCCTCAACATTTCGGTCAAGGGCAGCTAAATGGTTGGTTTATCTTATTCTTGTTTCTCTTTGAGTCTTCAGTTCCCAAATAAGAAAGCCAACTGGGAGCCCCACTGGGCCGGGTGGGGTCTGGGCTGTCCACAGCAAGGGATGCAAGAAAACAGTGACTTGTGCCATACTTCAGTCAACAAGACCTTCATGAGGGAGGGGCATTCTGGGAACGAGAGGAAGAGCCCATTCCTCTCTCTCTGAAAGGCCCTTACAACATCTCTGCCTAATTCTGAGAGCACAAAGAACAAGTATATGAAGTCATCGCATTCCTTCTCAGCTTCTTGGCCTGAGGGGGCCACCCTGAGGGGGCTTTCAGAGCAGGAAGCGTGAGCTCATGGCAGACTTGTGCACTGAGACCCACTCTTGAGCTGCTGGTGTATCAGTTCAGGAGCTGAACGCAGGGGCGGGGCTTTGTGAGATCTTCGTGGCTAGGGCTTTCGAAGGATGCCTGTCCCCTCCCTACCTCCATGGAGGCAGAGGGCAGAAATCTCAAGGAAGGAGGCTTTGACCAAGCGGCACTGAAGAAGGGTGTGCAGACACACTGCAGCTGGACATCCTCAGAGATGAAAAGACACAGCCAACGTGCCTTCTATGGGCACTGGCCACATGGCCAACTCCTTCCCCATCCAGAAAGGTCTTGGTGAAGAAGACAGCATTGATCTTCACACCCAACAATCCAACACAGCGCCTCAGCTACCCATTACTATGCTCTAGACCTCTTAGATCTATCAAAACGTAACTGTCTTGCGTCCCTTTCCTTAGTCAAGGGTAATGATTGATAGTGGCTATCACTGTCTTCTAGACATTCACACTCAGGTGGGGATATTTTAAAGAAGGGGCCATGTGGGAGTCTTAGGTTTCCAGGGAAGCTGCTGGAAGAGCACAGAAGCAGAAGGACCTGTCCTGCTGTCTTCCTGCAACACCTTCCGCACCCATGCCACTAAAGTCCACTATGTCCTGCCCCCAAGGCTCCTGCCGGAGTCCACCTTCCCTTCTCCATCAGCCCATCTCATCAGCCCAGAATCTGAGAAAGGTCACTGCAGTCCAGAGTGTCTCAGCTTGGACACTACTGACATCTGGGGCCAGACAGCTCTCTGTGCGGGGACTGTCCTGTGCATTGTAGAAAGGTAAGCAGCATCTTTGGCCTCCACCTTCTGGGCACCAATAACATCCACCTTCCAGTCATGATCATCCAGACTGTCTCTGGACCCTGCTGAGTGTCCCTTCCTTTGCTGGCTAAAATGGCCAAACAAAAAAATAGAGTATTTTAGGGGAAATGCATTGGATTATAATTGATAGACATCATTGTGAAGCATATTTTCTTTGCTTTATGTTAGTTACCCACATATTGACAAATGTTTAAGTAAATGAATGACTGAAAACAAAATCGCTGCTCTGAACCAACGATTCTAACAGGTCCCCTGGGAGGAAAAGCTAGCAAACCATGAAATGTGTAGGATTAAATACCTTCAATGTCTACCAGTGCAGTGCGGCAAATCTTTGTGCAAATACCCGTACTCCAATACTACTTTGAGGGGGAAAATATCCAATATCCAATACAGAGACAATAGCAAAATAAGAAAGGCTTCATAACCTAAAACCACCTTTCAAGGCAAACTATAAAAACCTCAAAGATCCACATAAAAAAGGAACCATTAGACATCTGATTGGGTGAGACAACAGGATGAGCAGTAAATCACTCCTTTTGCTTAAACTTCTGTTAATGTTTGAGTAATTAACACAAAGCAATGAAAATGTATGCCTCACGGTGATTTATACCAATTTTAATCATATGGAATTATCCTAAAATATTTTTTGTTTGACCATTTTAGCCAGCAAAGGAGAGGGCGAAATGCTGCTGGCTCCCTTCGGTCGGGAGAAACAACCCCTTCAGAGAAGGGACCACCTCCATCATGTCCCACCATCTCCTCGCTTCCTGGGGGTGGGACCGGGGAGGGCAGCTGCTTAGAAGCTCCTTGTTGACCTGAACTTACCTCTGACTTCAGCGAGGTGGTGTGAGCGCTGCCATTTGAAGTGTAATGGGTTTCCGTGTAGGCGGGAGCGAAAAGGTGCCTGCAAAGAAGAAGAACAGACATTTGTCTCCTGAGGTGACAGCCTCCACTCTCCTGGGAACCACAGCCGGCCATTCTAACTGAAGTAGGCAGAACCTGCCCAAGCAAATCTGCGCAGAAGAAATGGGGCAGCCGTAAGAAACCAAAAAAACAAACAAAACAAAACAACAAATACAACAGGGAGTCTGTTATGAATTTTGTATTGGTGGGGGATCATCCTTTTGTTTAGACAGCCAGATGGAGTCCACAGAACCAAAGCAGTGGTTCTTAAACGTTTTCTGGGTCCCGGGAACACACACATGCAAACGCATACTCTCAATTTATCTGGATTGATCTTTCTACCACTGCATCCGCCAGTGCTTAGCATCAGCACACCAATGTCTTCTTTAAGGAAATACCTCTTCTCTGTTGCACGTTTTGGTGAGATTGTCAATCAAGGTGTGTCCCCGTCACCACCACCGACCCTGGCCCATGGTGGCCATGATCCAAGCTAAGCCAATGGAATAATGTCACAAGAGCTGAACAGATGGGACAATCCATCTGCTCCTTTGTTCCTGCTGCATGGATTCCTGAAGCTTGCTTGGCTTGTCCTTTATGAGACCCAATGTCCAGATTTCCTGAGACCTGATACTTCTTTCTGTGTTACCCTTCCAATAAATTTTTCTTCTCTTTTCTAAAATTGGACATTGGTTTCTCTCTCGACACAGACCCCTTGAAGCTGAGGTTAAGAGTCTCTCACCAGAGAAAAGGCCACACCAAACAAGGTTCCTAGAATTTCTCAAAAAGCTAAAAACTGAATAAAAGAGCCAAATGGATGTTCTAAGTAGCTCAGCCACATTGAAACCAGAATGTACCTATGGAAAGTCAAGGTCAGGGAAGCTAAAGAGTTTCTAATGGAAGAAAAATTGGAATCTGACAAAAAAAAAAAAAAAGAATTAAGTGGATGTATAAGTACTATTTGGAAAGAATGTTTAAAATTGAGTTAGATAAAAAATAAATTTTAGAAAAGTATGTACTTTCAAAATCCCTTCTAATGGAAAATAATAATAGTACACCCTACTGTATACATTGAAAACACTGAGAAAGCAAATGCCCACTGTTAGTGTGGTTATCACAGGGAACTGCAGAAGATGTCCACAAACGCCAACTGCATATTTCTAAAAACTGGTTGATTTTTAGAAATAAGGATCATGCATTTGTTTTGAAAATAAGTTTGAAACTGCTTTTGAGAAGAAAATATAGGCCGAGGCCAGGCACGGAAAGCCAAAGGAATCTGCAGGGACCACCCCGATTCTGGAAGACGCAACATTTCCCAGAAAGACGGGGTCATTGAGGAGAGTCTCTAGAGTCACTTCCAGCTCTAAGTTCTGGGACTACTGACTCTCATAATCCCCTCTAGCCCTAGAGTGCAGTCAGAGGCAAACGCCACAAGAGTTGTCTCTTGTACTAGGTCAAGCCCTTTGACATCCAGCCTTCAACAAGAAGGAAAGGAACTCAACAGGGAAATGTAAACATAAAGCAAAGCCCCAAACC
Source organism: Saccopteryx leptura (assembly GCF_036850995.1). Taxonomy (NCBI): domain Eukaryota; kingdom Metazoa; phylum Chordata; class Mammalia; order Chiroptera; family Emballonuridae; genus Saccopteryx; species Saccopteryx leptura. Next base: position 177,679,443 of record NC_089508.1, read on the forward strand.
CAGCTCGTGCAGGAATACTCTCATCACATGGAAACGTTAGGTCAGTAACTAACCTGCCGGGTTCTGTCTCCCAACCCTTTCTCTTCCCCCTGAGCATCTGGGCAGCCGAGTATCTCAGGGAGGAGTCCCCCAGCTGTCTGAGGGAGATAAACTGTAGGCCCTATGAGAACAGAGGCCAAGCTGCTTTGCTCACCAGTATAGATTAGTGTTTAATATTTACTTAAAGCAAGGCTGACTTAACTATTGATTGAAGGAATGGATAAAAGAAGGAACAAGTCAATGAAGGAGTTGTTCAGCATGCTGGGAGCTTAACACAGGACCTGGAATCTGAGAGACGAGGTGTCAACGGCAGCTCTCACACGGACTGTCTCCGTGGCCCGTGAGCAAGTTCACTTTCTCCCTCTGAATGTTTGGTTTCTTGTCTTTAAAGACAAAGACACTACCCTTACTTGCCTGGGCTCTCATAAGAGTAAAATGACAAAATGCATGTAAGGGACTTAACACCAAGTCGGTACAGAGCGGAGCTCAGGGAAGGTGAGCAATTGTCGTTATTGCTTTCAACAGGGACTATGGTGGAAGAAGCCAGCAAAACCGATGGGATTTACCTGTTTCCCTCTAAATCTCCCCAGCCAGTGACTCTCAGTGTATCACTCAGGGACGATGAGAAGGCAGTGCGCTCATTCCTGCAGCCCCATTTCCTGGTCCGATTTCACAGACTGCTTAATGGATGGCTAGGCAGGGGTTCAGAGCTTAATGGTCCAGCCAGGTGCCAACGGGATGTCAATTTTCCCACAGAAGATGTTCTCCTGATAAATTCATTCTCGGCCTGTTCTCCGTATTAGGGGGAGAAATCATTCATCCAGGGACATCAAGATGCTCCCGAGAAAGCCATCGCGGCTGAACCACATTCTTGTCGGTCCTCAGCCACGCCTCCCAGGGAGAGTAAGCCTCTTTCTGCAGTTCCTTATTCTGAGGATCTGCCCCCATCACCACGGGCCTCTCAGAGCCTCAGCATCGAAAGGGACTTACTCACTAGACTACAGGCTCCCTGGGAGCAGGGGGCACGGCTGCCTCGTTCTGGCTTCCCCCAGCTTCCAGCCCCTACCAGGCAGGCAGTGCGTGTTTCCTTGGTCAGTAAGTGGGTGCATGAACACATGATGAACCTTCTACCTTGTACAAGGAATCTGCTAGATGGCCACTCAGCCCTGGGAGCCCCTGAGACCACCCACTCCATATTTGACCACAGATAGTAGTTAAAGAAAGTTCTTACATTGAACCAAAACCACCTCTCTTTAACCGGCACCCACAGGCCTTTGTGCTATCTTCTGAATGACAAGGAGCAACCTGCTTCTTCTTCCACCTAACTGCCCTATTGGGACCAGCAGCAGCAGCAGCATTGCCTCGGAACTGGTTACAAATGCAAGGTTGTCCGGCTTCACCCCAGATGTACAGAAGCAAATAGAAACTCTGGGGTTTGGGGTCTCACCATCTTGTGATAACTGAGTGATTCTGATCATAACCACCGCCCTAGATCACAAGATTTCAACATACCGTTAAGGCAAGCAAATCTCAGAATTACCCACGAGTGTCTCTCACCGCCCTACAGCCCACCGCCTTCCTGCCTCCACCACATCCTCGACCCCTCGGAGCTTCGGAAACCCAGACAAGTTGCAGCCAGAATAGCTCACATCTTTTTAAGTGTTCAGTTATTTCACCTTCACAACACACCTGCGAGGAAGGAAGGCACTAATCCTTCACCCACGTTGTACCTGAGCACACCGGGAACTCAGGCGTGTGTAACGATCCAAGCTCTCACGGCATAGTGTCACCACCGGGCGTCACGCCCAGGTCTGTTGGTTCTGAGTCTACCTCTTAAAGCTGTTTTCTGCTCTCTCTTAGAAGGTGGAAACATAACACTCAAGCACTGCCGGTAACCAGCAGTCCAGAATACAATTCGATGGTGAGGACAGTGGCCTCGAGGACACATGTGCTGTCACAAAAAGGAGACTCAGCTCTTAGAGGTGACTGAGTACAGAGAAGAGTGAACGGTATAAGCAAAGAGCAGGGCAGGAAAGAGGATGGACATGCGAGAACTTCAGGGATAGTTTTTTGTTCCTCCTCCTTCTTTTTAAATAACAGCCCTTTCCCCAAATGGGGTTGCAGATGTTGGCCAGAAAGGTCCTTCCTTCTTGAAGCAAAAGGGTCATGTTTCATCACCACCATCTGTGCAATTTTAAGGATATATGACACACTTCCTTCAAATGCTCCCCACTGCCCCAAAGCAGGCCCATCTATGGCCATGTGGTGCCTTGTCACTGCTCTCTGGACCAAGGACACTGCTGTCCCCTCACAGAGGGGCCAGGGGGCCACTGAGCGGCCCAGCTGGGCCCACCCGCCCCTTCTCTGACCACATCTTGTTCTCATCTCCTCCCTGACAAGGAGCTGGCTCAGCAGATCGGCAGGAAGCCGTCTCTCACCACTGGAGTGTATTAGGGTTTTCAGGAAACGAGTTGTGAGTGATGTGCGTCCAGGAAGAGAGAAGGACTATCGAGATTTCCCACCCCGCCCCTCGCTTTTTCTGGCTTTGATGGAAAAGCTGTTTCTGTGTGCCCCCCTGGCCTCGGGAAGCCGGCCCTCCAGGCGCACCAGCCCCCAGGCAGGCCGTGCCCATAGCCCACCCCAACGCTAATAGCAGCCAGCACCAGATGTCCCCTGGGACGAAACCCAGGTTGCCCAGACCCCAAAGTCCTTGGGCAAAACCTGCATCTTCTGAATTCCACCTGTGAAAATACTCCTCCAAATTCCAGACATAAAACATAAGGTTGCTCTCCAAAAAAGGACAATCGAATTGCCCGTGGCAGCTTGGAACCTGTTTGCCCACAGAGCGGGTCTGGAACAGCCCTGACCACCCCTCCTAAGGCTCGGAGCCTTCAAACCCAGCACCATCCCTTTGAGAACTGTTTACTGTCAGACAAATTTGAAATGGCTCTCTAGGATGCAACTCAAAGCAAAGTTGCACAACAGCTCTGAGATCAACCCTCCTTCCTGCTGCTTCTTATAAGAAACCAGTCAAGATAACGTGTTAACATCCCCAAGCTACCTTGAAAAACAGTTATGCAGACGTGCTCGGCAGAGGCACACGTGACTCCCGCTAGCCCTAGCCCCGGGGGACTATTTCTACTGACACCTCCTTCCCCCAGCCGTCGTCCATCTTGCTCTTCTAAGAGGACCCAGGCACTCAGACTGGTGATGCTCGGGAGGTGCAGCCTTGCTGGTCCCTCTTGGTTTTCCTGGCGGATCTCCACCCCGTCTGCCTGTGTTGGTGCTGACGTAAGCCTCTTTCGTTTCTTGCTCCTACTGTTAATGCCATCATTGTGGGACCTCGCCCAGCCACTGCACTACACCCGGAAATGCTGGGAAAATTACAAAATCCCAGCCCCATTCCAGACCCATGGGGAATTGTATCCCCTAGAGAAGGAGTCAGAGATCTGTATTCTTAATAGTTTTTCCAGGTGATACTTTATTAGGCTCAGAATTCTCCTGTTCCATTGAGTCCATTTTCACATTTTAAATTCTTTCCCCCATGTCTAGCCCCCCAAAAACTAAACACGATACCAGCACAAGACAGAGGGCAAGTCTCAGGTTCAGAAAGCTTTGGTTTGAATCCCAGCCACACTGCTTTCTAGAAACCCTGGAAATGAGTCAAGAGATGCTCAAGGTCCCTTTCAATGTCATACAAAAGCACTGTTGGGTCATAGGCTCTGAGGGGCCAGTGTAAGGTTCTTTGGATAAGACTATTTACAATTAACTAGGGTGGCTCTTGTACAACCTTGTAAAACTAGACCGGAACTGGAACTCTTAAAAACCTAGAAAGATACAACAGAGAAGCAAATGACTGCTATTCAGTAAAAGAGATAACTCCAAAGGTTATGTAGGGTTTTTACTGCCCCTAGGATATCAATTAACAAAGTTGTGTATCTGATTTAGCAATGTCTCCACTTTCCTTTTTTCCAGTTTTAAACCCGTTTCACCATCTTGCCATTTCCCCCATTTGTCCGCAAGTAAAACTGACAAGTGCATTTGTAGGTACAGTGTTTCACTTGAGCCCCCCCATTTCCTGGACTGCAAGTGGGCAGAGTAATAACCACTATCTCACAGCATCACGGAGAGGATCAAATGAGAAAAGACAGTCACATACTAGCTCTGTGAGTTTGAGCAAGTGGGTTAACCTGTCTGTGCCTCAGTTTCCTCAACGAAAAAAATGGGGAAAATGAGAGAATCTACTTCACAGGGTGACTGTAAAATGTTAGAAGACTGCTTGATTAAGAATATAATGTTTCCATAAAATGAACAAATGTAAAAGAACCCTTGTATCAAACTGGTACCATTGGTATCTTTTTCTCCAGACTAGCTGTGAAATCTTGATAATTGTTAAACGGAGACAATGAGTTTTTTGAGGGCTCATAATCTAGTTTCTCTTCTTTGGGGTACACTGGGAAATTTTAATATTAATATTTTTTTATCTAGCTAGGCGATACTGAGCGAGTCAAAAGCTGCTCTGCCCGTTTCTCTATCAAACGAAAATGGTGATGCCCAGGACAGGCAGGCTCCGGGAAGCGTCTGAGAAAAGCAGAGCGTGCTATTTTAATATAACGGACCATGCTTGCCCATACTTGGGACAATAATAAAACAGCTTCAGTCAGTATGGTTTTGTTTTCGAAAAAGAAGAAAGAGAAGGGGAGAAGAGATGGCTCAAGCTGTTTCAGAACCAAGATTTCCCAACCAGCACTCATTCCACCTCTGACTCCGAAGGAATGGAGATAAACCATTCCACCTCTGACTCCGAAGGAATGGGGATAAACCAAGTGCCAAAGGCCAAATAAGGGACTGTCCTGTCCAGGGGCCCACGGGCAGAGACATTTCTTGGGGAAGGAGCAGAAAGGCCATGGTAGAGGGAACTTTAAATGTTGCTCCTAATGTGAAGAGCAAGGATCTCCTCCCACCCTCAGAACACACTCGAGCAGGCATCGTCGCTGCCCCAGAAGCAGTGATGAAAGCAAGATGGCGCCACCCACAAGCCTGGCTGAAATCTAAAGCTACTCGGCATGTTTTTGGTTTTTTTAACCTTCTATTAAGGAAGTGTCCAAACAATGCACTAAATCAACACTCCCTTTCACCAACCACTTCCCGTTACATCTTCTCTCGGTCCCCACAGGACCTGGTACCCTTTGGACCAGCTCCTGATCCTATGTTTTGCCTTTATGTTAAATACCAAAGGATGTTTGGATAAGCGCTGTTTACTCCTTTGGTCAACAGGGTCTTTATTTAATCTTCTTCATGCTTCCCTCTGGGCTGTCTCCACAACGATGAGCAAGCTCTCTGCGCAAATCAGGTCGACGTCTTGGGATCAGGGAGCTTAACTGGTAGGGACCTTTGGGGTCCTAAAAATGGCTCACCCAAGAAGAGTTTACAGGTTGTGTTACAGTGTCCCAAATAGCCCACACAGCTGTTTATTGGAAAGGGTAAGAACAGTTAAGGGAAATGGAGGATCGTTTTTGCGATTTCTTAGAAAGATAAATAACTGAAACATTGCTTGGCAGTAGCCTGCCTCCTAGCAACCGTTTTTTGATAAATAACCGTAATTCTTGTTTACCAGACTTACCTGAAGGGAAGGGCCCATGTAAGAGGTAATTGACTATACTGTAGAGATAAACTTTGTGGTTAAGACATGAAGGATATAAAGAAAACAAACCTCTAAGATCACAGGACCTTTGAGAACATGCATAGGAAGAAGGGACTACATGGAACTTCCTATGCAGAAAAGAAGCAAACAAACAAAAAGCAGGCGGGTGAAGACCCAAATCCAACTTGCCCTACACGTGGGTGCTTGATCCCTTTCAGGCACTGATTAATATCCCAGTAACTTTGACACATCTTGCCCAATGTTTCCTTGCATCCTAAGGCATAAATCCCAGCTGAAGCACAAGTCAAGAAGGTTAGAACTTGGAAAGCCCTCCTAATTTGTCATGAACATCCGCTGTCCGGCTTCCAGTATCCCTGCCACCTTCTCGGGATAACAGTGCCTGATCTGCGTGTAGAGAAATGTTTCATTCACGACACGCTGACTGGAAGCACCCAGACGCAGTCATGACAAGCCAGGACAATCAGGGCTCATTTAGCTAAACTTCAAGATGGTTGACACCTGGTGAAAACAGCTGGAGCTGAGTCACCCCAGTGGTGGCACCTGAAGAGATGATCTCTGATTTCCTAGCTCCTGTCCTTTCTAAGCCCCAGTCCTTCACCTTTTCCCTTATTCTATGTGTTGCCCCATAGCTTTTCCATGAGGGGTTTTTTTTTGGGGGGGGGATGTTAGTACAGAAATTTCAGAGTCAACGGCAATAAGAGATCTTTATACGCCATCCTGTCTGCCCAGTGCTTACCCCACTCCACTTTTACAGATGAAGCACTTCACAATGAGCGAAAGCAACATATCCAACATCATGGTTAGATTTTGCTTCTAAACCCATCAGTCTAAATAAACTAAAGTAAGCTAAATGTCAGTGGTAAATAACCCAAGAGTCAGGCCATCCAGACACTCCCAGAGGGCCGACAGGAAGGATGTCCATGCAATCTCATCAATAATTACTTACTAAGCAGCCTAATACTGTACGAACCGCGGGCGCATGGCATCAGGAAGGCCAAGTTCCTCCTGGCTTCAATTCATCCCGTATTTGTTCTGGGTCTTTGGCCAAGTTGCATTACCTCCTCTGAGCCACAGGCTTTGCATCTGCAAATCCACTCACTCATTCCACAAATATTTATTGAGGCCAGTTGTGTGCCAAGCACCTGCAAGGGAAGCTTGTTTCTCCTGCCTTCCACTGGGCACCTGTATCCCCCATCATGAAGACGAGAAGAAGCTGAAGGGTGGCAGAATATGCCTCCCCAACTATACCACTTTAGCATAGGAGTATTTTGAGCTGAAGGCAATTGAGAAGAATAGACAAGAAAAGCACCTTGCCCTCCCTTTATCTGCTTAAAAGCAAGACATATATTTTCAAAGGCTTCCCTCCTGCACTTTCTACCAAGAAGGACAGAAGTTAATCTCCAGAGACAACTTTAGACTATCAGCTGGAGAAGGCACTAGAGCAGCGGTTCTCAACTTGTGGGTCGCGACCCCAGCGGGGGTCGAACGACCAAAACACAGGGGTCACCTGTGTATTTCCGATGGCTTTAGGCGTTCGACCCCTGCCGGGGTCGCGACCCACAGGTTGAGAACCGCTGCACTAGAGGAATTTGTACAACAAACTTAACTAGCCTTTATCTACCATTTATTTATCATATAGCACCGTCTTTAGAGGCCTAACAGCTCTTTCCTTTGTCCCATCATTTCTCTACAAATGTATTCTTTGTCGAAGATGCTATAGAAGCCTGTAGTCTAAATGAGTTACTCATTTTTCCATGGGTGTCTCCCACATAGACAAGTTAACTTCTGTTTGTTTTTCTTTTGCTAATCTGTCTTTCGTTACAGGGTTCCCAGCTAAGAACTTAAGACAGGTAGAGGGGAAATTATGTTTTTCCTCCCTTACAAGGTCATCTGTGGAAGTCCTTTGCAAACACTCCAGACCACCCAGAGAATACTATCTGGTTCTCAGAAGCCAAGTCACTGTTTCATGGCCCGTCTCCCTTCCTTCGTAGAATTGCTGCAAACCAGTGCTGCAAGCAACTTCCAAACTCCCCGAACAAGCTGCCCACACAGCTATGGAGCAGGGGTGCGTGCGTGTGTGTGTGCATGCGTGTGTGTACGTGTGCAAGTGTACGTGTGCATGTGTGCATGTGTGTACATGTGGGGCAGAGAAGAAGGGCAGACTCCAGATCAGGAACTCCAGATGCTCACTCAACGTTGCTCAACTCCTTTTCCAGAGCCACATTCCTATGACCACCCCACTGAAAGCCAGTTTAATCTTTATCTTCTTATCCAAACCACATAGAACATCCAGAAGTCAAGAGGTCACAGAGAACAGACTGATGGTTGTCAGAGGCAGTGGAGGGGTTGGTGGACTGGCCGAAGAAGGTGAAGGGACTGAGAAGGACAGATGGGTAGTTACAGAAGAGTCACAGGAATGTGAGGTACAGCATAGGAAATACAGTCAATAATACTGTAATAACTGTGTGGTGCCAGGTGGGTACTGAAAATACCAAGGGGAATGCATGATTATCTCATCATTACGCTGTATACTTGAAACTTTAATAAAAAGGCCAAGTGTAAACCGTAATGGAAATATTGATATAAATTTTTAAAAAGAACTCAAGAGACGAAGAACTTCTAGAAGCCTAGAAGCCTGCCATCTTTGTCAACACTTAGAATCAGCTCTTTCCTTAGCTCTCAGTCTCCCTGCAAAGGAATCCCTTTCCGTGACGGCCCTTCCTTTCCCCAGAAAGGGGGCTTGGAAAAAGAGACCCTGCCTGACACAATGCCGCCATTATAGCCCGTGGCCCATCTGGACCTCTCTCCAGGGAGAGACTGATGCAAGAGAAGAGAGTGTGGAGGCTGTCAATGTTCTGTAAACCTGTAACCTCGGGAGAACACGGAGGAAAAGGGGGCAGTGGGGTGCATGGGAGCTGTGGAAGGGAGTGGAAAAAAGCCATGAGTACAGAAGTCATAAAGACCCCATTTCTCCTTAAACTGGGGGTGAGGAAAAGCTGGCCCAGTCCACCCATTCAATGATACCATTGTTTTCAACAAAAGTGGGTTTGAGAACCCTCAGAGAGGTCCTCAGTGAGGCCCCAGCTGCCGGAATGGGCAGCAGTCCGACCAGTTCCTAGAAGATCAAGTTCTTGGAGTTGTGGATAAGAAGGAAAGACTGTGTCAGAGCACAAATCAGAAAAAACTAGGGTAAGGACAGACCTCCCTTTGAGGGTCAAGGAGAGAATACTGGAGGCAACTTTTCACAAGGATTTCATCACTGCTTCCCCATCACAGTCCTGCAAAGTTGTGGCTACAATGACAACCTTCATCTCATGAGAAGACTGAAGATCTGGGGAAAGCAGGGTCCTGTCCAAGCTCCCTCCATAAGCCAAGAACTGACCCAGGGAGTGGCACCACTGTGCCACTACTTAAGCAGGAACCTCAGACTGCTTCTTGGGTCCATCCTCTCCCTCAGCTCATATTCAATCCATCTCTAGTCTCCACGACTCCACCACATTACATGTCTTTGGAATCCACCCCCTTCTCGCCATATCGGCTACCTCTTCCCAAATTACGTCACCATAATTTCTCACTCAGATTATAAATAAAGCTTTTGAATGGGTCTTATTATTCTGCTGCTCTTGTCCTTCCCAATCCATTCCTTACACTTCAGTGAAAGTAGTCCTGCTCAAATGTGTTTTGGATGCTGTTGCTACCTGGCTTTTAAAATGTTCTTCACCAGCTTCTCATCATCCTCAAGATAAATGCCCAAACCCTTTAAGGAGCCTACAAGGCCCTCCTTCAAGGACTCATCCCCTGCCCATCATACCAACCTTTCCTCTTACCACTTCCTTCCTCCCTCTCGCTCTTTACGCTAGCTCTCTGCTCTAACCGTAAAGAACTTCTTCTCATCTTCAAATGTTACTCTTGCTTTGAGGTCTTTGTTCCTGCTGCTTGGAACCCACCTGCCCTTGTATAAGCCCTTTACCACAGCTCTACTTCTTACTTACTTCATTTCTTCCCAGAAGCCTTTGTTCAATCCAGGGTAGGTTCCCTTTCCCCACGTTCCCACAGGACCTCAACTTCCTCCATCACAGCATGTCCACACTGCTCACTAATGGTTTAGTTCTGTCTCCTCCACTCGGCTCTAAGCCGCAGGATGGCAGAGACTGTGACACTGCTCTCCAAGGAAAGCCCAGGGCCTAGCGTAATGCTTGCCATGCGGTTGGCACTCAGAATATTTGCCGAGTGAAGAAGAGAAGAAAAGAAAGACGGGATTAATAATTCCCAGTGAGAGGTCCAGAGCCCAGTATATCAGAGACTCTCATCAGTACAGCCAGGGAGTCTCTGACCCAACCACTGCCCCAGGGCTGGGTTTGAGCAAGTTTTACCCCAGGGTGCCCAAGAGCCTATTCATTTCGTATGTGAGATGTCAGTCAAAGGTCTGTGTATGTCACTGAGTTCTAAGCTGAAAATGAGTAAGCTTACTTTCTGCAAATCAAAATATTTCCTGGGTGAATGTGAACGTTGTATCATCCTCAGGACAAAACCAGTCCAGAGGCCCCAGTATCAGCCTTCTTCTCCCGCACATTTCCCCCCCAGGAGAGTCATGCTCCACTGGCCAAGCACGAAGGTTGGAGAGTAGGAACATCCTCGAACCTCCAGGGAGTCTGGGTGGAGACTCACGGCATATACTTGAAGCTAGGGAGAAAAGAGAGATCTGGAGGGCAAGACTTCCAATGCACCTCCCAAACCCAAATGTATACCCATCCACCCATCCACCCACCCTCAGGTCCTGCTTCTCTGGCGACTCCCTGCATCCCCAAGTTGTGAAGAAGCCGCGTCTGCCTTGTGCTGGATCCCTAGCAGTCCACAGCCCGCCCCGCCCCCAGGTAGCCCTCTGCCCACGTGATTCGGCCCAAATCTCTCATTAACGGGGAGTGGTGGAGGAAGTGTCTGCCTTGTGCTCGATCCCTAGCAGTCCACAGCCCGCCCCGCCCAGGTAGCCCTCTGCCCACGTGGTTCGGCCCTGTTGGGCAGATAAAATGTATTATGCTCACTTTGTTAAAGATAACACGAGGAAGCCGTTGCCCAGGTGATATTAATGTGTGTTGGGGTGGGCTAAAGGCAGGCGGAATCCTTGTAGCCTGGGGCTTGGTTTTGGGATTAAGCCTTTCCTACCCTTTTTGATGTGGGGTGGTGCAATCCAATCATGCCTCAGAAGGTGACTTTGGGTTGGAGACTTCCCTACTTTGTATATTGGATTAAAGGTTGTGAAGCTACACTATAAAATGGGGGCAAAACGGGACTTGGCGTTTGGTTCCTGAGATTAGCAAGAGAGAGCAGAGGAGAACAGAGAAAGGCCACGTGGAGGAGGCCAGGAGAAGCAGCCAAGATGGCGGAGTGCTGAGTGAGATGCCAGTTTGTGTAGAGTTTGTATCTGGGATAAGGAAGGAGATGGGGAACTGAGGAGAATAAGTCTGGTGAGCTAGAAACCTTTGATTCTAGGAAACTCGGATAAGTCAGTGGCTTTGTGAGCACTGAGTGTGACTGGGTTTTGGAGCCCAGTGTGTATTTTTACTTGCCCGCCGGGTGCAAGGTAGGATTAAAGGCTATGGCCCACCAGTTTTTGGCTCCATGGTTTCTTTACCGACTGTCCGAATCCAATGCGAACCTGCAAGGGCTGGGCTGCTCTGATGGTGGCCCTGGCCCTGGCTGCTGGCTTTACAGGCCCAAATCTCTCATTAACGGGAAGTGGTGGAGGAAGTGCTTCTTCTCATCCAAGATGCAGAAACGACAGCCTACCTTCAAAGTACACCTCAAGCATCCTTCCTAGAAGCACCCCACCCACCCTGGCCACATGGTGGTTTCACCTCAGGCAAGAGAGAGACTGACTCAAAGTCAAAAACAGGAAAATAAAAAAACTGAGCTCTAAGCCACTCAAATTATCAGGTAGCCTAGCTCTGGAAGAAAAAGGAACTCCTCTTCCATTCCCCACACACCACTCTTAGGAGTTAAAATGATTAGATCGGTCGGAATCCTGAATTCCTAAGAGATTATTAACACTACAACTTTGATTCCCCTTGATCCAGACCAAATATTTATGCATTAATTTCTCAGTCTGAATTCCTTCTCATCCTTCCACTCTCCTCTCCTCCCTCCCTCCCTCATCCAAAGACTCCCCTCCTTGCTCCTGCAAGACAGAGCTCCAGGCAACTCTCCTTAGGGAAGCCTTCTCTATTCCCCTCAAAAATTCTCTCTTCCCTGCTGCCTCCTCCTCAGCACTGCACTTCCAACTCTATTATGGAGAACTAATCTGCCTTGGATTTTGCTGTTTATGTTTTCTCTCTCACAGAGAGTAAACTGCCAGGGGCAAGGATAGTGTGTGTGTCATCTCCCCATCCCCACAGCACCTAGCTGAAATCAATCTTATAGAATGGAGGCAAGTTAGCTATGGATGACAAGGCAGGAGATACATTAATGGATGGATGGATGGATGGATGGATGGACGGACGAACAAAATGTGGTAAATCCATTCAATGGAACAACAACAACAAAAGGACTGAAGTACAGACACCTGTTGTTATTCAACATGAAGAAAACTCACAAACATTAACATTAAGTAAAAAAAAGCCTGTCACAAAAGGCCACAAAGTATGATTCCTTTTATAGGAATAGGCAAATCTAGAGCCAGAAAGCAGGTTAGTGGTTGCCTAGGGCAGAAAGGGGTGGGGAAAATGGGGAGTGACAACTTATATTAGGTTGCTGGGGCCACCTTAACAAAGTACCATGAACCGAGTGGTTTAAAAAACAGATTTATTATCTCACAGTTCTGGAGGCTAGAAGTCTAAGGTCAGGTGTTGGCAGGGCCATGCTGTCCCTGAAGGTATTAGGGGAGGATCTGTTCTGGGCCCTTCTTTTGGTTTTGGTCATTCTTTGGTTTTTGACAACAGAACTCTAATCTTCACACTGCGTTCTCCCTGTGTGCACGTCTATGTCGAAAGTCCCCTTTTTATAAGAACAGCTGTCATATTGAATTAGGGGCCCCGTTTCTCCAGTATGACCTCATCTTAACTAATTATACCTACAAGGACTCTACTTCCAAATACGGTCACTCTGAGGTGCTAGTGGTGAGGACTTCAACATATGAACATGTGGGAGGGAACAGTCAACCCATAACACTGCTGATGGCTTCTTTTTTGAAGTGATGAAAATGTTCAAAAAACAGAATATGATGCGGTTGCAAAACTCAGTAAATATACTAAAAAAATGTTGAATTGTATACTTTAAATGGATGAACTATATAATATCTAAGTTATAACTCAATAAAGCTATTTTTGTAAAAAGACAAGAGAACTTGGAGTTAAAGATTCTGCCCAAACTCCACAATCAACCATTGATAAGAGTATGTAAAAACAAGTTATCCAAACAAGGGTAATCAGCTACAACTTAGAGACAAGCCAAAGGCACTATGCCTTCATCTTTCTTTGCGGTCCACATAAATTCCCTTTGACCCAGTGACTCACATCTAGAAGGAGATCGCCTGGACGTATCTTTCAAAGAATACAAGGAGTTCACTCCAGCACTGTTCGAAAAAATGAAGAAAAAAAATGAAACAGCTTGAATGTTCCCATCCATGTCGGGTGATTAAATTAATCAAAGCATCTTGATTATTACTTAATCTGGATGATGGCTATAAGGGAATTTATTATATTACTCTACTTCCATGAGCACTTGATAATTTGTCATTATAAAAAAATTTCTAATCTACAATGTAACATCATACATCCATTAACAATGGTCCTATAAATTTACATGGAAAGGTATCCAAAATGTACTCTTATTCTCTGCTATACGTAAAACAGTACAGCCTTTTTGGGCGGGGACTGTGGAGTGGAGGTACAATTTGTCAAAATAGAAAACATTTTAAACATATATGCTATTTGACCTTGCAAGTTTACTTCTAGGTATCAGTTCCACAGAAATACTTGCAAATGTGCTTTAAAATTATGTATAAGCTTATGTATATGTATAAGCTTATTTCTGCAGCATTATTTGTAATAGCAAGAAATTGAAAGCTTAACTGTCCACTAAAGGGTAAATAATAAATTTTAGTCCATCCATTTGATAGAATCCTATGTTGCCATTAAAAAATAATGTAGGCTTATATAAAATATGCAGCATAAAAAGACATTGAAGACAAATAATGAAAAAGCAAATTATAGAATAGTATATAAAGTACGGTTTAATTTATTTTAAAACTCTATTCCTTGTGTATTTTTTTCCTAGAACTTTATTATCAAAGTTTTCAAACATTTCAAAAAGTTCATGTGTAAATTTGTTTTCTTAATGATTTAGGATTGCCCATGCTACATTTCCAAGTGAGAAAAAAAAAAGTATAGAAATTGAAGACACCGTATGACCCTATTTGGGTAAAATATTGTAGGGTTAAAAAAAATCTATGTAAAATAGTATGGTCATGATAAATGTTCACTCACTGGACGCCTGCTACCATTACCTTAAGGTAAACAGTCAGATGGTAAAGAAATCCTCAAGCTTAGGACTCAACTCCTAACCTCCTCCAAGTGCACAGCTTCCCTGCGCTCTGACACGGGTCCCTGTAAGGCCAACAGGGCAGGTGACAGCTTCCTTCCATTCATTTTACCCCATGCTCCTGCTGATGGGCCGCCAGGAGAAATAAGCTTGAGACAAAAGAAACCATGGACATCCTTCCTGGCTACACAGGCAGCCCCGGCCGTGAGTCCCTGGAAGGAGAGAGAGCCGGAACCGGTGAACAAATCCTGACCTCCTTATCAGACAGTTCAGGACTTGCCAAGGGAGGGACCAGGCACTGGTTCTGCAGGCACAGAAAACAGATACAGTTTGGCCGATCGGAGAACGCTGCGATGCTGATTCCTGAGATACAGTGAGGTCAAACTGGGCATTGGCTGGAGAACAGAAGTGAGCTTCCTGCCGGGGGCATTGGGTTTTAAGGTCAAGTCTTCTTAATTACATTTGGAAACCAACTCAGGGGGAATTCCCTCTGACGTCATTCTTCAATGTTTTCCCAACCCCGCAATACACAAATAATAGTGACTATTTACTGGGCTCTCACCGCGCACCAGGCACAGTGTAAGTCCTTTCACGGCACTACGTTATTCAAGTCACACCTCATCCAACAAGGTGACCACGATGGCTGGCCCCATCATGAGGATAAGGAAAACCGAGACGTGCACGTGTGAAGCGACTTGCCGACACGTATGTTGCCAGTGGGCATGGGAGCCAGGCTCTGGATAGTACCCACCTGGCCTGCAACACGACAGGCCACTGCAATCCAAATTCTAACCAGGGCCAAGGGAAGGAATAAGGAAAAAGAAGAGAGGGAGAGCAGAATAATGGAGAAGAGATGCAAGTGGTAACAGAAGAAGACCATACTGAACAAGAACAAGACATCCAAGAGGCAATATAAGGCCATGGCCAAGAGCCTGGCTTTGCCCTCTCCATCTGAGGCGCCATGTCTCAGGGTGCCCATTTGCCAAATATGGCTAATCTAGGCCCCTACACTTCGCAGAGTTGATGTGACCATTTAGATGGACCACGTAGAGACTGCAGAACAGGGCCTGCTATACAGAGGCACCTCTCACACTGTAGCTATTGCCATAATTATGGACATTATTATTCATATCTGACCCTCATTCTTCTGCCAGAATTCAAAGGCAGACCGAGCGTCCAAGTATATGATCCAGAACTTAGGAAAAGCTCACAAACGATAACCACACATGCGATTTGTCAATATGTTTTTCTCTCACTGTCACTTCCGTATCTGAAGACAGTCACAAGGGCCACATGCAATGCTTTGTATCAAGACACTTAACATCACGTTAATGAATGTTAGCACGTCTTGAAAACCTGCCTGTGATGTGCTAGGCGTTGTACTAAGCACATCATAAATACATTATCTCTATATCACACACACGTGTATTTGTTTCCTATGGCTGCTGTGTAACAAATTACCACACACGAGGTAACAACACGAAGTCCTTCTTTCTCAGTTCTGGAGACCTGGAAGAATGAAGTCTTACTACTGAGCTCAAATCGCCCTGTGGGTCATTCAGTTTCTTGTCTCTTCCACCTTCCGGTGACTCCTTGCACTCCTTGGCTTGTGGCTGTATCACTGCAATCTCTGCCTTCTTCTCTTCTATCTCGGAGCATCTCCCTCTGCCTCCGTCTCACAAATAAACTTGCCAGTGCATGCACAGGCCTTCTGGACAACCTAGGATAGTCGCTCCTCCTCCAGATCCTTAATCTGGTGACGCAAAGACTCTCTTTTGCCATATAAGGCAATAAAGCTTCACAGTCAGGGATTAGAGTGTGGAAATCTTGGGGCAGTGGGAGGGGGCACTTCTCAGCCTACCCCACCCTGCAAGAAAGATGTTAATGTCTATTCTCTGTGCAGGCAGTAGAATACAGTAAGAGGCAGGTAGACTTGAGTTTGACTCTTAGCTCTGCCTGACATTGGGTAAAGTGAATTCCTCACACTTAAGTCTTTCATTTTTAAAACGTGAGTAACAGTCATATCTCTTTCAAAAGGCCCCCATGAGGATTAAATAAGACAGTACCTGAAGCTTCACACAGTGACTGGCTCTCCATAAATTCTCACTAAGGAGTATTATCATGAACACCAGGGAAGAACCAGCATTCAGAAGGCAAGTGACTTGCTGAAAGCCACCTGACCAGGAAGTGCCAGTGCCCAAAATCCATCATGGGTCTCTCCGGCTCCGGAGCCCAGGCCGGTTTTGCTCTATAGATTATGGCGTTTCTACGGCCATACCACCCTGAACGCGCCCGATCTCGTCTGATTATGGCGTTTCACTTATGCTGGGGTAGGGTTAAGAATTTGGCTTGCACAAAAATCACATCGGGATCGGCTGGCAATCCATTTGGGTCTGCGACATGAGAACTGGAAATGAAATCAATCTCTGTCTGTCAGGGTACCATTGGAAATGGCATCTCCAACGGGAACACAAGGTCTCAGAGGGGCAAGGTGCCAACCAAGCACAGCACTAGGAATTTAAAATCATTTATGTATCCACCACCTCCGAGTCAGAAGTTGCTCATATTTAAAAAAAAAAAGTTTGAAAAAAAATTTCAACGCTCATAGGCAACTTTCATCAAATTCCAGTCCCCACCCATCCATCCAACCATTTCCTCGGCACCGGTCTCCTTGGGTTAGACAACCTCAGCTGCAGGGAACGGGGAGCCCAGCTGCGCGCCGAGTTTGGAAAAACATTTTGAATACTTGAGATCTGCCAAGTGCTTGGTTCAAGAATGATATCCTCTAATTTCTTAAGCCATGTGTATTTTAAGTGAAATGTAATCCATATGTGTGCGACTCATTTAAATGCAACTCAGCGAAGCATGCGTTTCCCAAAAGCATTGGGCTTTCGTCTTAAGGCTTTCTTAAGTTTCTCTTAGATCCAGAACATTGACTTTTGCCAACAACAAAAATGAAGCTCCTGAGGAGAGAGGGTCAAAGAGAGCTGTCTTTTCTCCTACTCCTAGATAAGATGTTTTAACTCCTGTACTCCTGACGCAAGAGTGAACTGGGAAGGGGGGAGGGGACGCACTCCGAGGCCTGGGCAGAAGGCAGGGCTTTGCTCCGGATCAGCTACATATTTCTACCAGGCCTCCTTGGAAGAGAAGTGCAGTAGTAAGAGCTGATAACCAATCCATCTTGTCCAGTGCTGAGAAACTCCTTTCCTGCCTGCTAGTCCTCCCCTCCTCGGGGCCTCCAGTATTATATACAACTCACATAAGGTTGAGGGGGGAAAAAAAAGAAAATTAGGGAGCTACATGGCTCCATTAAGGTGAGTGACTTAATTTTCCAGGTTGTAGCACAATTTCCAAGCCAAGGTCAGCAGCCTCCTTCCCGTCAGTGTCTCTGAGGGACCGATAAAAAGTCAGAGGAATGAGGAAAGATTCAAGTCGGAAGCAAAGGTGAGTACTATAATCAGCAAATCTCTAACTGACCCAGTTCTGCTTTGACACCTACTGTTCCTTGGGAGGTCTGGAGGTAGAGACCCACACAAAAGAAAATATATTCATTTCTATTAGCTAGACGTGTGCGCACAGGATCCGTCCTCAGCCAGGGCTAAAGAACAATGAATGGGGTGAGGCCAAGGGACATCTGTCCCTTTTCCAAGCCAACACCCAAAGCTTATCATCATTCAGACGCAAGGAAGGGCGGTATAGTGAAGAGATGAGAGTTCCAGAATGTGCTTAAAAGACTAGCAGAGAGAAGCAGATGGCCGAAGGCCCTCTGGGCACAGTGCCCACTAGCTGAGCTTTTCATTTGCGTCTGAAGGTGCCCTTGGAATGTAGTGATCCTGCCCTCGAAACGCAGCCCCCCATGAGCACCCTGCAAGCCGGTTCAACAGTTCATCTCGGGAAAAGGGGGAGAAAAGAGAAGGGGAAAGAGACAAGGTCTACATCTCCCTGGAGGTGTGCGGCTTCCCAGATGCCCGCAACTCAGGAAGGTTCCATTTCAATTCAGCAAACGAGAAACAACAGTAGCTGCCATTTATTGAGCATGGAACGGAAGGCAGGCACTATGCTGGGTCCTGTACGTGCACCATCTCATTTCATCCTCCCCACGGCTCTACAGTGTGCGACTATCATTGTACCCCAGAGAGGGAAACCGAGGCTTAAAGAGGACATCCAGCTAGTAAGGGGGAGAGTCAGGATCTGAACCCAGCATCTGACGAGAAAGCCGCGTGCAGACAGATACTCCCTACGTCGCCTGTGATCTCAGTAGAGAAAAGGGTGTGTGTCTCCCACAGGAATTGCATCCATTTCTTCCGAGTTGCTCCACAGCAGAAAAAGGCTGCTGGCTGTCATGCTGTTGAACTGAGGCACTTTGGGTATCTGCTGCCTGAGCTGGAGGCCCCTCTCTCCTGGCCCAACCCCCACGCTCCTCCTCCATCCTCACCATTCTTGGCAATCTCTCCACGTGTGAATTCCATTAAAGGCCTGCTCACTGCTATTTTGGGCCATGCATTAGCACGTGGGCTTTGATTTGATGGGAGAAGGCCAGACACTTTAGGATAATGAAAAAGAAATTAGACATGTCCTCTCTCTCCCCTCAGAGTTCCAGAAGCTCTTGCCCACAGCTCCTGGGGGGGCTGAGAATCCAATGTATGGGGGTTGGGGAGGGGAAGTGGAAACCTTTAAAATTAATTATGGCCTTTGAACTTAGCTGTTCCTTCTCCTCGGAAATGCCATCTCTTAGCCATCCACATGGCACGTTTTCTCACCTCCTTCGGGTCTTGACTCCAAATATCAACTCACCAAGGCTTATCTGACCACCATTCCGAAACAGCACCTCCCTTCCCATCCCTGCTCTTCCGAACCCTTCCGTTCCTTTGTCTCCACAGCACTTGTCACCAGACATATTACACATTCACTTGTGTATCTGTTTACTGTTCCCACCAGTAGAATTTAATAAAGCTCCAAAAGGGCAGAACTGTTTCATTCCAGCCATATTCCCAGCACTGACACCGGTGCCCGGAACCATGCTACATACATATGCACGGGAGATAGAAAAAAAAAAAAATGAATCGATCAAGGAACTTAAAAAACAGAGGCTGAGGAATCACTTAGCACAGGGCCCAGTTTCCCCTCAAATATCAGTGGATTAATAAAAACTTTAACAGAGAGATATAAAAAACCATAAAGGCATCATCCCTACCCCCTAAGCCGTTCTGCATCCGGCCTCGCACGCACCATGAATGAGATGGCTTTGGGAAACAAACAAAGTAGGAAGTCGTGTGCAGTTGGAGTTCCGCTTGCTAACACATGTTCAAAAACAAAAAGCCCCATTTAGACAAAAATAGCAGGAAGCTGTCCCCCAGGGATACCTGATGAGGTCATAGCGCTTGACGCGGCTGTTTCCACTTTTGTCAAGTCTCCTGCCTCCTGCCAACTCCAGGAGGCCAGGAACCACATCCAGCCCCCCACCACTCGCTGGGAAGCCAGAGCCACTCAGAGCAGCACACAGTACAGCCACATCCACGGGCTCTCCCTGACTCCAGAAACAAGCCAGGAACATAAGTGGTCCTAGTCTTACCGCTCTCATTTACCTGCTATGTGGACTTAGACAGGTGCCTATCCCTCTCTGAGTTGAAGTTTCTGCATCCACACATAAGAGCATTGCATTCAGCGCTTGTTCAAGCGTCTTCCCGCCATAACTTCTTATGATCTCTTGCAAAGATCCCAAAATAGGAGGGAGGGTTGGGTGCTGGCATCCCTACTTGGCCAGTCCAATTCTTGTGGATTTGCCCATGATAGCCACCCCACTATTTGGACTGCCCAGAGGAAGCTGAAGGGTCAAATACCCGACTTGGAGGCAGAATAGGGCCGATTAGGCTGAGTGGTAACAGGGAACACTTAGTCTGGAGCTAGAGGGCTGGAGCCATGAGAAACTAAAGCTGATCCTTGAGAGGGACTGTCAAGAACGGACCTACTAATGGCCTATTCCTGCAGGACGGAAAGAGGACTAGGCAAGGAGACATCTCGGACAAGCAGAGCCTGCCCTCTCTGGGGACAAAGCCAGCAGGTCTGCTCCAGGAAAATGGGACAAAGAGAACACATTCTTGGGCTGGTTTGACTCTCAAAAGAAAAGCAGCAGAAATGGTTGAGATGCCCATCTTTGCAGAGGCAGAGGGAAGACATGGCTGAAGCCCTGTGACTGCACGTGCTAACGTCACACTTCCACCCCACCTCACACTCCACTCACCTTCCTTCACAAGGGCCCAAAAAGCCCAGATCTGGAATAATTTATGTTCCTGCTCTCCACCCAAGCTTAGCAGCCCTTCCCATCCTCTGGACACAGGAAGGTCCCATCCATCCCTTTCTTGGCAGTTATGTGTGGGATTACTCATCTGCCTCCCGGGAGGCTGCCAAGAGGACACAGGCAGTTTTCTGAGCCTTGCAGCCTTATCTGCGAGGTCTGGGCAGCAGAATCAAAGCAGGGCTGTTGGTGGGGAAATACCAGTGGCCTGCAGGCTCTCCCGGCCAAGGAAGGAGAGCTCTCCAGTGGCTGAGCAGATCGGGAAGGGCCCAAGAACAGGCAGCAGACACAGTTAGGCATTATCTATATCTATTCACCTGCTCGACAACATGAATCCAGATACAACCATGCTTGATGGTAAATCAATGTGGAAATCTTTCTGACTCAGGCGGCCACCCAAGATGAATGAGGTTAGAAAGATGGAAGAGCCTGCCCGATGAAGCCGGGAGACTGCTGACCGTGCCCTTATTGGCAGACGCTCGGATTTGGCCGACCCAGAACAGATGGAGCAGCCAGGGTTGGAGGTGCAAATCCCAGAACACTCCGCATCGCCTCTCTCCTCTCTGCTGTTTTCCTCTAACTGTTTCGCTTCCTGCCGTGCCCTGTGCTGCAGCTAGTGAGACAGCTGCTGCATGCAGCCCCGCAGTCCATGCCTCCCTCCCTCATCACACACTCACACACACCCACACACACACACACACACACACACACAGAGTGAACTCTAAGAAACCCCGGAAATACAGCTTGTTAAACAGTCCAGTAATTTCACAGCCAAGTCAAGAGATTGTGGAAACGCTGTCTTTGCAAGAGGCTCCCTCAGAAAGAAACCAACAACTGAGAGTTTGGGTCACTTCACTCACTGCTTCCTTCCAAAACAGCAGCACCTGCGTCCGGCCTTGACGTGGAAGGGAATTGTTTCATTTTAGACAAAGGAGGAGTCCACTTACTCATTCTTCTCCAGGTCCAGGATCAGCTCTCGCCCCTCGGCCATTACCCTGAGCTCAGCTTTGCGTGGATGCTAGAAGCAACAACAAAAGAGAATGTCAGTTCCCAAAAACAAGGTGGCGGCTCTCAGGAACAGACATAGGATCTAGCACAGTGCTCTGACCCCGATCCACAGGAAGTGAAGGAGAAAGAGTCAGTTGCATTTCCAGCCCAAACGCAAAATAGCTTCAATCCCAGAAGAACCAATTCCCCTCCCCCATCTGCCTCCTCCTAAAAGACAAAGGAAAGAAAATCCATGCTGAAATGTGGTGTAAGTGCTCCCATGCAGGTCTGGTCAAGGCCAATGCTGGAAAACATGACCTTCAATAGCAGGTTTTATGCAGTCAGATCTGGATTCAAGTGCTGCTCTCTGACTCTGTGGTGATGGCATGTGGGCATGTTGCTGAACATTCACTCCTACAGCTCCGTTTCCTCATTTATAAAACACAGATAATAACTGTCCAAACTTCTGGGGCTCTCATAAGGATCAAGTGACGTCGTAATGCATATAAAGACTTAATCCGGCAGATAGAAACCCTGTGTACATGGTATTATCTAAAATACCAGGAAAGGCCTCTTCACAGTGGGTTATCTTACATTATTTTGTTTTGGCTCTCAGTTTGGATACCCTCAATCGTCTCAGAGGAGACAACTAGGGGCACTTCAAACTAAGGTTTTATAAGTCCAAAGGAAGATATAATTTTACATACAAGAGACAATTTGCTGAGGCCCAGAGTTGCTATAAACTCAGCATAAATCATTTAAGATAATATACAAATGACCAACGAGCAAGAAAAATGTATTCAACATCGCGATGAATTCCTCCCTCCATTTTTTTTAACCATACCTTTTTAAAAAATCGAAGTGACAAAGATTTTTTTAAAATCATGAATCACAATGCAATGGAGCATGCTGTCAAATGGGCACTCTCCTACCCTAGCAGTAAGAATTTAAACTGTTGCCACCACTCACTGGAACATAATTTGACAGTATGGATGAGGTTTTTTAGCGTTTAGACCCTCTGAAACAGTAATACAAGTTTATATCTGAAAGGAACAAATGGAAGAATGGACAAAAGTTTATTATACAGAAGGATATTCATTACTTAAAATCCTGAATAATAAAATATAACTTCAGTGTCCAAAATAGAAGATCCAGTCATACGACAAAACACTAGACATTCATTAAAAACAATGACTTTAAGTGATTTCTAAATTACCAAGAAAGTATACGTTATTAAGCACAAAGACTTAAAATATAACACTGTTTTACTTAAACATACTTTTGTAAAAGGAAAAACTAGAAAGAAAAAACCCAAACTAGTAAATTACCATAGTTACCTCCAAGGAGTGAGATTATTAGTTAATTTTATCTTCTTTTGTGCAACTTTCCAAGTTTTTATAATTGCTTAAAAAATGGGCTTTATTTCTTCTATTTACCTCATTGTCATGGAAAATTTCTAAGAAATTAAAAATTGAAGTCAAAATAAACTTCCAGCCTTCAACAAATCAACTTAGGCCAGTTAAACTATTTTTGAAGAAAGAAATTATTTATTTAAAACAGGGTATTTACATATTTAAACCTGTTTAAAACAGATGGATTCTCTGGGGTATTTTAAATATGCGCTCTCTAACTTGATACCAGGGAATTGATAAACTCTTGAAGTCTCTTCCAATCCACAAAAGTTTCTGCCCCTTTTAAGGTGGGCCTGAAAACTTAGTTTCCAGTTTCCGTGTGTCTGAGGGAGTAGGTCACCTGCTTTGTTGCCCGCCTCTGGTGGGGGGAGCCTGTCTCTTCCAAGTCCATTTCCTCTTCTTATTTGCCCAAAACCCCACCTCCCATCAGAGTCCTACACTTTTAGCAGGGGTCCCCAAACTTTTTACACAGGGGGCCAGTTCACTGTCCCTCAGACTGTTGGAGGGCCGTACTATAAAAAAAACTATGAACAAATCCCTATGCACACTGCACATATCTTACTTTAAAGTAAAAAAACAAAACGGGAACAAATACAATATTTAAAATAAAGAACAAGTAAATTTAAATCAACCAACTGACCAGTATTTCAATGGGAACTATGCTCCTCTCAATGACCACCAATGAAAGAGGTGCCCCTTCCAGAAGTGCAGCGGGGCCGGATAAATGGCCTCAGGGGGCCGCATGCGGCCTGCAGGCTGTAGTTTGGGGACCCCTGCTTTTAGGGTTCTGATGAGATCTGAAGTCTGATCCAGGATGCTTGAGCAATCCTGTCCTTTGTTGTTTTCTTTTTTTCTTTTTTGCTCATTTGTCCTATTGACACTTCTTAAGAACATTTTTAAACCACGGGGAGAGGAAGCTGGGTGAATGTTTGCCCAATAACTTTCACTAGAGGATTCACTTCTCTGTTTCTGATGCCCTGCGCCCGCTCTGCCAACACCTGCCCTCGTTGCTGGTCCTTTGCCACTTCACTCTGGGCAGTTCTGGGGCAAGGGCCCTGAGCAATCACACTGGGCTTCAGGGACACAGTCCCGAGTGATCACTTGAGAAAAAGCACATGGTAACAGCGCTGTAGCAATTCTCTTATCTAAGAGGTAGGTAACCATGTGACAGCCCACCCCAAAATGGAAAGCTGACACAAATCAAAGCACTGTCACCTCTTCCCCAAAGATACCCAAGCTGCAACATGAGAACAAATATTTATTTTTAAGTGGTTTTATCCAAATATACTTCTCTCTGGTCTGGAAGATGCTCAGAGACTGATATTTTTAAAATACGATGTTCCTTGTTTCCAGGGGACATTTCAAGCAAAACAATGAAACAGCATTTCAAGGATCTGTGCTACTTCCCTATCTAGTTTTACTCAGCTCTTCTCTTGCAACTCCAGCCTGTGCTAGGAACAGGTGACCTCCCCTCCCCTTGGGAGGTGACTTGCTATTACATTTACCCCAGAGAAGGGTTAAAATTCCTTTCACTTTATGGCTGTATTAGAGAGATCTTCAGCTCCATAAGGTATTAGAAATCTGTCCTATGTATTGCATCCCTGTTAAGATCTAGTATGATAATTACTACACAGTGAGTGTTCAATTGATGTTTGATAAATTATGTAAATGAAAATAAGAGGCCTGAGTGAGATCCACCTTTTCTCTCTCTCTCTCTCTCTGTCTGACATTCCTTCATTTGTTCATTCAACAAATACTTACGGTGCCAGGCACTGTGCTGACTATTCAAGCAAAATGCAGTGGCCCAGTTTCTGGGCAGACAATGGCTGGGAACAAAGACAGGATCTGGGACTCCACTTTGTTTCTCAAGCCCTTCCTCAGGATGCCTGGCATCCCACATCTGGAAAGAACAAAAAGGCCTCTACAAAGAGTATCAGACATTCTTCGGCAATAATGGATTGGTTGGACTATCTGAGATCTTAATTTTTAAAAATAACCTGCTCAAGGATGGCCATCCATTAATTTGTCTAGACTTTTCCTGAAGCTATTTTCAGTGTTATTTTATTTTTTGATGAAATGAATTCCATGTATTTATTGTCTTTAGGATAAAATGTTACTTGCCTTCATTCGCCCTACAATTTTGGCTGTAAGTTCTCTTAGTAAACCTGAATTGGAGCATTTGGGGACATGTCTGCATTACTCTAACCATAACTTTAAGGATTCCAGACCTTTCTCCCTCTCTATTTGCCTTTCTAGACTCAAAAGCCACAAAGGTCTGAAATCCTACCTGATCCAGCTCTCTCCTCCCTCTCCTACTATAATCTTGCTCTTATATGTGGCCCAACAAATCACTGACCCTTTGAACCCAAAGGGATCTTATTCACTATCCCCTCTTCCCAGCCTTCTTCCTTCTTATTCCGTCTAAGTCCTATTTTGTAAATGAGGAAACTGAAGTTCAGAAAGTGGAAGGTCAACAATCATACCTTCCTTTCTAGTTCTCCCATGTTTTGAAGCTATTTTCAGCATCTCTTACTTTTTGACGAAATCAGGATGCCTAGTTGCACAGGCCCTCTCTGCAAGAACAGGGTAGTGCTTTCTGTCTTATTCCCAAGACCCTTGATAAAGCCTGTGCATTTTGCTGGTGTAGTGGCCCAACTTGCCTACTGGATCTTAAGATAAATAAGTACAGTACTAAGTCCCTACCTGGGCTCTTATTAAAAAAATAGTTTGGATTAGTATCTTCTCTCTGTGTACACTATCTCATCAATAAAATAAGCCGTGTATTATGCAGAGCAATAATAACAATGATAATATTTAATCAATTCTCATTGAGAGCTGGTGCTTTTTGTGACACATATTTGCCCTTAGTTTGTGTCAGCGTTAATGTGGATTTTCATTTTCACAACTAATAGCATTTGAAAGTCTTCTAGAAGTTCGTCACACGATGAAGGAAAGTCCCAACTGGGATCCCGAAAGTAACCAACAGACAGGGTAGAGTGGGCCTGAAACAGAACTGACGGTGGTGACACGGCCTCCAGGAAAGTCAAGTTGGTGGCCCAAGCCTCACAGAGTGAAGTGGTCGGCTCTGGCCTCTGAAAAGGAGAGCTTTGGGGCTTACCTTTTCTCTCATACAGCCTTCTGCAATCTTCCACTGAGGTATTATTAGTTCATGCTGTAGCTGGGCGCTGCCTTCCACGCTTCCTCCTGCCAATACAGATGCACAACCATCGGAATCCCAGACCTCTGCACCCTAGCCAAGCCAGGCCCGCATGGCCAACTGGGAAGAAGCCCATATTGGGTCATTAGAAGACCTGCTGGATTCCAGACCCTCGGCACTTACCAGGGGTCAAGCACTCTGCTAGGTGTTGGCAATACAGTGCTAGACAGCGGTAGCGAGGTCTCTATACTCCTCACAAAATTTATCTTCTAGAGGTGGGAGATGGACAACACACAGATATTCTCAAATGGTACAACGGGGTCATGGAATAAAGAGACACCAAAGAAGGGGGAGGAGTCCCTGTTTTAGACAAGATGGCATTTAATTGAGACCTAAAGGACCAGGAAGAGGTAGCCTTGCAACCAAGATCTGGAAGAAGAGCACCCCAAGTAGAAGAACCAGCAGGCGCAATGGCGCTGCGTGAGCAGAAGGAGACTCGGTCTGTTTAAGGAAGCAGAGAAGGCAAAGGTAGTTAGAGTCTAGTAAATGAGGGGGGGAGTTGGCAGGAAACGTGGTCGGCAAGGCAGTCATGAATCTGATAGCACAGAGGCCATGGAAAGTGTTTGGATTTCATTAAAAATAGACTTGGAAGGCAATGGAGAGTTTAAACACAGAGGAATATGATCTGTATTCAGTTTTTAAAAGATTGTCTGGCCTGCTGGGTGGTGATGGGGGTGCGGTAGGGGAGGGGGTGGCGGGAGTGAGAGTTGAAGCAGAAGGCAAGGTTGGAGACTTGCTGGAGCCCTGGTGAGAGATGACCGTGCCTCAGACTAAAATGACATCAGTGGAGAGGAATGAAGTGGTTGGATTCTGGGCATATTCTGGAGGTCAAACCCATGAGCATTATTTCAACTGAGCTTCAGTTTTCTCATCTGTAAGATGGAAACAATGATACCTGCCTGCCATCTCACAGCATTACTGGGGAGAGTCACTGTCAATTTGCTTCTCCGTACACAAAGAAAGCATCATGGCAGGAAGCTGAGCTTTCTAAAGGGAAGTCTGCATTTGGATATCACTCCCTACTTTCCATATGAATCTCACCACCCAGTTCTCCTTTATTTCCATGGCAACCCTAAGAGATAAATTGCAGGATTCCTTTCATTTATTTATCTATTTATTTATTTATTTTTTATTTGTTGACTTTAGAAGAGAGAAAGAGGGAGAAAAGAGACAGGAACATCCATCTGTTCCTGTGTGTGCCCTGACCAGGGATCGAACCAGCAACCTCTGCACTCCAGGATGATGTTTCAACCAACTGAGCTGTCCAGCCAGGGTGCAGGATTCCTATTTTTTAAGAAATGCATATTTTTAAACTTGTTCTAGGCAGTGGCAACCTCAAAGACTGGTTGCAGACAAGCTTAATAAAGTGGTCAATTCCCAAGAGCTAGGCAAATTAGTCTCCAAAAGAGGCCAAATCCATAGGACTCCAGAGGGTGAGGCCAAGGACACCAAAATCTATTCTATCTAAACCAACCAGATCAACCACATAGAATATAGTGAGAATACAGTTATTTTGTTAGAATGGCAGGATTATAAGTGATAAACTTTCCTTTCAGATTACTGATATAATGTATTCTCAATAAAAATATATTCTAAAAATAATCTCATTAGACTTGCATTAGTTTCATCATACCTGCTCTAGTGACTCTGATTAAGTCTAGATTCTTTGCAAAAAAAAGAGAGAAATCACTCGATATTTAATGAAATATTTAAATAATGAAGTGAACTTCATGATACAAGAAATACTGAAAGCAATCTAAAGGCTCAACAATGGAGAACCACAGTACATCCTTTAAAAAAAACTGTTCAAAACTTAGAAATAAGGCAAAGAGAAAGCAGGATGTCCTTTCTAGGTCACATGATAGCATTGTTTAACAGTCCTTTCAGTATATCACTTTATTATCTAGGGGCATGTATCTTTGTCTGACTTCTTTTATTTACTATTAACTAGAAGACTATATACTCCGTTATGTGTTAACTGCAGATTTCTGTCAGGTAGAGATGCAAATGACTCCAACATAGCAGAAAGATAACTAAGAATTCTGGTCGCTTGCCCAGTGGGGTACTGACCACTTTTGCATCTGTTCCACCACAAGATTTCAACCCTCTTTCTCCAATGCCGGTACCACTCCTGTTCCTCTAATGCTTTGAACCAGTTTTACCATTCCATTCACTGCCTCGTTAATGAACGGAACAAATCTTGGCCCCCCATTCATCCTATATTTGTAGGAAAGTCATGTTTTTAACTTTTTGAAGATCATACTGCGATTTCTTGATGGAATTTATAGTCATTAAAATCACGTTTTGGAGAATTTAAGGATGTTGGTAAATGCTCTTTATGTGAAGTAGAAAGTGCAAGACACAAAACTGTACATATGGTACGGTTCCAATTTTATCGGTATATATTTATAGGAACACACACAAAGACTGGAGAAAAAAGGAGAGGCTAGGATAGCAGCGGAAAGCGAAGCCAAAAGCAGAGGGAGAAAAAAAAAACGGAGGAAAAAGAGAGAGAGGGAGGGAAGCCAGGGAGGGGACCCGCTGTTGTCTGCTTGCTCAGGACCTCCACCTCCTCCGAGGACGCACAACGTGGGAACAAAGCCGGGGCTCCCAGGCTGGGAGACTGCGGGGTGCAACTCCCAGGTCCCCGTACCCCCTAGCCCACCCGCCTCCATCCCCACTCCAGTCCTCCCTTACCCGGTCACTTACTTCTGGTCCATCCCGGCAGGGCGAGCACCAGCAGGCAGAGCCGGGCAGCGCCCACGCCCCCGGGCATGGTGGCAGCGGCCAGTCGCGCGCTCTGCGCTCACAAGCACGCGGCCATGCCAGCACTCCAGCCAGGCGGCGATGCGTCTGGAACCCACTGATCGCCCAGCGCCTCCCAGCCCGGCTCCCAGCCATCGGCCGAGACGCTCCGCCCTCTGTCCGCAGGGCTCCTCCACCGGGTGGAGGAGGGGACGCGCTCGCCTGGAGGGGGTGGGAGGGACCGCCAGGGGAGGAGCCCGGGGACCCCTTGGGAGTCCGGCTGGCTCAGGTGACCCGGAGCAGCGGAAGCAGAGTCCGAGCCGCTGAGGGGCAAGGATCCACTCTCAAGGTGGGCGCGGCCTGTGGGGAGTCCTGGGCTCGGGCTTTCAGGAGTTAAACGACCTCCTTCTGCACAGCGGCCCGTCTAACTCTGTCCCGCACTGTACTAGATGCCTTGGGTGACACTAAAAGGCTCCCCACCCAGCTCCATTCCCTAGAGGCCTCCAGTCTTGGAGGCAGGCTTCGAAAGAGTTAACGGAACCACCAGGCACAAAGAACTCAGTGCTACATGGAGTTGTTTTCTTCGCAGGACACAAATCCAGGAGCCATTCCTTCTCACTGGGAAGAGAGGGTGGAGAAGAGAGGATTCCCAGAGGAGACGACATCCGAGCTGGGGAGGAGGAGGATTGGAGCACTAGGCAGAGAAAATGGCCTAGAGAAACGCATGAGGGTGGGAGGGCCGGTGGCTGTATTGGGGGAAAACCGGAATCGGGATGCTTTAGATTTAGGCTTTGGAGGGCTTGCTGTCTGCTGGAATAAGAAAATAACAATAACTGAGATGGACACAGCACTTAATGACTGTCGGACACTGTCCTTAACACTTTACATCCATTAACTTATTTAATTAATTAATCTAGAAAAAGAACTATTTTTTATTATCCTTTAAAATGTGCCAGGAACTCTGCATACATCATCTCTTTTCATTAGCCTCATAATCTCTTAGGGCAGATACTAATAGTCTCCTGTTTTACAGATGAGAAAAACAGACCTGAGAGGCTACTTTACCCAAGGTCAATTACTTCTTTAAAGATTCTACCTCCAAATACAGTCATACTGGAGGTTAGGGCTTCGCCATGAATGTGGAGGGGAACACAGTTCATTCCATAATATTCTAGCCTTTGGTCCCCCAAAATGGATATCCTTCTTGCATTTGAAATGCATTCACCACATCCCATCCCAATAGCCCCTAACATCTTAACTTATTTCAACACCAACTCCAAGTCCAATATCTCATCTAAATACCTAATCAGATATGGATGAGACTCTAGGCATGATTCATCCTGAGGCAAAACTCCTTTCTGTGAAACCAAACAAGTTATGTTCTTCCAAAATACAAGATAGGATAGACATTCCCATTCCAAAAGAGAGAAACCAGGAGGAAAGGGGTGACAGGTTCAGAGCAAGTCCAAAACTTAGCAAAGCACATTCCACTAAACGTTAAAGCTGTTGAGTAGTCCTCTGACTGGATGCTCTGTTTTCCAAGTCCAGTGGGGCAGTGATGTCGTCCTGCGGCCCTAGGCAGTGGCCCTGCCCCCTCAGCTCTGCAGCAACCCACCCTGGGGGCAGCGTGACTCCCAGAAATTGGGAAGGGGACCCACCTTCTGAGTCCAAGAAAATGAGAGCCTTGCCCCCTAGACCTGTGTGCTCTAGACATATAGTGGGAATGGCAGCCCTGATGATCTCGGAATCACCTTCAGAGTCACCCTGCCCTGTCCTTGAAGGATAAAGCATACTCAATAGTTTTCTTGTCCTGTAGAATCCCAAAACTCCAAAAGCCTTTTTTTTTTTTTTTTTTCATCCTGACTGTTCCCTTTGGTCCAAATGGCAGTGTCTCTATCTGCTGATATAATCATATCTCTATTCCTGACTTCTGTTAAAATGGCTGACTAACTGCATGGGTCATCTTATAGTGACACCTTTGGTGTCCCATGGGCCCTATCTCCAAATATAGTCACATTGGGGCTTAAGGCTTCAACATATGGTTGGGGGTAGGGGACATAATTCTGTCCATAACAGGCAATTTTCCCCTAGAGCTGTGAGACTAGAAAACTTCTCACAGCTGAAAAAAAGGCTGAAGTGGGAGGCCTGATTCTATGGATCATCTATACTGCTCACAACAATTAGGGGTATTTCAAAATGAATATGAAGCGATAAAAGATTCATTTTGAAATATCCCCTAATTTTTGGGAGCAGTATCCTTGCAAAAGACACACAAACCCCATACTTGAAATTTGCTTTCATTTGCTGGTGCTCAGCTAATCAATATTTACTCAGCACATACCCCTGGATATTGGAAAGTAGCTCACAAGAGAAAAAGTCCAGTGGTTATTGAACTCTGACCAAGGAGTGAGAAAGTTTCTGTTCTGTCTCTCATCCACCCCCCACACACTTATACACAGGAACAAACATATATACAACCTTTGAACCCCCTGGAAGCCTTCCCATTTATTTGTAAAGAATGTATTTGTTGTTTATAAAAAAATATTACATCTCTACATAATCTTTAAAATATTCATGACATTTACCCTACTACTTACATTTCTGGGAAACTATCCTAAAAAAATAATCTGCAATGCATGCAAAGATTTATGGACAAGAATGTTCATAGTGGTGTTATTTATAATAGTGAAAATACTGGAAACAAACTAAATATCAAATTGTGAAGGAACAGTTAATAAATTACAGAATATCCATATGATGGATTATTATGCAGCCATTTAAAATAACATTTACAAAGAGTTTATGCTCTGATGTTAAATGAAAAAAAGCAGAGTCCAAAATTACATGTAGGCATGGCCTCAGCTATGTAAATAAAAGACACTTTTAAAAAGACTAGAAGGAAATGTGCCAAAATGTTTGCAGTGGTTACCTCTGGATGGTGAGAGTATGGAGAAATGAAGGTTTTTTGGGTTATTTTTGGTTTTAGTTTGTCATATATATATATATATATATATATATATATATATATATATATAGCCTCTCATTTTCTGCAATACTTAGATATGACTTTAGTAATGGGAGTGGGTGGGTGAATGGTAAACACAGGAAAGGAAGGCAGAAAGAATAATGGTTAACGGTTTATCCTGGTGTCTTGACCTCTCTCCTCTGATGTTAGGGAAACTGAAGCAGAGTTCAAATAACCAATTCCAAACAGGTGACCCAGGCCACTGTTCCCCTCTATAGTATACTACCATGGTTAGGAGGTGGCCATCCTGCCAGGGTTTAAATCCCTTCGCTGTCTTTAACCAGCTGCGGGATCAGAGGCAAAAAAACAAAACACAAAACACCTTTTCTGTGACTTTGTTGCCCCAGCCTATAAGGATGCTGATAATGGTAGTTCCTAGCTGAAGAAAGAGTGAAGATAGGGAGTGTATAAAATGAAGTCACTATAACCAAGCGGCTAAAATTATTAACATTATGGAAGTTGAGGCATAAGGAAAGACTTCATTCTTGTTCTAACTAGCCCAGGAACTTTTTTGTTTTTAACTTTACAGTCCTGCGTCAACAGATATATATCTGCCTTCCAGGTAACGCTCTAATTGACCTTTGAAGGACTTACGTATCCAGGCCATCTGATCACCTCTGCAAGGCCTCAGTAGATATCTCCCCTTGACATCTATTATCCAGACACCCTGGACTGACCAGAGCTCCTGGCTCCCATGATCCTAACCGCCTGAAATCTAACTGATAACCATCATGGAGCAGTCCTAGAACCAGGAATGCAGGGCTGGTAATTCTCAAGAAAGTCCTTTTTTACTATAACTTTTGTCTTCTTTGGAACACTTTTGGGGTTTTGCCTCGCTGCAGTCCCAGTTCGCAAACTCCAAGACCCTTGAATAAATTTTTATCAGTTATTTATAGCAAAACCTCCGGACTTTTTGAGTTCATTCAACATAGCTCATAGAGTTTTCGTGAGGCCAAATGGGTGCTTAGCATAGTACTTCTCCAATAACAAGCAGTCAAGTGCTAGCTTTTATTATCTTTGTTCTACTGCTAATAAGTACAGGGGAGGGGATAACATTTCTAATGCTTAGCTTGTGCTTTTAGTTGTGTAAGAGGCGAAGAATCTAATTATATACTGATTCTTTCGTTATTATCAAAGATAATGATCTATGTGTAATTGCCTTTTTCTTACTCCACCTCCACGACATTGTTAGCCCCTTGTGAATGGAGCTGGACCTGGTTCTTATCTCATCCTCCCAGCATTTGGAAGGCACAATAAATGTTTAATTAAATAAATTATTTAAGAAATTATTAATAATAGTTATTTCATTCTGGCTCTGCACAAACTTCCAAATTGCTCATGGGAGAATTGGCCCTTGCTAGGAAAATAACGTTGTCCCTGTAATAACCCTGCTATCGTTTCCCCAGCAACTAGCACATTTTTTAAAGTTCAGTTTATTCAAGTATAATTCACATACATTAACATTCTCCCCTCCTCCCCTTTTTTGGACATACACGGTTTTGAGTTTTGGCAAATGCCTACAATCAGATAACCACTTCCACAATCAAGATCACCACAGACAGTTCCCTCCTGTCTCTTATCATTTCCAAGCGCTGACAATCACTGATCTGCTTTATGTCTCTATACTGTTGGCTATAAGAAAATGACATATATATGGCACCACACAAAATGTAGCCTTTTGAGTCTGGCTTCTTTCATTCAGCATAATGCATCGAAGATTCATGCATGTTGCCCCATGTAGCAATAGTTTCTTTTTATTATTCAGTAGTATTCTATTGTGTGGATGTATCATAGTTTGTTTATCCATTCACCGGATAAGGAATATTTTTGTGTTTTCTGTCTTTGACGATTATGAATAAAGTCACTATAAATACTCAAGTTTTACTGGAGCATAAGTTTTTATTTCTCTAGAGTAAAAAAAATTAAGAGTGTATTTGCTATGTCTTATGGTTAAATACATGTTTAACTTTGTAAGAAACTGTATTTTCCAAAGTGGCTGTACAATCTTACACTCCCACCAGCAATAGATGCGAGTTCCAGTTGCTCTGCATCCTTACCAGGACTTGCTATTGTCGGTTCTTTGATTTTAACCATTCTAATAGATGTGCAGTTTCCCAGCAACAATCTTGGTCTTCAAATACTCCATGAAGGAGCCGGGTTAGGATTACTTGAATCCATATTGACAGCAGGAAATAAAGCCTAAAGAGCATCTCTTGATTATGTTCAAGATTTTAGTCTTTAGTTCTGTTTCTTTTTTTCCCCAAAATCCAGAGAATCAGCGGTAGAGCGTCGGCCTAGCGTGCGGAGGACCCGGGTTCGATTCCCGGCCAGGGCACATAGGAGAAGCGCCCATTTGCTTCTCCACCCCTCCGCCGCGCTTTCCTCTCTGTCTCTCTCTTCCCCTCCCGCAGCCAAGGCTCCATTGGAGCAAAAAGATGGCCCGGGCGCTGGGCATGGCTCTGTGGCCTCTGCCTCAGGCGCTAGAGTGGCTCTGGTCGCAATATGGCGACGCCCAGGATGGGCAGAGCATCGCCCCCTGGGGGGCAGAGCACCGCCCCTGGTGGGCGTGCCGGGTGGATCCCGGTCGGGCGCATGCGGGAGTCTGTCTGACTGTCTATCCCCGTTTCCAGCTTCAGAAAAATGAAAAAAAAAAAAAAAAAAAGATTAAAAAAAAAAAAATCCAGAGAAAAAGCAAATCTCCCCAACCCCTGGGCAATTCATAAAGCTCTTAGAATCACTCACCCAATAGCATTCATTGATCACTTATTATGTGCTTGGCATTTTCTAGAATCTACAAATGCAGAAATTCCTAAGACAAGGTTGCCACTATAAATTAGGGAAGGAGGAGGTAGGAAAAAAGACAGGGTTAGGAACTGACAAGAAAATGTAAATGGCCAGTTACAGATCACATTTCTTGATGTGTAGTTTTCTTTTTTAGCCAGTTTAATGTGGAAGATTATTTTAAATGGTTTTTGAATATTGAACCAGTCTTGCATGGACAAATCCCATTTGGCCATGGTACATAATTCTTTTTATACATTGCTAGATTAGACTTGCTAATAATTTTTTTTTGAGAAATTTTGCATCTATATTCATGAGCGATTTTGGTCTGTAGTTTTCATGTAATGTCTATGCCTTGTTTCAGTATAAGAGTAATGTTGGCCTCCTAAAATGACTTAGGAAGTATTCCTTCTGTTTCTATCCTCTGAAACAGATTGTAGAAAATTGGTATTTCTTCCTTAAATGATTGGTAGAATTCACCAGTGAATTTATCTTAGCCTGGTGCTTTCTCTTTTGGAAGGTTTTTAATTATTGACTCAATTTCTAGAGGTCTATTCAGTTTGTCTATTTCTTCTTGTGTTGTTTTGGCAATTTGGATCTTTTAAGAAATTGGTCTATTTCATCTAGGTTATCAAATTCGTGGGCATAGAGTTGTTCATAGTATTCCTTTATTATCCTTTTAATGTCCATGGGACCTGTATTAATGTTCTCTCTTTCATTTCTAGTATTAGTAATTTGTACTGTCTCTCTTCTTTTCTTAGCCTAGCTAGAGGCTTATCCATTTTATTGATATTTTTAAAGAACCAGCTTCTGGTTTAATTGATTTTCTTTAATTTCCTGTTTTAAATTTTATTGATTTCTGCTCTAATTTTTTTTTTTTTTTCTTTTCTGAAGCTGGAAACGGGGAGAGACAGTCAGACAGACTCCCGCATGCGCCCGCCGGATCTACCCGGCACGCCCACCAGGGGCGACGCTCTGCCCACCAGGGGGCGATGCTCTGCCCCTCCGGGGCGTCGCTCTGCCGCGACCAGAGCCACTCTAGCACCTGGGGCAGAGGCCAAGGAACCATCCCCAGCGCCTGGGCCATCTTTGCTCCAATGGAGCCTTGGCTGCGGGAGGGGAAGAGAGAGACAGAGAGGAAAGAGGGGGCGGGGTGGAGAAGCAAATAGGCGCTTCTCCTATGTGCCCTGGCCGGGAATCAAACCCGGGTCCCCCGCACGCCAGGCCGATGCTCTACCGCTGAGCCAACCGGCCAGGGCTGCTCTAATTTTTATTATTTATTTTCTCCTGCTTACTTTGGATTTAATTTGCTCTTCTTTTTCCAGTTTCCTAAGGTGGAAGCTTATACTATTGATTTTACATCTTTCTTCTTTTCTAATATATGCATTCAATGTTATAAATTTCTCTCTAACCACTGCTTTCACATATTTGATAAGTTTTCATTTTTGTTTATTTTAAAATATTTTTTCTCTTGAGATATCTTCTTTGTCTCGTGTTATTTAGAAGTATATTGTTTTATCTTCATGTATTTTGAAATATTTTTGTTATCTTTTTTGTTATTGATTTCTAGTTTATTTCCACTATGATCTGAGATTCAACATTGTACGACTTGTATTCTTTTAAATTTGTTAATGAGTATTTTATGGCTCTAAATGTGGTCCATAGTTCTGAATGTTCCATGGAATTTTGAAGAGAATATGTATTCTGCTGATGTTGCTGAAGTAGTTTATAGATGTCAATTATATCCAATTGATTGATACTGCTGTTGAGTTCAACTATGTCTTTCCTGATTTTCTGCCTGCTGAATCTGTCCATTTGTGATAGAGGGGCTGAAGTCTCCAACTACAATTGTGAATTCATCTTTTTCTCTGCAATTCTAACCGTTTGTGCCTCATGCAGTTTGGTGCACTATTGTTAGATACAGACACTTTAAGGATTGTTAGGTTTTTATGGAATATTGACCCCTTTATCATTATGTGATGCCCTTCTTTTCCTTGATAACTTTTCTTGATTTCATGTCTGATTTGCTAAAATTAATATAGCTGCTCCTGCTTTCTTTTAAGTGGCATGGTATATTTTTCTCCATCATTTACTTTTAATCTACATATGTCTGTATATTTAAAGTGGATTTCTTGTGCGCTGAATATAATTGAATCTTGTTTTTAGATCCACTCTGATAATCTCTTTTTTAACTGGTACATTTAGATGATTTGACAGTCAAAGTGATTATTGACATAGTTGGATTAGTGTCTGTCATATTTGTTACATTTTTCTATTTGTTGCCCATGTTCTTTGCTCCTATATTTTGTCTTCCACTCTTTTTCTGTCTTTTGTGGTTTTATTTAAA
This sequence comes from Saccopteryx leptura, assembly GCF_036850995.1. Classification (NCBI taxonomy): domain Eukaryota; kingdom Metazoa; phylum Chordata; class Mammalia; order Chiroptera; family Emballonuridae; genus Saccopteryx; species Saccopteryx leptura. Next base: position 177,716,491 of record NC_089508.1, read on the forward strand.
CATCATATATAATTCCATTTTCTCTTTCAGCATATCAGTTACACATTTTAAAAACTATTTTTAGTGGTTGCCCTAAAGTTTGTAGTACACATTTATAGCTAATCCAAGTCCACTTTTAAATAACACTCTACCACTTCACAGGTAGTGTGAGTACTTTGTAATAACAAAATAATCCTAATTCCTCCTTCCTGTCCCTTGTATTGTTTCATTTGTTTCACTTATATATAAGCATATATACTATATATACAGACATGTATATATGCTTTTATATATGCTGATGCTGTGTTCTCAGGTGATACCGATGCTGTTGATAAGGGATCACGTTTGGAGAACCATTGCTCTTGGATACCACTGAAAGGGATTGCAGTCATCCTTTGCCTCGTTTTCAAATTTTGGATAATTTTTCTCAACAGTTCCCAACAATTAAAAAAATCAGGAAATTTATTATTTAAAAAAATCCTTATTCTGGCTTCTCTTGAAAACTTAGAAGGTCAGACAATAATAAGCACAAATTTTCTCATGGTGACAGTTGGCTAGAGATCGGTATTAGCTGCTCCTTTTAGGTAGAACATTTGTTCTCCATTTTGTCGCAGTCACCAACCACCCACAGTCCATGTCAGCCATTTATTTTCTAGGCATTTGGTTCTGCTGTTCCTGCAAAAGATGTGGAGACATACATAATATGGAATTTTGAAGAGGGCATGAGCATAGCCGGTTATCTTATCTGGTTCGTTCAGGCACCCAGGCAGCTGCACAGGACCCCACTTTTAGAAAGGCCCCATGGTTAGCTTAGTGCTTTGCTGTGGCTGTCTTGAAATGCCTGATAATTGTTGAACAAGGCGACCACATTCTCCTTTTGTTTGGAAACCTGCAAACTTCATGGTGACCTTCTCATCCCCAGATTGCTAGGGAGGGGGAAAGAGAATTCCAGGATCAGAAATCTAGAGGGCACTCAGAAACCATCTCATTCAGCAGGCAAGGTAATTATTTCATTTTATAGCTAGCACTACCAAGGTCCAGAGAGAGGAAATTGACTTTCTCAAGGTCATGGACAAATCCTGAAAAAGGAGCCAAATTGAAAGCCTAAAGTGATGAGTCTGCAAGGCAGTGAATACTAAGACTGTCAGGGAGTTTATGTGTCTGATGTACCTCAGCATACCAATGAGAAAATTCCTGTTTGTCCCTTAGCTCAGTCAACTTTGGTGGAGCTGTTTGAAGCAGAAGGAAGTGAATAAAACGGAAGGGGTGGGATTATCATTAAACAGGTCGTGAAAACTGTATAGAAGACCCAGTTTAGGATAAGGATTGTGAAGGAGGAAAAGGTTAAATACAAACTCCATCCCTGTGTATGTTACAAAAGGCAGATCTCCACCTAAACCCCAAATAAATTGCAAAAGGCAGAGTCATTCATGGAAATGGCAATCAAGATTCAAGGAAGCACTTAATTTCAGCTGCCCCCCCCCCCCTCCCTTAGCTGGAAAATAGCTCAATTACTTGTGGATTTCAGTTCCTGGTTTTAGGTTAATGACTGCATACACCCGGTGAGGGAGCTGAATCCTTGCAGCTGGTTGGACTGGAAACTAGACAAATAAGTCAACTTTAGGTGGCCTTGCAGCTGTTCACATCTGTGCTCATGGTTTGGTTGGGGTAGAGCTTCCTCTTCCACCCATCCACCCCCTCAGAGACAGTCAGGAAACCAACACCTACGCATAGAAGTCCATCCCCATAACTACTGTGCTTAATTCAGTGATGGTATGTATGTGGCCCCAAGATGGACCAATGAACATCCTCCTCAAGACTCTGACTGTTCTATCAGAGGCTTCCTTTTCTTCTAGATGGTGGACAGTGTAAAGTTGGGGCTGTGAGTGGTCCTTTGGTACCATTGCAGGGAAGAGCCTGTCTGAAAACAAAGTCAAATAGTGGCGAGAGAGAGAGAGAGAGGGTTCTAATAATATTACTTGAACCTGCCGATCTAGCCATGTCTAAAGTGAACCAACCCCTTGAACTTAATTACATGCACCCCAATTTTTTTTTTCTTAAGCTTGTCTGGGTTAGAAGTCTGACCCTTGTTGGAAAACATCTCACTAATACAAAGGGTTTCTCCATCCTAGGCTGTGTTAGGTACAGGGATTACAATAGTGAACAAAACATATGTCACTCCTATCTTTGTGGCACTTAGAGTCCAGTGGGGGGACAGTAACAAGCAAGCAACTAACTACACAAATAAAATATAAGAATTACCCATTGGGATTTGTAAACAAGAGGAGCTAGGAAAAGAAGTAAGAAAGGAGGACTACTTTAGACAGCATGGTGGGGAAAGGCTCCCAGTTGGGTGCCTTCTAAGCTGAGAGTCAGTGGTATAAAGGATGGGGAAGAGAGTTCCAGGCAGAGCAAACAGGAACTGCTCTTAGGCTTGAAAGGGTGTGATTCATTCAATGAACTGAAAGAAGGCCTTCATTTATTCATCCATTCATCTATGCACCATATGTCTGTTAGGCAGTGGCGTGGTGCTGGGCACAGGGAGACAAAGATAAAAGCAGTCCTGACAAGTTGGCAAGATGTACCAAAAGCCATAAAATGTCCATAGCAATTGACTCAGCCATTCCGCTTCCAGGAATTTAGTCAAAAGAAAAACGAAACGAAGAGAGATGTCTACAAAGATGTAGCAATAAGGATGTTCGCTGCAGCATTATTTATATTTTCAACTTTGTATTGAAATGCAAACACGTCTTGAGTGCACATATCAGTAAGTATACGATTCAACCATTTTTAGAGCCTGAACACACCCATGTGATTGATCAAGAGAACAAGACCAGCAGTTCAGAAGCTCCCTTTTGCCCCCTTCTGGTCACAAATCCCCTTCCCAAAGGGTAACTTAGTATGGCTTCTAGCAGTATAGATTAATTTTGCTTCTTTTTTGGACTTTGTATAAATGAAATCACATAGTTTATGGTTTCCAAGGGAGAGGGCTGAGGGAGTTAGGATGTCCTGGCTTATTTTGCTCAATGTTATGTTTATGAGGTTCCACTATATTGTTTATGTAATTATAGATTCCTTCTTCTGTAGAGTATTCTATTTGTGGCATGTATCACAAGTTATTTATCTACTCTGCTAAGTATAAACATTTGGGCAGTTTCCAGACTGAGACTGTAATAAATAATGCTGTGGTGAACTTTCATTTGGTTAACAACTATCTGCATTTCTTTGGGGTATACACCTAAGAGTGACATTGCTGGGTCATAGTATACAACCCACTTTAGCAGATGTTGCGGAATAGTTTAACAAAATGATTCCACCGAATTACACACCCACCAATTTTTAAGAGTTCTGTTTTTTTTACATCCTTGGTGACACTTGGTATTTTCCCTTTTCTTATATTTTAGGCATCTGGTGGGTGTGTTGATATCAGATTGTTTTAATTTTCATTTCCTTAATGATTAATGAGGTTGAAAACTTCTTTACAATTATTGGACGTTAAATACCCTCTTTTCTGAAGAGTCTATTCAAGTCTATTCCCCCCCCCCATTTTTTCACTGATCAGTCTGTTTTGTTTTTATTGGTTTGTATGAGTTCTTTTAAACACCCTCACTACAGGTCAGATATATATATAAGCAAATATCTCCATTCACTTTACAAGGTGCCTCATCATTCACTTTGATGAAAAGAAATTATTAATATTAATAGAGTCAAATGTATCAATTTTTTTAATGGTTGGTACTTTTTGAGCCCAATTCAAGAAATTGTGCCCTACCCCAGGGCCAGAAAAATGTCCTCCAATGTTTTTCTGTAACTTTTCTGTTTTCATTTTACATTTGGATCTACAGGCTTTCTGAATTGATTTTGTTTGTGGTATGAGGTTAGAAAGGCATCTGAGGAGGAGGGAGACAGTGGTATGAACATCAGTGAAGACAGACAGAGACCAGAGGCAGTGGTTTCCTTATCAAGCTAAAATGTTAAGCCTTCATCCTGAGGGCAATGGGGAGCCCCAAAATGATTGAAGACAAGGACTGGTGTGCCCGATCACCTTTGCTTCCCCTGCAAGGTACACTGCCTGACAAATCTTACTCCAAGCAGGTATAGTCATGATACTTTCTGTCTCCTGCACTAGCCTCCATGAGCTAGCTCTCCAGTGGCTGTGAGGAGGACAGTTTGAGGAATCTTTCACAATAGCTTTCACAGTGTGTTTCTATGTCTTTGACCATGATCCTCAGTAAGAAATAACTTTTACAACACAATTCAACTGGATTTCACTGAATTGTGTTTAAAAACAAAACAACACCAACAACAAAACACTGCCCTAGACTACCAACTCCATGATGGCCATGAACATGACTGTGCAACTTTTGATTGTCACTGTGCCCTCTATGGCACAATGCTTGCCCCACGGTGGGCCCATAACATTACTCTTATTACTAAGTATGTATTTACTGAATGAATGAATAGATGGATGGAGAAATTATTCAAAATGCCTTGCAAACTACAAAGAGTTCTATAGCTGCAAACAAGTGCAGAACTATATTTATGAGACTGAACGTTGACAGATCACCAGAGCAGGCAGTGGGAGTGGGTGCTCAGGGCAGAGTAGAGTTTGAGATCTAATAGCAACAGGGAAGGTGCCCTGTGTACCACACTGGAATGACTCACACCCCTTCCTGGGCCAGGGTCTGTCTTTATAGCCCCACTTCTTCTTTCGCAGACCGCAAGTAATTTCAGTAGTGCACAGAGAGCATGAGTCAGAGACTGGCGATCAGAGAATTTTCTTTGATTGAGCTTGAAGATTATAGCTCAAAGAGAGAGTAACAAATGTACAAGGTAATCTTTTTCTCTGAATAGAGACCTGGGTTTGAAAAAGACACCGCCATAGATATCTTGAAAGTGCATTTGGCTCAGAGAGGGCCACTGGGGACCACTTAAGCCCATCATTTCCTCCCTGCCTCTTGAAGCTTATCGATCAGTATCCATTGAAAAGCCCCTCCCATGAGTTCTCAGTAACCAAAGTTCTCTAAGTAAAAAACCATGCCAAGGAACCAACTTTAAAAGGAGCAGTTTGCCTAGCGTGCGGAGGACCCGGGTTCGATTCCCGGCCAGGGCACACAGGAGAAGCGCCCATTTGCTTCTCCACCCCTCTGCCGCGCTTTCCTCTCTGTCTCTCTCTTCCCCTCCCGCAGCCAAGGCTCCATTGGAGCAAAGATGGCCCGGGCGCTGGGGATGGCTCTGTGGCCTCTGCCTCAGGCGCTAGAGTGGCTCTGGTCGCAACATGGCGACGCCCAGGATGGGCAGAGCGTCGCCCCTGGTGGGCGTGCCGGGTGGATCCCGGTCGGGCGCATGCGGGAGTCTGTCTGACTGTCTCTCCCTGTTTCCAGCTTCAGATAAATGAAAAAAAAAAAAAGGAGCAGTTTGGCCAGTGATTAGCAACATTAACTGGGGATGAGCAATGACTCCCTCCCCACCTTGTCAATATTCCTACAAGGTTTAAGAATTAAGATCCCACTTGAAAAAGAGCTTGTCAGAAGAAATATTTGTCTTTTTCAAAGAGCCAGCAACCTTGATGATGGACGAAGTCATCATTAAAGATCTTCAGTTCAGGACTGCACTAACAGTTTAATAGTTCTGGATGGCTGCAGCGAAATTTCCAATATTAACCACAAGGAGCCTTTTTCATTCAACAAGCAAGCCGAGGGTTAAGACCAGGTTCTAAAGAAGTTTTAGGGTTCAAGATTAAGGGACTCTGGGAACAGGCAGACCTGTGTTGGATTCCAGTCTCTCCTCTTACATGCTTTTTAAGTTATCACTTTGATCAAGTTAAAGAACACGCCTCCATGAGCTTCAAATTCCTCATCTAAAAATTTCAAAAGTGCTCTAAGGATTAGGAAAAAAAACATGCAAAAGTATTTAGCACTATAACTGGCACATCATAAGTGCTGAATAAATAGTTGTGCTGGTGGTGGTGATTATCTTTGTTACCATTTTGTTCCAAATCAATATAAAGAAACATAAGATCAGGTTCATGCTCAGAATCCAGTTGGCAAGACAAGTTGGATTCCCAAATAACCACAGCAACAAGCAGTATTTGTGAAGGGCTAGTACACTCCTCTCCTTGTCTTTAGCCAAGATGTTCTAACTACTGGAAAAGACTTTCACCCCATGTTCACCTTTTCAAATACAGCCAGACTTCATTTCAAATGCTATTGTTTTAAGAGGCTCTCCTCTGGTTACCCAAATCAAGCAAGCTGTCCTGCAAGCCTCTTTGGGTCTCCACCCTCCATTTGTGTGAGAGGTACCACTACAGCTTTTCAATAAGCACTGCTTTCTATCTGAGCTAATTTGAATGAGTTTCTGCTTCTTGTAACCAAAAGAGCGTTGACTCAGATACCTCCCATGAATATGGTTTTCAACATTTTAAGTGTGAGGGTGTTGGAAACATAAGGAAGGATGGAAGCAAGCCAGGCAGGCGGTGGAATGTGGGAGTCATGGGCTGATCATCAATGCTGGTTCAGACCATGAGATCTCTGCGAGGAGAAAGAGACATAAGAGTAAAGATTGAAACATGACTATTTCAAGATCTCAGATAAATTCTTGTTCTATTAGATTGAATCACACTCCCATTGAGCACTTGGTGTGTGTGTGGCCACGTACTATCTAGGCACTGCAAGAGAATGAAAAGAAAGGTAAGACACAGCCCTGACCCTCAAAAAATGACAGTGTCTACTGAGTACAGATTAAGTGCAAGGATGACTGTCTTGCAGCTCTTTCTGTCAGGGGTCTTAAAGCTTGAGATGGAATAGGACAAGATCATACCAAGGAATACATTAAAAATACCTTGTAAATGGAAAATAGCTATGTAAATATAATTGATGTTAGTATTCAGACCAGGAATAACAACAGTCTAGAGTTAGATAGGACCTCTATGCTGAGCACAATTAACAGTATTTTATAAAGATTTATTCTCTGAATGGAAAAAGTACCTTAGAAGTAAGCACTCTTATCCCATTTTACAGATAAAGAAATGGAGCCTCAGAGAGGCAAAGTCTTTATCCCAGGTCAGGAAGCTAGTGAGTAGCAGGGTCAGAAATAAACCCACATTTATGTTTAGCAAATTTTTGACAGAAGTGTTCACAGAATTAAATGGAAAAAGAATGAATGATCTTTTTAATCAATCGTGCTGGAACAACTGGATATTCATATGAAAAAAGGAATCTTGATCTTTACATCATGCACAAAAAATTACCTGGAAATAAATCATAGAGCTAAAAGTGAAAGCTAAAACTACAAAGTTCTTGAAGACATCATAAGAGAAAATATTCACAATCTTGAAGTAGACAAAGATTTCATAGTCAAGACATAAAGGCATTATCCACAGAGAAAACCTGATAAGTTAGATTTCATCAAAACAACAACAACAGAGCGGCAAGATGGTGATGTAGTAGGCAGATGTACCAACTTCCACCTCCCAGAACCAAAGTGAATTACAACTTAATTTTAATAACCATCATCTGGAAAAACCAACTTTGGACTAAACTAAGAGGATTCTTTAAGCAAGGAACAATGAAGAAGCCACACTGAGACTGGTAGGAAAAGCGGAAACACGGAGAGGGCTGCCCAGCTCCCTGGAGCAAATGGCAGCCCAGAGAGACTTGCATGGTGGGAAGTGAGTTTAGTGGAGAGGGGAGGGTCCTGAGCCCCAGGAACAAAGCCCCAGCCTGCAGCCCCAGAGCCTAGAAGAGGCTTAGGGACAGTATTTAGCTGTGAAACAAGTCAGGATACTGTTTGTGAGAAAGAGACAGATTTCTCAGACCCAGGATTCTTCTTGAAGGGACCGCGCAGAAAACCTCTCTCACAACCATCCACCCGGGGCTCTGGGGGAGAGGAGAGAGGAGAGGACCGGAGCAGTGAGAAGAGAGTGTAATCTAGGAGGCACAGGGAGAAACACTTACACTGTTAGGATAACCACCCTAACCCCTGGGTTGTGTCACTCCCCAAATCTGAAGCAAATATTTCCCCTGGCACCAGCAATACCAGCAAAGAGAAGCAGGACACCAGCCAAACAAGGTCTCCCGCAGCACTCAGAGCAGAGCCGCTTAGAAGGAGGGAGCTACAGTATGGAGTGTTAGGGTCTGAGCTTCCGCGCCCCCACCCACACGGCTGACAGCTCACTGGAGGGCAGGTGGCAGTGGGATGCAAGGGCACAAGCCAGCTGACTATGTCTGAGGCCCGAGTGTGAGTTTAGTCTTGCCCAGCCAGGGCAGAGAGTACACGTGAAAGTGGTCAGGCCCAGCTATGGGTTGCCTGCAATCCCCCGCAGGTGGAGGGCAGGGAAGAGGAGGAGACCCGCTGCTGAGCAAGGGCCCCTGGGCATGCAGGAGCCCCGGAAGGGGTGGAGACCCGCTGCTGAGCAAGGGCCCCTGGGCACACAGCCTCACCAGGCCCGAGGCATGAGCCGGCTCCTCCCACAGGGGCAGGGCAAAAGCCCAGAACAGGCAGAAACCCGTGACTGAGCGCCGATGCACAGCCCCGCCTGGCCAGCAGAGCGGAGGCTTGCAGCCCAGCCATGAATGGCTCCTCCTGCAGGAGCAGGGAAAAAGCCCGGAAAGAGGTGGAGACCCGCAGCTGAGCAGAGGTGCTCACCCCTGCCTGTGGTGCCGAGGCTTGCTTGCAGCCCAGGTGCAGAGCATAACCCCACCTGCGGGGTGGGGCAAAGGTGGAGACCGAAGAGGCTTGTAGACCGGGCACATGATCATAGCCCATCCCGTGGAGGAGAGGCGGAAACCACAGCAACAACCCCAGCCGGCTGGCACCGGCACTACCCATACCTCAATGCCCTAAGCAGCAGTGGCAGAAGGAGTGGAAGGCCTGCAGACAACCACACCTAGGGAACACAGAAGCCACAACCAGTGGACTCCAGTGGCCAAAACCTTCTTATACACAGACAAAATGAGAAGTCAGAGAAATGCAACACAAATGAATCAAGAGAAATCCCCAGAAAAGGACCTGAATGAGTCAGATATAACCAAATTACCAGATACAGAGTTTAAAATAATGATTGTTAGGATGCTCAAAGATCTTAGAACAATAATAAATGGTCATTACGAACACCTAAATAAAGACCTAGCAAATATAAAAGGACATTGAAATAATAAAAAAGAATCAGTCAGAAATGACAAATACAATATCAGAAATGAAAACCACAATGGAAGGAATTAAAAGCAGGATGGATGAAGCTGAGGATTGAATCAGCGAGTTAGAGGACAAAATAAATGAAGGCATGGAAGCAGAGCAGAAAAAAGAAGAGACTCAAAAAGTTTGAGGAAACTCTAAGAGAGCTCTATGACAACAAGAAGAGAAATAACATCCACATCATAGGGGTTCCTGAAGAAGAAGAGAAAGAACAAGGGATAGAGACTTTGATAAATCATATCATAGCTGAAAACTTCCCTAAATTAATGCAGGAAAAACTCTCACAAGTTCAAGAAGCACAGAGAATTCCATTAAAGAGAAACTCAAAGAAATCTATACCAAGACACATCATAATTAAAATACCAAAGATAAGTGATAAAGAGAAAATATTAAAAGCTCTAGAGAAAAAAAGGCTATCACCTACAAAGGAGCCCCCATAAGGATGACATCCAACTTCTCAACAGAAACACTTGAAGCCAGAAGGGAATGGCAAGAAATATTCAAAGTAATGCAGAACAAGAGCCTACAACCAAGACTACTTTATCCAGCAAGGCTATCGTTTAAAATTGAAGGAGAAATAAAAAGCTTCTCAGACAAAAAAAAACAACTCAAGGAATTCACTACAACCAAACCAATGCTGCAAGAAATGCTAAGGGGCCTGTTGTAAACAGATCAAAGGGGGAAAAGAATATAGCAAAAAAAGAATACAGCTTTAAAGAGTAAAATGGCAATAAACAACTACATATCAATAATAACCTTAAATGTAAATGGATTGAATGATCCAATCAAAAGAAATAGGGTAGCTGCGTGGATAAGAAAACAGGACCCATACATATGCTGTCTATAAGGGACACACCTTAGAACAAAAGATGCACATAGACTGAAGGTAAAAGGATGGAAAAAATATTTCATGTAAATGGAAACAAAAAAAAGCTGGAGTAGCAATAATTATATCAGACAAAGTGGACTTTAAAACAAAGGCTATTGTAAGAGATAAAGAAGGCCACTACATAATGATAAAGGGAGCAATCCAGCAAGAAGATATATCCATTATAAATATCTACGCACCTAACATAGGAGCACCTAAATATATAAAGCAGACTTTGATGGATATAAAGGGTGAGATCAACAGCAATACTATAATAGTAGGGGATTTCAATACCCCACTAACATCACTAGATAAATCCTCAAGAAAGAAAATTAACAAAGAAAGGACAGACTTAAAGGACATACTAGATCAACTGGATTTAATAGGTATCTTCAGAACCTTTCACCCTAAATCAGCAGATATACATTCTTTTCAAGTGCTCATAGTACATTTTCTAGGATAGACCACATGTTAGAGCACAAAAGCAGTCTCAACAAATTTAAAAATATTGAAATCATATCAAGCATTTTCTCTGATCACAATGGCATGAAACTAGAAATCAACCACAACAGAAAAACTAAAAAATACTCAAACACTTGGAAACTAAATAGCATGTTATTAAATAATGAATGGGTTAACAATGAGATCAAAGAAGAAATAAAAAAATTCTTAGAAACGAATGATAATGAGCATACACCAGCTCAAAATTTATGGGACAGAGCAAAAGCAGTCCTAAGAGGGAAGTTCATAGCATTACAGGCATACCTTAAGAAGCTAGAAAAAGCTCAAAATTGCCTGACCAGGTGGTGACATAGAGGATAGAGCTTCGGACTGGGATGCAGAGGACCCAGGTTTGAGACCCCGAGGTTGCCAGCTTGAGCGCGGGCTCATCTGGCTTGAGCAAAAAGCTCACCAACTTGAACTCAAGGTTGCTGGCTCGAGCAAGGAGTTACTCGTCTGCTGAAGGTCCACGGTCAAGGCACATATGAAAAAGCAATCAATGAACAACTAAGGTGTCACAACAGCAATGAAAAAATGATGATTGATGCTTCTCATCTCTTTCCATTCCTGTCTGTCTGTCCCCATCTATCCCTCTCTCTGACTCTCTCTCTCTGTCCCTGTTTAAAAAAACAAAAACTAGAGAAAGCTCAAATAAACAACTTGACCTTGCATCTAAAAGAACTAGAAAAAGAACAGCAAGTAAAGCCCAGAGGTAGTAGAAGGAAGGAGATAATAAAGATCAGAGCGGAAATAAATGACATAGAGGCTAAAGAAACAATACAGAGGATCAATGAAACCAGGATGTGGTTCTTTGAAAAGGTAAACAAGATTGATGAACCTTTAACCAGACTCACCAAGAAAAAAAGAGAGGAGTCAAATAAATAAAATTAGAAATGAGAGTGGAGAAATAACAACTGATGCAACAGAAATACAAAATATTGTAAGAAAATACTATGAAGAACTGTATGCCAAAAAATTAGACAACCTAGATGAAATGGACAAATTCCTTGAAACATATAATCTTCCAAAAATTAATCTGGAAGAATCAGAAAACCTAAACAGACCGATTATAACAAAAGAAATCGAAACAGTTATCAAAAACTCCCAACAAAGAAAAGTCCTGGGCCTGATGGCTTCACAAGTGAATTCTACTAAATATTCAAAGAAGAACTAACTCCTATCCTTCTCAAGCTATTTCAAAAAATTCAAGAGGAAGGAAGACTTCCAAGCTTCTTTTATGAGGCAAGCATAATTCTGATTCCAAAACCAGGCAAAAACAATACAAAGAGAGAAAATTATAGGCCAATATCCCTGATGAATTTAGATGCTAAAACCCTCAACAAAATATTAGCAAACCAGCCTGACCAGGTGGTGGCGCAGTGGATAGAGCGTCGGAAAGGATGCGGAAGGACCCAGGTTCAAGACCCCGAGGTAGCCAGCTTGAGCGCGGGCTCATGTGGCTTGAGCAAAGAGCTCACCAGCTTAGACCCAAGGTCGCTGGCCCCAGCAGGGGGTTACTCGGTCTGCTGAAGGTCCGCGGTCAAGGCACATGTGAGAAAGCAATCAATGAACTAAGAAGTCGCAACGCGCAATGAGAAACTGATGATTGATGCTTCTCATCTCTCTCCGTTCCTGTCTGTCTGTCCCTGTCTTTCTCTGCCTCTGTAAGAAAAAAATATATTAGCAAACTAGATCCAGTAGTATATGAAAGAAAACATACATCATGATCAAGTGGATTTATTCTGGGGAGGCAAGGCTGGTACAATATTTGCAATTCAATCAATGTGATTCATCACATAAACAAAAGGAGAAAAACCACATAATTTCAATAGATGCAGAAAAAGCATTTGATAAAATCCAGCACCCATTCATGATCAAAACTCAGCAAAGTGGGGATACAGGGAACATACCTCAACATGATAAAGGCCATCTATGACAAACCCACAGCCAACATCATACTCAATGGGCAAAAATTAAAAGCAATTCCCTTAAGATCAAGAACAAGGCAAGGGTGCCCCCTTTCACCACTGTTATTCAACATAGTTCTGGAAGTCCTAGCTACAGCAATCAGACAATAAGAAGAAATAAAAGGCATCCAAACTGGAAAAGAAGAAGTAAAACTATCAATATTTGCAGATGATATTATATCGTATATAGAAAACCCTAAAGTCTCCTCCAAAAACTACTGGACCTGATAAATGAATTCAGCAAGGTGGCAGGATATAAAATTAACACTCAGAAATCAGAGGGAGGCATTTTTATACACCAACAATAATCTGTCAGAAAGAGAAATTAAGGAAACAATCCCCTTCACTATTGCAACCAAAAAATACAGTACTGGCCCTGGCCGGTTGGCTCAGTGGTAGAGCATCGGCCTGGCGTGCAGAAGTCCCGGGTTTAATTCCCGGCCAGGGCACACAGGAGAAGCGCCCATTTGCTTCTCCACCCCTCCCCCTCTCCTTCCTCTCTGTCTCTCTCTTCCCCTCCCGCAGCCGAGGCTCCACTGGAGCAAAGATGGCCCGGGCTCTGGGGATGGCTCCTCGGCCTCTGCCCCAGGCGCTAGAGTGGCTCTGGTCGCAACAGAGCAATGCCCCCTGGTGGGCAGAGCGTCGCCCCCTGATGGGCGTGCCGGGTGGATCCCAGTCGGGCGCATGCAGGAGTCTGTCTGACTGTCTCTCCCTGTTTCCGGCTTCAGAAAAAAATACAGAAAAAAAATACAGTACCGAGGAGTAAATTTAACCAAGGAGGTTAAAGACTTGTACTTGAAAAATTATAAAACATTGATAAAAGAAATCAAGGAAGATACAAACAAGTGGAAGCATATACCATGCTCATGATTAGGAAGAATAAACATCATTAAGATGTCTATATTACCCAAAGCAATTTATAAATTCAATGCAATACCAATTAAAATTCCAAAGACATACTTCAAAGATATAGAACACATATTTCAAAAATTTATATGGAACCACAAAAGAACACGAATAGCCTCAGCAATCTTGAAAAGGAAGAATAAAGTGGGAGGTATCACACTTCTTGATATCAAGTTATACTACAAAGTTATTGTACTCAAAACAGCCTGGTACTGGCATAAGAGCAGGCATATAGATCAATAGAACAGAACAGACAACCCAGAAATAAACCCACACCTTTATGGACAACTGATATTTGACAAAGGACGTAAGAGCATACAATGGAGTAAAGACAGCCTCTTTAACAAATGGTATTGGGAAAATTGGACATCTACCTGCAAAAAAATGAAACTAGACCACCAAACTACACCATTCACAAAAATAAACTCAAAATGGATAAAAGACTTAAATGTAAGCCGTGAAACTAGAAGCATCTTAGAAGAAAATATAGGCAGTAAGCTCTCCGACACCTCTCGCAGCAATATATTTGCCGATTTATCTCCACGGGCAAGTGAAATAAAAGACAGGATAAACAAATGGGACTATATCAAACTAAAAAGCTTTTGCACAGCTAAAGACAATAAGAACAGAATAAAAAGACAAACTATACAATGGGAGAACATATTCGACAATACGTCTGATAAGGGGTTAATAACCAAAATTTATAAAGAACTTGTAAAACTCAACACCAGGAAAACAAACAATCCAATCAAAAACTGGACAAAAGAAATCAATAGACACTTCTCCAGAGAGGGCATACGGATGGCCAATAGGCATATGAAAAAATGCTCAACATCACTGATCATTAGAGAAATGAGATATCACCTCACACCAGTCAGAATGGCGCTCATCAACAAAACAATACAGAATAAGTGCTGGCGAGGATGTGGAGAAAAGGGAACCCTCCTTCACTGCTGGTGGGAATGCAGACTGGTGCAGCCTCTGTGGAAAACAGTATTGAGATTCCTCAAAAAATTCAAAATCGAACTGCCTTTTGACCCAGCTATCCCACTTTTAGGAATATACCCTAAGAACACCATAGCACTGTTTCAAAAGGAGAAATGCACCCACATGTTTGTGGCAGCATTGTTCACAATAGCGAAGATCTGGAGACAGCCTAAGTGTCTGTCAGTGGACGAGTGGGTTAAAAAGCTTTGGTACATATACACTATGGAATACTACTCAGCCATAAGAAATGATGACATCGGATCATTTACAACAACATGGATGGACCTTGATAACATTATACTGAGTGAAATAAGTAAATCAGAAAAAGCTAAGAACTATATAATTCCATACATAAGTGGCATATAAAAATGAGACTCAGGGACATGGACAAGAGGGTGGTGGTTACCCGGAGTGGGGGGAGGGAGGGAGGGAAGCGACACAAAGAAAACCAGATAGAAGGTGACAGAAGACAGTTTGACTTTAGGTGAGGGGTATGCAGCATAATCAAATGTCAAAATAACCTGGAGATATTTTCTCTCAACCTATGTACCCTGATTTATCAATGTCACCCCATTAAAATTTTTAAAAAGAGAACAACAACAAAAACTTCTGCATTTTCAAAGACACTGATGAGAAACCAAAATAACAAGCCACAATCTGGAAGAAAATGTGATGCAAATAAAAGACTTTTAACCAAAATATGTAAGGAACTCCAAAAAGTCAACAAAAGAAGATAACTAAAAAAAAAAAAAAAGATAAAAGATTCAACAGACCCTCCCAAAAAGATCTATAAATGACACAAAAAACACATGAAAAGATGTTCAACATGATCAGTTAGCAGGGAAATGCAAATTAAAACCACTATGAGAGATACCACTTTACACCACTGAGAATGACTGAAGTTAAAACGAGTAATAATACCAGGTATTGGTGAAGATGAGTAAGAACAGGAATTTTTCAGGTAGCCCAGTTTGGCAAACAGTCTGGCCATTTCTTAAATTAAGTTAAACATACACTTCTTTTTTGACCCAACAATTCCACTCCTAGGTGTTCGCCCAAGGGAAATGAATGCATATGCCCACAAAAGGATTTTTATAAGAAAGTGCACAGGTAGAGGGTGACAGAGGACGATCTCTCTTTGGGTGATGGGTATGCAACAGAACTAAATGACAAGATAACCTGGAAATGTTTTCTTTGAATATATATACCCTGAATTATTGATGTCACCCCATTAAAATAAAAATTTATTTATAATAATAATAAAAAAAAGAAAGTGCACAGGAACTTCGTTCATAATAATCAAAACTGGCAAACTCAGATGGCTAGAGAGACTGTGGCTCATCCATACAGTAGTATATTACTTATATTATCAGCAGTCAAAAAGAACTCTGAATATATGTAACATTGATGAATCTCAGAAACATCTTTGCTGAGTAGAGGAAGTCTGAGACAGAATATGACATATAGTTCAATTTCTATGAAATGATAAAAAATGCAAAGCTAAGCTATAGTGACAGAAAGATCGGTGGTGGCTGGGCTAGGGATTGGCTGGAAAGGGCAGATAAGAATTTCTCAAGATGATGGAAGGGTTCTGTCTAGATTGTGGTGGTGGTTGTATGGGTCGTCCACATCTGTCAGCATGCACACTTAAAATGGGTGCATATTATTACACCTCCCAAAAGTGGCTTTTTAAAAAAAAAGAGCCTTGAAACATGGTGGATTGTGCCCCAGGCCCTGTGGCAGGGAGAAGCCTCCATAGGCCGACAGGGGTGGATGAAACACAGGAGTAGGCAAGGGTAGGAAACCTTCAGGGAACACATTAATTCATAAAATCACTCTCCTTTTTGTCCAGACCTTTGACACTCTTAGAGCTTGCAGTCCCTCCTCGGGTCCCCTGTCAGACATGGCACACGGGCCTGGCAGGAGCAGGGTAGCCGAAAGGACTGTGACAACATGGGCCACCCCCTGCCACCCCCCCTCCCTGGGATCTAGGACAGATGCCCTGACTCAGTTCTAAGCTCTTCATCAAACCCTCATGGTCTCACTCCTCCGGCCTCACATGCCTGCCTCGCTCCGTTAGGAGAATGTCTCTCTTTCTGGCTCCCACTCAGCTGTCACGGGCCCATCAGGTCCCTGGGCAGCACAAAGACTAACAGCCATAAGCTCCTGAGCCTTCTGAAACCCTGGCTCAATCCCGCAGTCACAGTGTTCATTCTCATAAGTACTGTTCTTTTAAAAAGCTGGAAAGTTGGGTCAAGGAGTTTGGGGCTATTATTAGCACCAACCACTATAAAAAGGAAATGCCACTGATAATCTTAGATGGCTGTATTTTTGTATGGGATAATCCAAGCTTCCTTCTTAGAGTTCCCAGTCATCAGAAATACTTAATAAAAATACTACCCCGGTCATACTCTCAAACTCAGCTTAACATTGCTGTAATCTATTGGGGCGATTCCAGTCAGGACTGACTGGGAGAACTAAGACCTCATTTTTAGCCCATTTTTATGGCTGCTAACTTCTGAGTTGCTCGGGTCTGTCCTGCAGAGGAAAATAACCAATTATTTTGGTACAAATATAAATTTGTTGGAACTATGTGGAGGTAGCATGGGAAAGGGGTTGTGGGTGTTCAGGCTCTTGTCAGACTTACCCAAGCTTGGTCCATTGTGGCGTGAGGCATATTGCTCAACCTTTCTGAGCTTCCCTACAGAATGGCTGCTGTGAACCCTATGACCTAATGCCTGATGTCCGGCACTTGGTAAACTTTCAGTAAATGTTAATTCATTATTAGTTTGCTCTCACTGTGGGGACAGCAAAAGTCTGGTTTTGCCTTTGGGAATTCTATACTCTATCGTAATACACAAAGCATATGGACGGTAGAACAAAAGAGCAACAGAAATGATGAGATATTGTGTTGGTAAAATTGCTATAAGACAAACAAACCAGGCACTTTAGTTTTCAGACACTGCTGGGCTCCTGCTTCGAGATGTATCAGGGAACAGTTTGTCAATGTGGGTCAAAAGCCTTTAAAATGTGTTAAAAAAATAAAATTATTAAAAAAAAATGTGTTTGCCCTTAAGAAAACAATGAAGCTTGTGAGCAGAGTTAACCAGGATATACTTACAGTAGCAAACGTTTGGTAACAGTCTAAATGGCTAATGACAGAAGCCAAATGCATTTTTAGACATTATAATTGATGAACATTTAAAATCGCAAATCTGATCACAAAACAATATGTACAATATGCATCCACTTTGAGGGTATGACCTGAAGTAGTGGTTCTGTTAAAAATTTCTTGTGCCTGACCTATGGTGGTGCAGTGGATAAAATGTTGACCTGGAATGCTGAGGTTGCTGGTTCGAAACCCTGGGATTGCCTGGTCAAGGCACATATGGGAGTTGATGCTTCCTGCTCCTCCTTTCTCTCTCTCTCTCTCTCTCTCTCTCTCTCTCTTTCTTAGTATCTCTCCCCTCTCTAAAATGAATAAGTAAAATTTTTTTAAAAAAAAAAGAAGAAAAATTTCTTGTAATCAGGAGCTCTAAAAAGATAACTTGATTAGTCCTTCATAAAAATATAGATATATAAGCATCTGTATAGATAGATAGATAGATAGATAGATAGATAGATAGATAGATAGATAGATAGATTATATTCAATATCTATCTATTTATCTATCTATCTATCTATCTGGGCTCTAGACCTTGACTTAACACAATGTTTTTATGTATGGGTGGTACTTCTCTGTGTTTTTTTGTTTCATTCATTTGTATTTCTAATGTGATGTTTTGCTTTTATGTAAGAAAAACCCAAAGAATTAGAAAACCAGTTTGATCAATTTTGAAGACAGAAAGAAAGAACAAGTACAACACAATATGTAAGCAGTGACTTGTTTTTTATCAGGCATTTCTAAGAACGCCAGGACCTTCGTTTCGCTTCCTATGAACACACTGATTCACTGTGTCATCTGGGCAGGTTCCTCCCCTCCCTGGCCCTCGGTTCTCCGTCTGTAAAATGCCTGAGTTGGTCTAGGCCAGGGACGCACTTTCATCTTGAGTGTCAACTCCATAGCATTGCTAGGGATTACCTGGACCACCCCTGTGAAAGAAGGCAAGAGCTCTGTGACTAATACTGCTTGTCCTGGACAGAAGAATGAGGAATGACACAAGGGAACCATGACCGTTTCCGTATGTAGACAAGACACCTTTACAGTTTCTTGGAACTCTGTGAGTCTGGGGCATCTCTAATCAAAAATACAAACCTGAATTTGGGAAGTTATAA
The DNA here is from genome assembly GCF_036850995.1 of Saccopteryx leptura. Classification (NCBI taxonomy): domain Eukaryota; kingdom Metazoa; phylum Chordata; class Mammalia; order Chiroptera; family Emballonuridae; genus Saccopteryx; species Saccopteryx leptura. The sequence continues at coordinate 177,735,169 of NC_089508.1, forward strand.
GGGTCGAGGGTATGTAATTCCATGTATTCATTTTGGTTAGGTTGTAGCAGATCACTAATTTTCCATCTTACTTCACAGAATCCAAGACATAACTTGGGATTCACTGAAGGAGAAAATAGTCACGGCAGTTGTGTATCCATTGTATTTGCACCCATCACCTCCTGTCCCAAGAACAAGGACTAAGTCTGCAGCTGTTACTCAAATTCTTCTATCTGAAACCCTCTGAACACCACAGCTGTTGGAGGCATGAACCTGATTTCAGTTTTGTTCTTGGTCCATGTCTCATGTTTCACGGAAATCTCTAAAAGCCACACTTCTGGGGGTTGAGTCAGAGAAGGCCACTTCTCCTAATCATCACGCTCCCAGGAAGCAGAAGGGTTAGGTGTTTATTCCCAAGGGGACTTTCCAGGGTGAAATAGGGCCCTTTCTATTCTTGATTTGATGGAACAAGGGCTCTGTGAGGGGTGCTGTTGTGCCTACAGTCATACGATAAGTTTAATGACTACCAGCTCTGCCCACTGGCAAGCAGACAGGGATACTTTGGCAAACACTTTGGCTCTTGGCAGCTTGGCTATTTGGAGGAAGGGGCAGTCTGGAGGGCTTTCTTGTATATCAAGTTCACCACCCTAATCTACCCTAGCGTCCACAGAGAACAGCGGGCTGTATTCAGGGATCTCAGCAACAGCTGTGCCTTCCAAACCAAGACGCTGCTCAGACAGACGATCCAAATGTGGGCTGTGTGTTTCAGTGGGATTTGGTGGGACTTTCCTAGTCAAATGGTCCTTTGTGTGCCTCTAAAAGATGAGGCATTAACCTCACGCAGGGCGAAAGCATGATGGATGACTAGGAGTTCTCAGTTTACATGTGGCTGGTGCTCAGGACTAAACCGTCAAAAAGGCCTGGGTATCTGAGGGACAGTGCCCGGCTTGTTCAGACTTGTTTTTGATGGAATGCGTGACTCCCGGGGCTTTCAGTTCCACGCAGGTTTGATAAGCTAACCAAAGCTGGACTGGTGCAAGGCTGACTCGAGTTCCTCTCAGGACAGCAGAATTGCGTCCTGAACAGGCCGTCTCTATGATCATATTTGTTTCTACTTGGCTCCATTTTTTTTTCCCTGTATTTTTCTGAAGTTGGAAACGGGGAGGCAGTCAGACAGACTCCAACATGCGCCCGACCAGGATCCACCCAGCATGCCCACCAGGGGGCGATGCTCTGCCCAACTGAGGCGTCACTCTGTTGCAACCAGAGCCATTCTAAAGCCTGAGGCAGAGGCCATAGAGCCATCCTCAGTGCTGGGGCCAACTTTGCTCCAATGGAGTCTTGGCTGTGGGAGGGGAAGAGAGAGATAGAGAGGAAGGAGAGGGGGAAGGGTGGAGAAGCAGATGGGCGCTTCTCCTGTGTGCCCTGGCCAGGAATCGAACCTGGGACTCCTGCACGCCAGGCCGATGCTCTATCACTGAGCCAACCGGCCAGTGTCTTGGCTGCATTTTCAACAAGTACCCCAGGCCCTTTCGTTGGATGTGGGGCAATGAGCACCCCCTTCTGAAAATCACTGCTATAGCTGGGGGTCTCAGAGGCACCTAAGAGAGATCTGGCCTTGGCACATTTTCTGCCAAGGGAGGCCAGCCTGTGCTATGCTAAAGACTCTAGGCCAATATTCCACTATCATTTGGGGGGAAACAGTAAGAAAATCTAAAACAGAGACTCCATAGTGACAAAAATGCTTTCTCTCCCCGCCTTATAAAGTACAAGATCACGAAAAGGTACTGTTTTTGATCATTTTTCTTTTAGTCTCCCAAGGAAACTTGAAGCTATCTGATAAAGCACCCCTGAGAGTCATAGGTTAACATCTCCAGTTCTCTTACAGCCCCCACATGCCCTATAACTTACCCTGTGGCCTTGGCAATAGGCCAGACACAAATTCAGCTAAAATCTGCCTTTTTGAATGAAGCATGGCAATTTAAAACTCTAAATCTAGATAGTACAATCTGCGTAAGGCAGCCCACTGGATGATTCTGTACTCATTTTATTCATTGAATAAAGTGACCAGCTTGTCTCAGTTTGCCCAGGAGTGTCCCATGTCCCTGGACACTCTGCCCCTCAGTACTGGGCAAAACTGGGACAGTTGGTCATGCTACACCTTTCCATTGCCTGTGATCTATGTAATAATGTACAGCTTTTAAAAAGACAGTCTCCAGGGCGGGTTTTCAGCCTCCCCGACAGTGTCTCAGGGAACACGGGCAAACACGTAGCTTTTTAAAGATCTTCCTTTAAAAAAAGAATACATAGAAGATGCTGTTCATTACTTTTAGAAATAGAACTTTTCCCACAATGGTTTCAGAGGAGCCAGAGACATAAAGGTGTAGCAAACAGCCCTCCCGCCCTCCCTTGTTTCCTATAGGCATCCATCACTTAGTGCAGGGGTCCCCAAACTACGGCCCGCGGGCCACATGCGGCCCCCTGAGGCCATTTATCCGGCCCCCGCTGCACTTCCGGAAGGGGCACCTCTTTCATTGGTGGTCAGTGAGAGGAGCATAGTTCCCATTGAAATACTGGTCAGTTGGTTGATTTAAATTTACTTGTTCTTTATTTTAAATATTGTATTTGTTCCCGTTTGGGTTTTTTTTTACTTTAAAATAAGATATGTGCAGTGTGCATAGGGATTTGTTCATAGTTTTTTTTATAGTCTGGCCCTCCAATGGTCTGAGGGACAGTGAACTGGCCCCCTGTGTAAAAAGTTTGGGGACCCCTGACTTAGTGTAAAGTTTACTAAGATTTGTATGTGTTTTAACATCAGAAAGGAGACAGGTAAGGTTGGACCAGGCAATGAGAATGCGGGACATAGAAATAGAGTCGATTGCCCTGGCTGGGTGGCTCAGTTGGTTAGAACATCGTCCTGATATGAAAGGTTGCCAGTTCGATCCCTGGTCAGGGCACATACAGAAACCGATCGGCGTTTCTAGCTCTCTCCCTTCCTCTTTCTCTAAGATCAATAAAAAATTTTTTTTTAAAAAAGAAAGAGTAAATCTCTCTAGAAGATATATATGGACTTTTTCATCAAGTAGAATTAGATGGGAAGTAATTCCCTTCTAAACTTAATTTTAGTTTTATTGTAAAGCCTTTGGAATTTTTCTAAACTCTGGAAAAGATGATTCAGATAGCTAAAAAAGGATGTGCCTCAGCAGCCTGTCCCAAAATGGGTCAGAATTTTCAGAAATTACCCTGCCCACATTAAAATCATACTTCTGTAAAATATTGTAATTCATAGAATCCCTAGAATTTCATTTCCCAATCAGTTCCAAACTTCAGTTTTCAAAAGTGGCTTATATTTTTGGTTCAGGAATCACTGTACTACACTCTGAAAAATACACTTGTGTGAGGAAATCAGCACATTTGCCCACTTGAAGTCCCTGATGCAATCTCCATTTTCATTAAAAAGTCAAGTTCGGCCCTGGCTGGTTGGCTCAGTGGTAGAGTGTCAGCCTGGCGTGCAGAAGTCCCGGGTTTGATTCCTGGCCAGGGCACACAGGAGAAGCGCCCATCTGCTTCTCCACCCCTCCCCCTCTCCTTCCTCTCTGTCTCTCTTTTCCCCTCCCGCAGCCAAGGCTCCATTGGAGCAAAGATGGCCCAGGCGCTGGGGATGGCTCCTTGGCCTCTGCCCCAGGTGCTAGAGTGGCTCTGGTCACAACAGAGCAACACCCCGGAGGGGCAGAGCATCGCCCCCTGGTGGGCAGAGCATCACCCCTGGTGGGCGTGCCGGGTGGATCCCGGTCGGGCGCATGTGGGAGTCTGTCTGACTGTCTCTCCCCATTTCCAGCTTCAGAAATATTAAAAAAAAAAAAAAAAAGTCAAGTTCTTAAACAGTGACAACTTACAACTGTTAGTATATCAGTTCTTCGTTTTTTTCCCCAGACCATCAGATAATTAGTGCAGATAACTTTTTACTTGGCCACTGGCTTCTCTCAGTAAAAAATTAAAGGCGATCAATACAGAAAACCGTAAGTGAAGTCAACAGCTAAAAAGCCACGCCACCAGATCTCATTGTAATTAGTTTTTTCCAAAGTGGGCTCTGTGAGATGTTAGTAGTAAGTTAGGGGAGCACTGTGATAGAGTTCGTGTTTTTTCACTGCAAGATTTTTCAGAACCTTAACAATGATCATTGACACGGTCCCAGGTGGAGGCATAGCATGTGTTCCCCAAACTTATTTGACCAAATCTTGTCGGAGTACCTTAAAAAGCGTGGGTTCCACCTAAGACACTTAGAGAAGCACTGCTCCTTCCTTTCTAAATTTGCTAAGCCAGTGACTCAAAAGATGGGACCAAATCTATTTCCAGTGAAAATGTTGCTTATTTGCAAATAGCCAAAGCACAGAACAGTCTGACATCCTAAACATATTAACATTTCAACACACTATTAAAGGAGGCTATTCTTGTTACAAACATCACTAGTTTTCAATCTATAATAAGAACACACAAGGCAGTAAGATGTATTAGAAAGTGGTTGTGGCTTCAAGCTTAGAGAATTTCTCTTTGATGACTTGGAGAGGCAGATGAATTAGTGCCAATAGGGCAGGGCTCTGTTCAGTCTGTAGAGCTCCAGTCAGAGCCAACAGTGGTTTGAATACCTAAAAATGAGCTGATACGGGCGTTTGCAGTTAGGCATGCTTATCTGCAATCGGGTACCTTTCAACATAAGAGCTACCTGTATTTCCCAGGCCAAATTATACCAAGGATCTGGAAACGATCTAAACTTCTGACCTCTGATCCCAGCACTGAGAAAGAGGAGAAAGAAAATTAAAGAATTGCCAAGCCATTGCAGCCGCCGGAAAGAAAGTTGGAGAAGGAACTGGTGGTGCAGGGCTAACCTAAAGACAGGTAGTGAGGAAGCACTGAATCACGCGCTACACCATTCCTTACACAGGGATGCCCCAACCAAGTTGTCTTAAGAATCAAGTCTGTGATCAAAACCCAATCTAGTCACTAAAGTGATACTAAGATGAGACGGGGTCAAATGGGTCAAATTGTCAAATACTGTACTTTTTTCCTTCATGGTGGAGACATCAAGTGTGAAGACAATCAAACGTTGCTTTAGTTCCAATGTGAAGTTACATTTGCTTTCTACCCAGAAACTCAGGTTGGCTCTTTAACCACATTGAAATGACATTGCACGGAGAAATAAAGAATATAAAATATGAAAATAAAATTTTTATTAGGAAGAGGAAATTTTATATACAATTAAGTATCGGGTTGATGAAATGTATTACATTAACAACCTTTGCTTAAGGAACAAATACAGATTTAGTAAAGGAAGAAGTTAAAAGCTTAGAACAGGTTTGCATACACAATTTCCAAGAAGGTTTAAGTAACAAGATCTCAATTTGCATAAATCCTACTTATCCGTGAGGGGAAAGTGTATCAGTTCGTGGCTATTTCTGATCATCAGTTCACTCTGGGTCTTGTAGATCTCTTTGATCATGATCCCATCTCTGGTGATCCTGATCTTGTTCTAAAAAGGCTCTCTCCCCCCGTCAGCGGGCACTTGCTGAGAGGTCACATTGCAAGTGGCATTTCTTTGCTCTTTGTGAATTAAACAAATTCCAGTGTGCTCTTACATGAACTCCATGGTTTTAAAAGATAGCTGCTTGAACCAAATCTGAAAGAGCCCTTCCTTTGGGGGAGTGCTTAAGTCACAGGTAAACGTGTAGAGTTTGGACAAGGCACTGGAACCAAAAGATAGGCAGTGAGGCAGCACTGAACCACGCTCTGTGTCATTACTTACACAGGGATGTCCTAACTACCTGTCTTTAGGTGCACAACACCTTTGTAGACAGAGTTTTAGGTCTCATGTAAGCTAACAGAACCTGTAATTCTGAAGCTATCAAGTAAAAATAAATATCTGTATGTGGTACAGAAATTGTCCTCATTTGAAGAGTACTTATTTTGCTTATTTTTATCCCCCCAAACACAAAACATCCAACAAGAACAATTTTATCTATGTTTATTTAATTACAACAAAAGTAGAACACTGAATACCAAATAAAAAAAGATATCCAAAAAAGATGATGAATATGTTTAGAAACAAAAATGGATAATTTAGCTGAAGGAATTACCCAGGTGACATCAAAACACATTTGTAATTTATAATTAGTTATCAGCATAAATTAAATTTAGCAAACGAGTTCCAATTCACTATTAAAAGTTATCAACATATTTTTAAATGTTACATAAAAATTGACATTCATATTATTACATAAAGACCAAACAAAAATCATATAAGAATAATAAATAAATATATCCTGAAATAAAATGCAAATCACACTTGTCATGCCAGATACATACTCCCTTATCTCTCACATGTATTTGTGAGGATTTGGTACTTTGCATGTTCCAAGAAAAAGTGATGATAATATATGTTGATGCAAATTTCCGCCATAAAAATAAACTACTTCATATCTTAAATATTCCTACGATGAAACATCAGGACTCCGGTTTCACTAATAAAAACTTTAGGAAGGCATAAATTGTGTTTGGTTTGACTCTTCAAGACATGGCTGAAAACTCAGCAAAGCATTCTAGGCTTTTTTTTTCTCATACCAAGTGACCCAGAATATATTTTAAAAAAATGTTTATTTTCTGTGCATATTTGTTTTAAAATTATAAGTTCCTGAGCACTTTTTCTTCTTCCTCCTCATCGCTGTCAGTGACATTGACTTGCTGGATGCCAGAGGGAGCTGCTGTAGGGGCTGTTAGGACGTTCTCCAAGACCCCGATGTCCAGCTGGGGCGCGGGGTTGAGGTACTCTTCCCCCCTGTGGCCGTGACTGTTATAGTAAGAGGTCCCGTCCATGCTCTCACAGCTCCGAGAATCTTCACTCTGGGAGCGCTCATCTGGGTAGTCTCTGAAAGGATAGTCTCTATTTAAAGCTGAAAACATAGCTTCATGTTTTTGGTACCTGTCTTCATAATAACCAAGGCACTCTGGCATTGAACTTGGAAAATTTCCATAGCCAAAGGGAGGCCGACTATAAGGGCACGTGCTGTAGCAAAAAGACAAAAAAGGAATTAGATCATAACTTGCCTATGTGTTGTCTTGCATACAGACTAACTGATCAGGTTTAACTGCATCCTCTTTGGGCCTTGGAGAGTTCCCCAGGTAACTTGCTGCTACTGCTCCGTGTGTTCATTTGCTCTTTCACTACTGCTTAGCCCTAACATAAAATATATGGTAAAGTAAGCTGTGACTGTCATACTAGGTGATTATCTATTATCAGTCTTTGGCTTTTTTTTGACAGCCTTGATTTAAAGGAATTGCCTACCAGGGCCTTTCTCTTGTGATGCCTTACACCAGGTTTTGGAAATGCAAGCATACATCGTGCTGTTTTAAAACTGACAGCAAGCACTGCAACAATTGTTCTTATGAATATCTGAAACAAAGCTTATGAAGGAAAAATGTATAATTGAGTTGAAATCAAGAGCTCTTGGGCAAGCCTTGAAACAGAGGATAAGAACTTAATTTTTAATTGACATTCAATAATAAAGTCTATTAAGAACCATTAATACAAGAAATATTTAAAACTGATATATATATATATATTATATATATATATATATATTTTTTGTATTTTTCTGAAGCTGGAAACGGGGAGGCAGTCAGACAGACTCCCGCATGCGCCCAACCGGGATCCACCCAGCACGTCCACCAGGGGGCGATGCTCTGCCCATCCGGGGCGTCGCTCTGTTGCGACCAGAGCCACTCTAGCGCCTGGGAGCCAAGGAGCCATCCCCAGCGCCCGGGCCATCTTTGCTCCAATGGAGCCTCAGCTGCGGGAGGGGAAGAGAGAGACAGAGAGGAAGGAGAGGGGAAGGGGTGGAGAAGCAGATGGGTGCCTCTCCTGTGTGCCCTGGCCAGGAATCAAACCCAGGACTTCCGCACGGCAGGCCGACGCTCTACCACTGAGCCAACCGGCCAGGGCCTAAAACTGATATTAATCTGTGGTTTTAAAGATTTTTTTTCCCCAAAAAATTTTTTGGAGGTCAGAAATGTGAAGAATTGAAAAGATTATTTTGATGATTTTTAAAAGACAAACTGATGATTCTCTTAAAAATTCAAATTTAAAATTTCTGCCATTCAAATCCATTCCTCAAAAAAATTTTTACTTTAAAGTATTTATCTTCTCTTTCAAAGGCATAGAATAAGAATCATAGAAGAGGTATACAAGAAAGTCCAAGACTTTCCTGGGCTCATCGTCTCCATCTAGTGACAGATAAGGTCAACATAATGATCACTTTCATTAGCAAAACAAGATGGGTGGTGTTTCATGCTCCCACATTAAAATAAAAGTCAACTTTGTTTCCTTCCCTTTAAACACATAGGTATGATCAGCATACTAAACTATCATCTCAAACTCTTTGAAAATATGGTTATATTCAGTGGTTTGGTGTCTCACACCCAAATCTCCAAGTGCTAGGGACCTTGCTTATGTTAAATATTACAAATATCAAGCAATGCTTCTAAAATGTTTCAGGTTTCCATTCCTACTACCACACCCTCATTTGGACATTTTTAATTTAATAGTTGTGTCCTGAACAACTGTGCTTCCAGCGACTAGGACTTTGCTCGGGTAAACATTCTACCTCCAGGTCTCGCCATCCATTGAATCCCACAGATCCTTCAAGGGAGTGCTCGGAGCTACCTCCTCCACCAAGCAGTCACATCAGCTAGAAACAATTCAACCATCCTTTTATCTGGATTGAATGCAGGCAAGATACTAATGTAAGGCTTGGTGGAAATTTTGTTTAAAAAGGTCTAAAGCATTGACCTGGAAATGCAGAAGTCGCTGGTTCGAAACCCTGGGCTTGCCTGGTCAAGGCACATATGGGAGTTGATGCTTCCAGCTCCTTCCCCCTTCTCTCTCTCTGTTTCTCTCCCTCTCTCTCTCCTCTCTAAAAATGAATAAATAAAATTAAAAAAATATATCTATAAAAAAGAAGCATCAATTTTAAAAGGCCTGACCTGTGGTGGCGCAGTGGGATAAAGCGTCGACCTGGAACACTGAGGTTGCCGGTTCAAAACCCTGGGCTTGCCTGGTCAAGACACATATGGGAGTTGATGCTTCCTGCTCCTCCCACTTCTCTCTCTCTCTCTCTCTCTCTCTTTCTCTCTATCCCCTCTCTCTAAAAATCAATAAATAAAAATAAATAAAATATTAAAATAAATAAATAAATAAAAATAAATTTAAAAAGTCTAAAATCTAGGAATATACCAGGCATGTGCTAAAGTCTAAAATGTAAACATTACATGGTTGTATTGGTGTGTTAAATAAAAGTCAGTGTTATATATTCAGAGAACAAAAACAAACAAAAAAATCATTTAAGACGAAGGTGATCCTAGATGGTTATATGGATGCAAGTGATTAACTGTAGAAGCATCATGGGGTAGTGGCAAAGGCATCAACTAGAATTATCAGAATAATAATATTAGCGAGCATGTAATAAGTATTTACTGTTTTCTGGGCAGTGATCAAGGAGTATATATGTTATCTTAAATATTCCTTAGAACCACTCACTCTATGTGATAGATACTATAATATCTCCACTTTACAGATGAGGAAACAGAGCCTTAATGAGATTAAGCAACTTACTCAAAGTCATATAATTAGTAAGTAGTAGAACAGAATCAGGCAGTTGGACACCAGAACTTGTTCTCCTAACCATCATGGCACATGGGCACTAGTTCTAGCTGTATCGCTTACAAACATGGTAATCTTAAATTATCCAAACCTTAGGCCCTCCTTACATAAAACAGAGATAATATTGCCTGTTCTGCCAACTTAAAAGGTCTGCCATAAGGAATTTGGGAGAAGATATATATTGAGTTCTTTGGAACTAGAAACACTTTCTATGTATGATTATACTGAAAGGTAGTCTTATAAGAAGTTACATTTAATAATGTATTGGTAAATACACACATACATATACATTTTGCTTTTATTTCAAAATAAGAAAGAATGTAAAGGTAAAACAAAATCTAATGTAAATGGTTACTTATAGAAGGAGAGAGAAAGAAGAGGAAAGGAGACAGGAAGGGAAGCTATACGTCTCAAAATGTACCTTGTATTATGGTTTAAAAGGCAAATCTAAAAATTCTGACTTTGAAACCATATAAATATTTTTCATAATTTTAAACAAATTTAATTTTAAAAAAGTAATCTCTAAAACCTGAAAGCAAATAAACCCAAGTTTATATCAAATTATAGGTGCCTTCAATATACAGAGAAAAAATATTTCAATATAATTTAAGTCTGATATTTTTATTGTACCTTCCTATAAGATATAACCTATGAAGAAAAAGAATCACAAATGTTTCTTAGAATGCATTCAGTAATTTTCATGTGATATCACTGCTTTGATACTATTGATATTATTTTGAAATTATACTCTCTTCATGTGTATGTGTGTATGTATATCAGAAAGAAATATGTTTGGTAGGATAAAGCAAACAAGTATTAATGTTATTATCATCAGGGGTCAAGATTTTTAGGGGGAAAAGATACTAGGCACATAAAATCAAAGCACTTTATTTGAAACTATACAATATTACATTTATTTGGGAAATATTAATATAAACTCAAAATTTCTCACAAAAACACGTATTCTCTCTGAAAAGGCCTAGATTCCCTATTAATTCAGTTAGCAATAAGCATCCCTCTTGCCTAAATTTATATTTCTAAATATCACTTTCAGTGAAAGAAACTTGGGTATCTAGGTTAAAATGGCATATTCCATATCTGTTATAAATAAGGTACACGATGAGTCTGGGGCATGTTATGCCAGAGAGCAAAGAAGCTATCAAATCAAAGATGAAAGACACAGGAGCGAAGCTGTAGCCACTGATAAAAAGGGGAAATTTTGAGCATCAAAAGATACAATAAGTAATGACTGCAAGGTATTAAAACATACCAAATCGATGAAAATCCAGTTGTTCATAATGACATTCCCCAAACAAAACAAGATTCATTGATATGTGGAAAGAATCAAGAGTTTATCCTGCCTTTCTATATTTCAGAGTAATCAAATGGTTGATGAGGGAAAGTTTTTCTTCATGAAAGAATTTCAGCTAATGAAGGAAGGAATATCAAATCAGAAAATCACCATTTTGCAATCTCATGGGACTAGGTAACAATCATCATAGCTACTAAAATAAACACTGGTATTTCTCAACCTCAGGTGACCATGAAAACTATATGAGGAAACTTTGCTGCCCAGGTTCTATTCCTCAAAGATTCTTTTTGATCTGAGATCGTCACGTGATACTACTGTACAGAAGAGAAGTGAGAAGCACTGCTTTAGTTGGGGAAACTTATGATCAGATTGATAATACCTCAACCTACAGATCATTTGAACATCACTAATAAAAAAGATTTTAGTGGGCCCTGGCCAGTTGGCTCAGCGGTACAGCGTCGGCCTGGCGTGCGGGGGACCCGGGTTCGATTCCCGGCCAGGGCACATAGAAGAAGCGCCCATTTGCTTCTCCACCCCCCCCCTCCTTCCTCTCTGTCTCTCTCTTCTCCTCCCGCAGCCAAGGCTCCATTGGAGCAAAGATGGCCTGGGCGCTGGGGATGGCTCCTTGGCCTCTGCCCCAGGCGCTAGAGTGGCTCTGGTCGCGGCAGAGCGAAGCCCCGGAGGAGCAGAGCATCGCCCCCTGGTGGGCAGAGCGTCGCCCCTGGTGGGCGTGCCGGGTGGATCCCAGTCGGGCGCATGCGGGAGTTTGACTGTCTCTTCCCATTTCCAGCTTCAGAAAAATACAAAAAAAAAAAAAAAGATTTTAATGTACCTCTTGATGTGATACAATACAAAATACAAAGCACAGCCTATAAGGTATCATTGCAAAAGAAAAAAATGAACCTGAAGCTAATACAGTTACAAGATCTATCTTTATAGGAAAAATGGCTGATAAACATGTTAAACAATTTCCAAGGATATAATAATCCAAATCCAGGATGTGAATAATTTCTTGTTTTTTTAATAAATATATGGTATTTTTTAAAAAGGTAAATACTATTGTAGCATAAAAGAGGCTTAAGAGACAATCACAACTAATGTGTATTCCTTGCTTGGATCTTGTTTTCAACAAACCAGTTGTGAGAAGACAAAGGGGCAAACTAAAAAATAAGGAATTATTAATTTTTTAGGTACAAAAATAGTAGGAGGTCATTTTTTCAAGTCCTTAACTAGTAAATACACATACTGATGTATGTACAGGTGAAATTATATAACATCTGTAATTCACTTTAATATACTTAAGACACTTTACCCCCAAAGATAGGGGAAATAAATAATTGAAGAATAGCTAAAATGTTGACAACTGTTGAAGCTGGGTGATGGGTACATGGAGATTATTCTATCTGCTTTGCATATGAAAACTTGTATAAAAAATGGTAAATAAAGGCAAAAAAATTATTCATGGCTTCTCTTAGTAATATGCATGTAAGCTTCCTCCATGTCTTTTCATGGCTTGATCATTTTTTTTTAGCAATGAATAATTGTCCATTGTTTAGATGTTCACAGCTTATCTACTTACTTTATGAATAAAGCTGCTATAAACATACGCAGGTTTGGGGGTAACATAAGTTTCCAATTTATTTGGATAAATACCAAGAAGTGTAATTGCTGGATCATATGTAAGATTATTTTTAATTTTGTAAAAAACCAACAAACTATCTTTCAAAGTGGTCATACCATTGGGAATTCCTTTGTTCCACATCCTCATCAACATTTAAGTATTGTCAGTGTTTTGAATATTGGCAATTTTGATTTAGGTGTAGTAATATCTCATTGTTGTTTAAATTTACAATTCTGCCCTGGCTGGATTGCTCAGTCAGTTGGAGCATTGTCCTGATACAAGGTTGCAATTCAATCCCTGGTCAGGGCACATGCAAGAATCAACCAATGAATGCATAAGTAAGTGGAACAACAAATTGATGTTTATCTCTCTCTCTCTCTTGTTCCCCTTCTCTTTCTCTAAAATCAATAAAAATTTTAAAAATAAATTTGCAGTTCTCTAATGATACATGATATGGAGCATCTTTTCATATGCTTGATTTCCATTTGTATATTTTCTTTGGGGAGGTATCCATTCTGGTCTTTTGTCCATTTTTAATCTGATTGTTTTAAGAGTTCCTTGTATATTTTGGATAACAGTCCAAATATATAACTATATTTGGATAACAGATATTATCCATTCTCTTGATATCACATTATTTGATACTATAGTTTTGTAGTAAGTTTGAAATCAGAAATTGTGAGTCCTTCAGTTTTATTCTCCTTTTTCAAGATTGTTTTAACTACTGTGGGTCACTTACAATTCCATATGCATTTTAGGATCAACTTTTCCATTTCTTCCAAAAAGCCATTGGGATTTTAAGATAGAGTGCATTGATTCTACAAATCTCTTTGGGAAGTATTGCCATTGTAAGTAACAATAGCAAGTCTTCCAATGCATGAATGTGGACACTTTTCCATTTATTTAGGTTTTCTTTAATTTCATTCAGCAATGTTTTGTAGTTTTCAGTTTACAAGTCTTTCACTTCCTTGGTTAGATTTATTCCTAAGTATTTTATTCTATTTGGTGCTATTGCAAATAAAATTGTTTTCTTAATATCCTTCAAATGTTTTTCTTGTTGCTAGTATATGAATATACAAGTGGTTATCCTTGTCTTGTTCTCAATCCAAGGGAGAGAAGCTTTGCTCCTTCATCACTGAGTATGATTTAAGTGTGGGCTTTTTGATAAATATCCTTTATCATGTTGAGGAAGTTCCTTTCTATTTCTAGTTTGCTGAATAAGTTTGAAATCAGGAATTGTTTTTTTTATTATGAAAAGGTGTTGGATTTTATCAGATGTTTTTTTCTGCATCAATTGAAATGATCAGGTGGTTTTATCCCTTCATTCTATTAATGAAATCTATTATGCTGATTTTCAGATGTAGAACCACACATACTTTCCTGAAGTAAATCCCACTTGTTCTTGATTTTTAATCCTTTCACTATACTGCTAGATTCAGGGTGTTAATATTTTGCTGAATATATTTTAATCTATATTCATAAGATATATTGGTCTGTAGTTTTCTTTCTTGATATCTTTTTGCTTTGGTAACAGTAATGTTGGCCTTAGAAGTGTTCTCTCTTACACTTGTTAAGAGTTTGAGAAGAATGATGTCAATTCCTCTTTAAATGTTTGGTACAATTCACCAGTGTAACTATCTAGTCCAGGACTTTTCTCTGTTGAGAAGTTGTTTTTTATTATTACTTTAATCTCTTGATACAGGTCTGTCCAGATTTTTTGTTTCTTCTTAAGTCAGTTTTGGTAATTTATGTATTTGTCCATTTCATCTAGGTTACCTAACTTGTTGGTGTATGATTACTCATAGTTTTCTTCTATAATCATTTTTATTTCTGTAAGGTCAAAAGTAATGTAACCAAATTCATATCTGATTTTCATAATTTATGTCTTCTTTCCTTTTTTCCTAGTCTAGCTAAAGATATTGTCAATATTGTTGATCTTGTTGGTTTCAAAAAACCAACTTTTGTTGACTTTTTGCTATTTCTCTATTGTTTTTTTATCCTTTATTTCATTTATCGCTAATCATTTCTTTCCTTCTGCTAGCTTTGGGTTTTCTTTGTTCTTCTTTCAGTTCCTTAAGGTGTTAAGTTAGGTTGTTGATTTGAGAACTTTCTTTTTAAATATAGGTCATTGCAGCCATAAACTTCTCATTAGCATTGCTTTCACTATAAAATCCCTTAAGTTTTTATATGTTGTATTTTCATTTTCATTTTCTAATTTTCTTTGTGGTGTCTTATTTGACCATTGGTTATTTAAGTTCCATATATTTGTGAATTTTTCAGTTTTCTTTCTGTTACTGATTACTAGTCTCATCCCATTATAATTAGCAAAGAAACTTTGTATGATTTCAATCTTTAAAAATTTTTGAGACTTATTGTGTGGTGTATCCTACAGAATATATGCACTTGAGAAGAATCTATATTTTGTTGTTGGATGGAATATTATATATATATATATATATATAAATCTAGTTGGTTTATAGCATTGTACCATCTTCTATTTTTTTACTGATCTTCATTCATTTTTGGATGAATGGTTTTCTATCCACTATTGAAAAGTAAATGTTCACAGATAACATTGAAAAGCTGGAATAAGACAAGGATACCTACTTTTGCCACTTTTATTTGCCATAGTATTAGAAGTATTAGCAAGAGAAATTAGGCAAGTAAAAGAAAAGATATCCAAACTAGAAAGGAAGAAGTAAAACTTTCTATTAGTAGATGACATTTTATGTATAGAAAATTCTAAAGACTCTACCAAAACACTGTTAGAACTAACAATGAATTTAATAAATTTGCAAGATACAAAATCAAATATAAAACCCAGCTGTGTTCTATACACTAAAACAGACTATCCAAAAAATTAAGAAAACAATTCCATTTACAATTGTATCAAACAATATAAAACACCTAAGAATAAATTTAACCAAAGTGAAAGACCTATACAATGAAGACTGTAAGACACTAATGAAAGAAATGGAAGAAACACAAGTAAATGGAAAAATATTCCATGTTAATAGATTGGAGAAAATATATTGTTAAAATGTCCACACTACCAAAGCAATTTACAGGTTCAATGCAATGATT
Organism: Saccopteryx leptura; assembly: GCF_036850995.1. Classification (NCBI taxonomy): domain Eukaryota; kingdom Metazoa; phylum Chordata; class Mammalia; order Chiroptera; family Emballonuridae; genus Saccopteryx; species Saccopteryx leptura. The sequence continues at coordinate 177,750,874 of NC_089508.1, forward strand.
AACAAAGTCCCAATGGCATTTTTTGAGAGAAATATGTAGAAGAAACCATCTTAAAATTTGTATGGAATCACAAAGAACCCCAGAGAGCCAGAGAAATCTTGAGAAAGAAGAGCAAATCTGGAAGCATTTACACTTTCTCCCAATCTGACCTCTTAGTTATACCTCCTTCCAGTCCTGGGCTAAGTAAGGACTTGAAAATAAGCAATCCCATTATGAACTAAAGCAACATTATATATAACTCAAAAGTTCTTTCCTTGAGGTACTGGTATACTTAAGTAGAGAGTAGTTTTATAAGTAAAAATAGAAGACTGGTGTTAGAAACATAACACTCCAATCTCAACAGAAACTATCTCTGTCTATACACTTAATAGCAACTACAAAGTAAAGGTTAATACCATTTTATTAGAATGTTTATAAGGGAGTTAAATTCTATCACTCCAAAATGAAAAGTGACAAATTTGTTTCCCCTAGATACTTCCCGATGATAATAGACTCCTTGGCTGGTAATTTATATGCGACTTTTTTTTGGTTAAAAAGGGAGCTGGAGCGTCGGCCTAGCGTGCGGAGGACCCGGGTTCGATTCCCGGCCAGGGCACACAGGAGAAGCACCCATTTGCTTCTCCACCCCTCCGCCGCGCTTTCCTCTCTGTCTCTCTCTTCCCCTCCCGCAGCCAAGGCTCCATTGGAGCAAAGATGGCCCGGGCGCTGGGGATGGCTCTGTGGCCTCTGCCTCAGGCGCTAGAGTGGCTCTGGTCGCAATATGGCGACGCCCAGGATGGGCAGAGCATCGCCCCCTGGTGGGCAGAGCGTTGCCCCTGGTGGGCGTGCCGGGTGGATCCCGGTCGGGCGCATGCGGGAGTCTGTCTGACTGTCTCTCCCTGTTTCCAGCTTCAGAAAAATGAAAAAAGAAAAAAAAAAAAAAAAAAGGGAGCTGGGAGGGAGTATAACTTTGGACAAGTCATCTAAATTCAGATCAAGTGCTCTCCTATATACTCTTGCTATTCAAAGTACGGTCCACAAACCAGCAGAATTGGCATCACCTGGGAGCTCATCAGAAATGCAAAGTATCATACATAGATAAAAGTGAAGTGGTTACCAGGGCGAGTGTGGGGAGGAAATAAAGAGGGACAAATACATGGTGATGGGCACACAACACAGTCAACAGTTCAAATGCTATAGAGATGTTCACCTAAAACCTATGTACTCTTATTGATCAATGTTACCCCATTAAATTTAATTTCTAAATTAAAAAAAAAGAGGAAATATGGGTACAGATAGGTATAGAAAGAAGACCATGTAAGGATGCAGGGAGATGGCAATAATCTGCGAGCCAAGGTAAGAAGAAACCAAGCCTGACAACACCTGATCTTGGACTTCTAGACTCCAAAACTGTGAGAAAATAAACTTCTGCTGTTTAAGCCACCAGCCTGTGATTGTGTTACAGCAGCTCCGGCACACTAATATACAACCCAAGTCTCTAGAGTATATATAGTATTTATAGCATATATGGTATTTTCTCTCAAGAATACATGAAACGTTTATAGGTTGATTATTCAGGCAACATTTTGATCTAGTTTCCCTTGTATTTTCAATATCTAATAGTTTTAAATACAGGGTTGGGAAAAAGTAGGTTTAACAAAAAAAAAGAAATGCAGAACATCATGCTGGCCAGGTAGCTCAGATGGTTAAAGCATTGTCCTGATATGCCACGTTATAGGTTTGATTCCCGGTCAGAGCACATACAAGAGTCAACCAATGAGTTGAGTGCATAGATATGTGGAATAACAAATTGGTGTTTCTCTATCTCTCTTGCCCTTCCTCTCTCTCTAAAATCAATCAATAAATTAAAAAAAATTTTTTTAACGAGGAATCTCAGGCCTACTATACCCTAGCAAAAGACACTATTATCCACCTACTGAGTCAGAATCTGCTTTTTAACAAGATCACATGTGATTCATATGCAATTAAAAGTTTGAGAATCATAGCTTTATACAATAAGGGGGGTTGACTAAATGATCTTAAGGTCCCTTGTAACCAATTTCTTGTGAAAAATCAGATCCGACAACATGGGAGCTCATACTTCGTGTAGCAATAGTTGGCTGGAACTGAAAGCAGCTGGCCCGTCAGATGGGGTGAGTGCTCTCTCTGGCTCCCCCAGTCTTCATCTAGCCCCTTCATGTACTTATGTTAACTGCTTGGCCCCTGGTTGACCTCTAATTTAAATAAGATTCCAAGCAGAATTGAGGAAGTCCCTTTTATAGTAAAAAAAAGAGAGAGAGAGAGAGAGAGAGAGATGTCTTCAGAGGTAAAAATTCATTAAATGTATGTATTTTTTTTACCCATTTATTTTTATTTTATTTCATTGATTTTGAGAGAGATAGAAAGAGACAGACAGACAGACAGGAAGGGAGAGAGATAAGAAGCATCAACTCATAGTTGTATCACTTCAGTTGTTCATTGATTGCTTTCTCATATGTGCCTTGACTGGGGGAGCTCCAGCTGAGCCAGTGACCCCTTGCTCAAGCCAGCGACCTTGGACTCAAGCCAGCGACCTTGGGTTCAAGCTAGCAATCTTTGGGCTCAAGCCAGTGACCATGGGACCATGAATATGATCCCATGCTCAAGCCGACAATCCCTTGCTCCAGCTGGTGAGCCTGAACTCAAGCTGAATGAGCCTGTGCTCAAGCCAGTAACCTTGGGGTTTTGAACCCAGGACCTCAGTGACCCAGGTCGATGCTCTATCCACTGCACCACCACAGGTCAGGCAAGATGTATGTATCTTTAGGTGAAAGGAAATCAAACGTTCATTTACCTTGATGGGAAGTAGTGAGGTCCAGGTAGGAAGTAAGGATGATGAAAGGAGAATCGTGGTGGCGTCCCAAATAGTGTGGCTGGATGGCCCAGGGGAGAGGGCTGGTAGACATGCGAGTGTGGAAGAGGAGGAGCCTGAGGGATCGGAGCACTTCTGGGACAAGTGGAAACACTGGAATACTCCTTGGGAGTCTGGATGGGCGAGGTTGCAAATCTGGCCTGGGCAGTACTTGCACTAGTTGGAATCCTGTTGGCGCTCTCCGGAGAGACGGGTGTGGGTCTCTTTATAGAGTGATTGGCTCCAGAATGCAGCCGATGACTGTCTGTTTGGGAGGCCCCAGCAAAGTGTTCAGGTGGGAGTGCCGGGCGGAGGGGCAGACTTGGAGCTTGGACGGCTACCTGGGAAGTATTGGAGACGGTGGGCTGAAAAAGTGTGATGGGGCTTAGGCGCTGGACTGAAGGCGTGGGCAGCTGGACGGCAGGTGGGGCTTCACCTTCAGAAATAAGAATAGCACAGGTCAGGCACTAATTGAGTCACTCCATGTTTATGTTTTTTCAGTTGAATTTGATAAACTGTGCAACCAGAAGCCCTCAGTAACCGCCTTACCGAACAGCATCACTATATTCATCCACTCTGTTTATTTCCTTTATAGTATTTTGAACAAGTAGAAGTCATCTTGTTTGCTCATTTTGTATTTTTCGGTTCCTCTTTGTCACCTAGATTCTAAGTGCCATGAAAGGAGAGACCTTTTCTGTTTTGTTCACTGATGTTATCTCTGGGGCTTTAAATTCTGCTTGACCCTGAAGAGGTGCTCAATAATTTTTTCATGAATAAATGAATAAAATTATTGAGCAATAGAATATAAGACAAATACACAAAATGCTGGTTTGTATGTATAAATGTTTCTAAAAGGAATGATATGAAACTACTGACAGTGGTCACTTGTAAGGAGTGGTCATCTGAGAGAGGAGGCAGGGCAGTGGACCAGAGGGAAAAGCTAGATTTTCATTTTATGCCTGTCAGTACTGTTTGAATTTTCTATTATCTAAATGTACTAATTCTATTTTTAATATTAATAGAGGTTTCAGTGTAGTGGCATGAGTCCCTTTTATTTTGTATACTTTTGTATACTAAACTAAATTATAAGTAATATTTAATTTTTTAATTGAAAAAAACAATTCATAAAATTGTTTCACTTTAATGCATTCAATGTGAATACAGAAGGAAATTCCCGAGCGAGAACAGGACATGCCACAGGTCTATTTGTGACAGATATGAAATGAATATTATTGCAGCAGGGCATGACGGATATGGCAGAATTTTTAAAGACAGGTAAAACAACTCTGTATTTGAACTCTCAGTTCCTAAAGAAGCAAGACTATAAATTATCCAAACGACACACGTAACCTAAACTTAACTAATCTTTTCCAAAGAAATATATAGAAAAACCAAAGCAATAGAGCCATGATCTAGTTTACTCTAATGCAGTTAGGTTTCTGCTAATATAGAAGGTATAGTCCAAGAACAGACTCAACAGAAATGTCTTGTCAGAGGCTCAAAGCAATGTGGATCACCTCTCAGTTTTGTCCAGATAAGAACTTTCCTTCCTTCCTTCTCTCCCGACAAGGCATATAACACCCAACTAGAACCTGGAGGTAGGAAATTAAGGGATATATCCATCTGTCTCAAGATAGCCTATGACCTAGTGAAGTATGTAGAGGCCACATAGGACCAAGGCATAAATGAAGTTGTCCTTATTCTCAGTTGATGAGGTCACATGGGTACAGGCCTTAGTCAGACTTTTCCTGATTAATCAAGACTAAAGTAATTCTGCCTTTCTTTGTTCCCTCTATTCCTCATAAGATCTATTCCTTATTAGAAAATATTATAAATCTTTATTATTACTTACAGATCTCTCACCTCAACCACAATCATGAAACTAGGAGCTTGAGAGAAGAACCTGTTTTATTCCCGTTTATATTCCCATTGTCTAGCACAGAACCTGTTTATGCTAGACAGGTATGGCTTGATGAAAGAAAGAACTAGCAAGGAAGCCTGTAGTTGACAGCACTTCTACCATCGATCTGGTGGTATAAGGAGATCTAAACCTCTTTTAACAACTATGAAACCAGGATGACATGAAAGTGGTGTTAACTGAATTATCACTGCACTCAAGACATCAGCTCCTGAAAGCTACCTTTGATTCAGATTTCTTTCTGCCTTACTCATTATAAGAAGCTCTTAGTCCTCAGTAAAGTTCAATGGTCTTTTTAGGCAAAAGAAACATAATTGTAGGAGCTGTAGAGATCATTGCCTTTATCTCAGTTACTGAAGGAGGAAAGGACAAATTTTCTAGCTGATAAAAAAAAGTTTTTCCTACCCAAGATATTTCTGTAACAGAAGAGCTACCAATTAGACATGGGGTGTGAAATCATGCATTCATTTAACCTGACAAATATTCACTAAGTAACTAACATGTGATAGGTTCTATTTTGGTCTGCGGTAAAACATTAGATAGTTATATGAAAGTATAATGAAGATGTTCTAAATGTCAAAATTCAGGTTGATAAAACAAAAAAAAATTAAGTTCAGGTTGCTAAGTAGGAGGAGGTTAATGTTTGCAACATCTAGTAATCTTTGATACACCTGTCAGTAAACAGAAAAGACTTGGGGAAAAGGTAGAACTCTAATGTATCAAACTGCAGCTAACGTATGAAAAAGACTAGCCAGTCACTTGTTTTCTCATCTTCTAGCGCAAACTAGATTACATTTCCCACCTCCCTTGCAATTGGGAGTGGCCATGTGACTAAGTGCTACCCAATGGAATCTAAGTAGATGTACACCACCTTTGAGACTGGCCCATAAAAACCTCTCACACATCTGTACACCTAAAACAAACACAATGCCATATGTCAGTTGCACATCAATAAAAAAATAAGTAAAAGCTCTCACTCATGATCCTCTGTGATCTTTTCCTTCTGCAGGTTCGTGTATACTAGCACAGTGGCCTTGGATGCCACATATTAAAGATGGCAGAATCAGAGTAGAAGAAACCTGAGTCCATAAACCACACCTTGGAAGACAGCCATCTACCAACCAGAAATACTCATTTTGGACTTTACATGGATAAAAAATAAACCGTAATTGTGTTTAAACCATTATGTTTTGGTGCTCGTTAAAACAGCTAGCTTTATCTAATCACTACATGAGGCAGAGATGAATTTTAGATCTAGAGTACAGTACGACAAGGACAAAAGAAAAAAGTAAAAATTAATAATTTTTAATAATTCTTGCAACTCTCCTGCTACCCACTCCCAAAGAGGCAGAGTCCATTGCCTGTACTGCGTGGACAAAGGGCACACCAGGCTCTTGTTGCATGACTGGGATGACCAGGGAACAAATGAAGAATGGCAGAAACCAAGGACAGATTAAATTTCTCCACAAGAAAAAGCTGTATGGAGGTTAGTAAGAAGGAGAGGAAGACCACAGTGTGGCTGTGGAGAGAGAAACAGAAGTAGAGAGAGGAGAGGAGAGGAGAGAGATAAACAGAGTAAGAGACAAAGATATAGCGACAAAGATGGGGAATGGAGAATCGGGGAGAATAGTTAGGGAGAGACAAAGGAAATGAGGGACCCCCAGAAGACTTACTATGTATTGAACCATGTGATTCCTTCTTCCCTACCCTCTCAAGAAAACCTAAAATAAAGAGCTACATCACTTTTCAAGGACTTTTCAAGCCATATAATGTGTTCTAAAGGACATACATTCTGCTGGAATGGACTTACAGAAGGGAAAGGACCAGAGTTTTTGGATACAGTATCAGAATGATGGAGGTTTGTTTGGTTAAGTAAGAAGAGGTGGGTAAACCAAAATGGTACCATATGTCTACTCCCAACAAAAGTTAAATAGTAGTAAACATTTTTTAAACTAAAAATTTAGAAAAATGTATGAATTCAAAGAGTGAGAAATGTCACTTGAGTTAAGATGGAATAAAGAAAACCAATCTCAGGCTTGAGAAGTATGTAGAAAAACGTCTCATCAAAAAATTCATATATATGTATAGAGTGACATTTAAAAGCCAAGATAAAATAAATATAGCTTATACCAAAGTTCCAAAGCCTTCAATACAAATTTAAATACTTAATATAAAATAAAAATGCTGGCATAACTGGCAGCAAAGACATTTGATAAAAGAAAGATATCTAAAGAAAATTCAGAAACTACAATAGAAAGAAAAGAGCTCGAGATGTGGCATTAAATGTGAGAGAGAGAGTAAACATAATGCATTGGTCATACAAATAACACCAGACAAGGTAAGTGCTATAGAGTTATCAAAGAAACGTGAAATTAGTAGTATTTGTATCGATCCTTTCTACTACCGTAAACTCTCTGACAGCACAGATTGTAAAAACATTTCTATTTTGTTCCCAGCACAGAATTTGACCCACAATTGGCACTTAATACTAGTGAGGGACAGGTAGGCCGGCATGTAAATGTGGCATTGGAGTTTACTATAGACTAAGAAGATAGCTGAGGTGGAAACATTCACCAAATCACGGAAGAATACTAATTATATTACTGGATTTCAAACAGATTGACTTAATGAGATAAAATGCTCTGGGATGAGCCAGTACAGGACAAATGGTTGCTTATTGGAAAGAAACAGCTTTCGCAGAATACATAGCAAAATGAAATAAGCTTGAGTGAAATCCAAATCATGGATATAGATTACTAGAAAGTACATGAATTGTACATATTTTGTGTATGAAATATTAGGCAGTTATATCACAACATACTTAAATTTAGTATCTTTATTTTTTTTTTACAGAGACAGAGAGAGAGAGTTAGAGAGAGGGATAGAAAGACAGGAACAAAGAGAGATGAGAAGCATCAATCATCAGTTTTTCGCTGCAACACCTTAGTTGTTCATTGATTGTTTTCTCATATGTGCCTTGACCGTGGGCCTTCAGCAGACCGAGTAACCCCTTGCTCAAGCCAGCGACCTTGGGTCCAAGGTCAAATCAGATGAACCTGCGCTCAAACTGGCAACCTTGGGGTCTCAAACCTGGGTCCTCTGCATCCCAGTTCGATGCTCTATCCACTGTGCCACCGCCTGGTCAGGCTAAATTTAATATCTTAAGAAGAAAAGACCAAAACAAAAATCCACTCTGGAGTTATTAGATTTTTGGAAATACAGATATTGGCTAGGAGGAAAAAAGCTGATAGGAATAACTAAAATTAAAACTTTATAAAAAAATGAGGGTCACTTCATTTGATAATGCTAAAAGTCCAGTTTTTGGAAATGGCAACCTTGAGAACTATGACTTGGCAAGCCTATTTTCTATATCTGAAAATCAGGTAAAATCAATACAATATCTTTTTTTTTTTTGTATTTTTCTGAAGCTGGAAACGGGGAGAGACAGTCAGACAGACTCCCGCATGCGCCCGACCGGGATCCACCCGGCATGCCCACCAGGGGCGCCGCTCTGCCCACCAGGGGGCGATGCTCTGCCCCTCCGGGGCGTCGCTCTGCCACAACCAGAGCCACTCTAGCGCCTGGGGCAGAGGCCAAGGAGCCATCCCCAGCGCCTGGGCCATCTTTGTTCCAATGGAGCCTTGGCTGCGGGAGGGGAAGAGAGAGACAGAGAGGAAGGAGGGGGTGGGGGTGGAGAAGCAAATGGGCGCTTCTCCTATGTGTCCTGGCCGGGAATTGAACCCGGGTCCCCCGCACTCCAGGCCGACGCTCTACCGCTGAGCCAACCGGCCAGGGCTCAATACAATATCTTAATGCACAAAGCTAGCTAGAAAAAAAGAGAACAAATTGTCTCTGTAAAAGAGAATTCATATCTCATTAAGTTGATATCTTTCTTCCATGGGAATAAAGCAAACAAGTTTGAGAAACAAATCAGCATGACATTATATTTAGAATATAAAATAAAATTAGTTAAAATTTAAAAAAGGGAAGGGATAAAAATTCACATCTGCAGATGGTAAGATTAAAAGTATGATTCCCTTTGGGATTTGTACTATAATTTTTTCATTTAAGTTTTTTTTTTTTTTTTAAAACAGAGACAGAGAGAGGGGTAGATATGGACAGAGACAGGAACGGAGAGAGATGAGAAGCATCAATTATTAGTTTTTCATTGCGACACCTTAGTTGTTCACTGATTGCTTTCTCATATGTACCTTGACCGCGGGCCTTCAAGCAGACCAAGTAACCCCTTGCTCGAGCCAGCGACCTTGGGTCCAAGCTGGTGAGCTTTGCTCAAACCAGATGAACCTGCGCTCAAGCTGGCAACCTCGGGGTCTCAAACCTGGGTCCTCTGCATCCTAGTCCGACACTCTATCCACTGCAGCACTGCCTGGTCAGGCTCATTTAAGTTTTATAAATGACTTAGAATATAAAATATGCAGTGAATTTTCCAAATATGCAAGTGATACCAACTCCTCTAAGTAAGAGAATGACAGGCTGATGAGAACAAACTAAAGGAATAGATTTCAAAATTGTAGAATTGGGCAGCAAAGTAACAGAAATTTCATCATTGACTATTAAGATATATATCTGGGAAAACAATTCCCAAATTATGCTCACAAGACAATGATCACGTTCATCATTTGAGATCCAAGAAAGGAATCTTTACTGACACTACGTATCACCAATAATAAGGATATTATGAAGAAAAAGCAAACAAAAGATTATTTTACCTTAGATTTAATTACTGTTGTGCATGGCTCTGAAATGCTTCCTATAATTTTGTCTGTCATACTTAAATAGGACATCATGAGTGCAAGAACTGTGCCAACATTAGAAGAAGATCTTCCAGTTTCTATCTATCCCATATCTTTGCTCAGAATTGCATAGAACTAATACAGTCCACCTTTGTTATGCAAGGGAGACTGGTCCCAGGACCCCCACAGATACCAAAACCTGAGGATGCTCAAGCCCCTTATATAAAATGGGGTAGAGCCATGCATACAGCTGGCTCTCCATATCCACGGATCTACAACAGTATTTACTGTTGGTTGAACTGTGCATGCAAACCGGCTGATATGAAGGGCCCACTGTATTTATTGAAAAGAAATCTGCATACAAGTGGACATATGCAGTTCAGACCCATGTTATTCAAAGATCAATGGTATATTGTATAAAACTAATAGCTGCCTCAAATAAGAATACTGGTATCTTCCTGGGAAAACATACAGCATTTAACAGTAAATAAATTAGATGAAAGGTAGAGGTCTTAGAAAAAGAGGTTAAGAGAAGAAACATAGATTACGAAAGCAGAAATCAAACAACATAGCAGAGAAAACAAGGAAAGTGAAGAAAAGCATAATTAAGCCTAGTTGAAATACAGCCTTAGAGGAGATACTGCCAGTCGTGGAGGGTAAAGGTGGCTGACTGGGCTGGGGGAAGGCAGGGATAAAGGAACAGCACTTTCTGCATCTTTCTTTTCAACCTAGACATCCTGTATGTGGCTTTGTGGCTATCATTGCTAAAATGTCATATATAAAAAAAGCTGAAAATGCATGATTCTAATAAGTCAACTGTCAAGATATCTAAATCTCTTAGCAATCTAGAGGTGGCTTTATTACCAGAAGGATCTGAGCAAGTAGCTTTAGGTAGTGAATGTATAAAACTCTGCCTAAGACGTGGTTAAAGTAGGTTATAGATAGCCCTATAACAAGTTGTTAAGGTACTAGATTCTTAACTTTGGGTTCTTAAATGCAACAGATAGATATGTTGTAAAGAACTGATAAAAGAGGAGAAATTTAGGAAAGACAATGTAATGAACCAAATATTTGGTAGAAAATAGATTACTTTCATTGCTTTTCTAGAGCAGCAAAAGAAGAGTGTTCACAGATCAGTCATCATTACTAAATTCCAGGACAGGGGGTCTTGTACACCATCAACAAGACATTGTTTTATGCCAGTCGTAGAAAGATACTCCTATTTCCTATGGAATTACCCCAGTCATTATCTGCCTAATGTATGGCTCATCCTGATTTGCTTAAAAGGTCTTAAGTTTTACACATGGTATATTTGCTACTCTGGCAGACCAAGTTCTTTGATGTCCACTGAAAATTTTCTTTCTCCGATTTAATGTTTTCACTTTCTCTATTTTCCCCCCTTAATATTGTTTTTCTAAATTTTTAAGCTAACAGAAACAAATTTTCAATCTGAAGTAAAATTCTCACACAGCTATTTAAAAATTCATCATCTACAGCCTGACCTGGGGTGGTGCAGTGGATAGAGCACTGACCTGTAATGAAGTTGCAGGTTCGAAACCCCGGGCTTGCCTGGTCAAGGTGCATATGAGAAACAACTACTATGAGTTGATTTTTCATGCTCCTTCTCTCCCATTCTCTCTCTTTCCTTTCTCTAGAATCAATAAATAAAGTCTTTAAAAATTCATAATCTATAATAAAACACAACTCACCAACTGGATGAATGATGGTGTTCTGTAGGCTGGGGATGACCACAGAGTAGGTAGGTGAGCGATAAGGATAAATTGTTGTAGAATTTGTAGAGGTGATATTCTGTGTGGTACCAGAAAATACACTGGAAACACTTAAAGGGAAGCGTTTCCGTTTCCCTGGCCGAGGCTGATAAACCCAACCTATAGAAGAAGATAAACTATTTTTAATTTGAACATACAGGCCCTATTTAGCCTTTCAATGGTTCTTTACATATAGGGTGGTACAAAAGTAGGTTTATAGTTGTTAATATGAAAAATAATACAATAATAAATAATAATACAAGAATAAACTGGCATACTCACAACTATAAGCCTACTTTTGCTCCACCCTGTATTAAAAGTCCATAACACTTTTTAAGTTAAAAAGAAACGAGTTCTTGTCTAAAGTAGCATTTCCAATTCTATGATATTATTTCTGTGCCTTTTAGCATGTATATCCATGCAGCTTCCAACTAGTGGCCAATGTTGAAATCCATTATTCAAAGGAAGGGCAAAATCAAATGTCTTTTATCCAAAGACACACTGACTCAGTAGCGGAATCAATATTAAAGGCACTGAGTTTAAATCTCAAAGCTTTTCCTCTATCTATGAAACAATGCCCCAGTAAGACAGTATTCATTTCCTCCGGTTTCCTTACTTTCTATAAGATACAAATGTCTGTATCTTACACTGAAATGGTTACAATGAGCAATCACTATTTTTATGTCCAGTCTAGGAAGAATCACTCATCTAACCTTGATAGTCTGCAAGTCCACAAACAGCCTAATTTCCTTCCCAAGTCAGAGGAGTGGAGTATGGCAGTTATAGCCATGGTATAACAAGGGGAATCTTTGGTTCCCTATAATCACTGCCTCTGACCTCACTACCCCTACAAGGAACCTTTTGCTCACAACTTCAGAAAAAAATAATTCTTTTATTACCATGCACAGTCATGTTGGGTGCTACCACTCTATATCTATCCAAGTTTAATCTTAATGTCTTTACTGCTGAGGAGGAAATCAGATTTCATTTCAAACTATATCGTGGAGAAGATAAATCTATCAATCAGAAGGCAGGACTATGTTCTGATAACTATTTAATATTAAAATAGAATATGGTGTTAATCTCTGCATTCTCACTGTCCTTAAGTGTGCACTGCATTTTTTTCTATTGCTATAATTTTAAAACTTTGTTTTTTAGTATGTTTACAAAATTATAGCCTAGCACTCTAGAGCTTTTACCTTCATAAGTTTATATCTATATATTCCATCCAAACCACAGTAAAACTGCAGGTTCCCTGGTTTGCATTAGTTAGCAAATACAAGCCCAGATTTCCCTCCACTTGGTACTGTTTAAGGAAACTAATGCCCAAAATCCATTCAATCACTAGTGTAATAGCCATTGTTCTTTCTTGTACACATCTGATTAGAAAAAAGGATTACATATTTTCTCTTTCAATCACAGCCTAACCTAATCTTTACCTAAATAAATTAATTTAAAGAAATTAGAAGCTTTGTTCATTTCATTTGATTACCAGGAAATTCCTCTCTGTGCTTTTCTTTAATCTTTTGCGCTTCATCGTAATAAGGTTTCTTTTGTTCTTCACTAAGTTTGTTCCACTCTAACCCGAGCTGAACACTGATTTCTGCATTGTTGGCTGCTGGGTTAGCTTTGGCTAGAGCTGGCCGGTGGATCCTTGCCCAAACCATGAACGCATTCATAGGTCGCTTCACATGACCATTTCTGTCCTTACTGAAGGGAGTATCTGGTATTCCTACATGACAAAAATTAAGAGACTAAATTAACATGTCACACACACAGTTTTAAAGTAAAACGCACCTCCATTTATACATATTTCCATTTATATTTATATTTATTTTTAAAATATCTGGAAAAAATATACACTTCAATATAGCCAAAGAACTGCCAGTGTTCCAGAACTCGTTACACCTGAATTCAGCATTCTAAACCATAGTTTAGAATGACTCTTCTTTTCCTCAAAACAATAATATCGTTGAAGATACTGTAGAATAATGTTGAAGACAGTCAAGTGCTGGCTATTATATCTTTGAGCTTTATCGATTCTTCTAACAACCATTGACATTTAGTTTATTGCCTATTAAAAATTCTATTAATGGGGACAAGAACTATGACTGATTGATAACTATAATCCTCACACTGCATAGGTGTTCCCAAAAAGTTTAAAGAAACTCATTTACATCCCTCTGTAGTGCCTACTGAATCAAAATATTTATAATACTATATTAGTTGTATTTCATTATGAAGGTGAAGCTCTTGCCTAGATAGGTCATCAATACCAGTCCCATGTCCTGGGAGAAAAATGATAAAAGTGACTTTTTGAGTAACAGATCCAGATGAAATCACAATAAAAGAAGTTGACTAAATTCACATCTCTTCCATAATTCATCGGTAACAACTGTCTATAAACTTTTTACATGTTTCTCTTTCTTTTAGAATTGCTCAATATACAAATTCTTTTAATGCACAAAGGATGAAATAAATACTATAAAGACAGCTTTCTCTTTCCTTTAGAAAACAAAAAAGTTTAAAAACTACTGTAGATAAAAGCAGGAGGATGGAGTGAGGAAAAAGAATCAGTAAAAAGAATAGCAAAAACAAAAAATATAAGTTAATGAAAATATCAAGACGAATGACTTCCCATGACATTCATTGGCATAGTGTTTTATCTGAATTAATCCCTAAAATAAGAATTTCTAACTATATATTTGAATATAATGTATAGAAATAAGGATAGAAATATTTACTTGTAGTTGTTACTACTGTACCTATAGTCTTGCTTTGAAAACAATTTTTCTAGCTTATTTCACAGTATTTTCATTTTCCAAAATTCTCTAAGCCCTTAGCTTCTACAATACATAAATGTTACATTTAATCGTGTACTGTTTTCTCCTAGAAAAATACTGTTCATTTAAAAAAAAAAACTTCGAAATTCAGTAAAACTTTCCTGTTTAATACTATTTTTAAATTAAACTCCATTTTTTTTGATACACGTAAAAATATTGAGCTTCTACAGTGTTTTAAAATGTTATCTGTAGCATATACACTGAGGGCTTTGTATTATCTAGCAAAAATATTTCTATTTTTGTGTGTAAAAATTAGTCATATCTAAATCTCAACCTCACTGGGCCTTAAAATAGTTTTTTAAAAAACTGGTAATCTTGAACGTGTTGGTGTCTTTTACGATGTATATACAAGTCAATCCGAAGTGATACCTGTGCACACCTGGCCCTGAAAAGAAGCAGTTCCATGATTTTACTTTTCTAGTTTTAACTTTTGAACTGCTCACATGTCAGCTATGGGGCAACATAGACGAAATCTGGAAACCAGATTCCCCTGCCGTCTAATACCTGCATCTGAGGGAAGCACCGTGAGCGGGACATCTTTGGTTTCAATTTTTACAGAAGGCTCCAGTAAGGACTGCATTTTAATAGGCACTGGCGTCAAGGGGACCTTGGTCAATCGTATCAGCTCTGAAGGTGGAGGTCCCTGGAATTGGATCTGGGCCCCGGGGGAGACGGTGTGGAGAGTCAAAGGGATCCTGAGGTCTTGCTGGTGTGGCCTAAAGGCGCCGGACGGCTGAGCCAGGATGACGTCCTTGCTGCCATGGACCAGCCCATTAGACGCGGGCTCCCTGTCCTGCATGCGGTCCTCGTGAAGGCTCCCTGGCTCCTCCGTTTTGATCATTCCTCCTCTGATGGCCATCAGGCCTTCGCCTGCTCCTCCTTTCTCCCTGTCTCTCATGCCCTCCTCTGCCTCCAGCTTGCCCTTCTTCGGGTCTCCTCGGCGACTCCCCAGGGTCGATCCAAGGCCTTCCGCCTTGGCCGCCCTGGAGGCCCTCGGGCCCGCCTCGATGGCCTTCCGAGGCCCCACCGAGGTCTCCAAGCCGTGCCCCAGCTCCTGCTTCTCGGCCTTGACCTGCAGCGCCGGGGGCTGCACCGGGTGCAAGTCGGGCCTGCAGGGGGCGCCCTCGTGTGTGGGCGGTGGCGGCAACACCAGGAGCTCCGGCCTCAGCTGCAGCAGCCGCGCCTGCGCAGTCGAAGCGTCTTCGTCCAGGGCCTGAGGTGGTCGCCCTGGCGGCAGCAGCAACACCTGCTCCTGCTTCACCTGTAGCAGCCGCCGTGCGGAGGGCGGTACGCCCGCTGTCGGTGTCTCCCCGTACGGCGAGGCCACGGTCGCAATGGCGGCCGCGCACGGGACTGGGGGCGACGGAGGGACCTCCCTGGCCGCTGCCCGAAAGGATGTGCCCTCGCCCTGCAACTGGGGCGGAGCGGGGCGCAGTGGACGCGGCGGGGTCGCCCGCCGCAGGTGACGTGGCAGAGGCGGCGGCTCAGGCCTGGCTCTCTCCATGGGCACAGGGGGAACGCCCCGGCCTACTCCGGGACCGGATTGTGAGCTCAGCCGTTTGTTGGCGACCTCCCCCTCCTTCTTTCGGTTAAGAACCTTCCAAGGCCTTTGCTACCCAGAACCCTACGCGCTTCAAAAAGTAGCCCTCTGTTTTGGCCTCGCCCAATCACAAGCGTCCCAGTGCCCCCGGTCGGCCAATCACAGGCGCGCTCCCCAGCTCCTCCCTTCACTCTCGCCTTGTGCGGAGTCCTTCGAATCACTAGCGATGGTCGCGGCTGCGGCACGTGCTGCCCATTTTCCCCATTTTTCTCTGACTCTCCCTCTCTTCGGGAGTTCTCTTATGACTTTGTCCTTAGTTACCCCTCCCCCGCTCTTTGCGCTGGACAATGGTGTTGCCCAGGAAACTGTATTTCGGTGCCACTGACCTCCAGGGATCAAGTTACGTGAGTCTCTTACGCGGACTGGGGAATCCAACCTTGTACGTGCAGTTGTTTGCACCGCCAGGATACACGATAGACTCCTGAGCATCACAAGGGTCTTGGATCAATGCCACGGGTGAAATTTTGCAACTTCTCAATAACCCCTTTAGTTGATTCCATTGCCGGAAAGGGTGTTCCACTTTGTGCGATTGTGTTAGTTAAACTTGAGTTAGCAGCCCTGTGGGCCTGACTTGCACAGCACATCTCAAATTCACTCATATCTTTCCTTTTCCTCACCATTGCTGTGTTCCAAGGTCCCATCATCTTTCACCTGGATACTGCTGTAGCCCTGTGAATAGTCTCCCTCATTTTCACTCTTGTCCCCTACACTCCAGCTGCCATGGATCTTATAAAGATACAAATGTAGTTCTGTCACACCCCACTCTCCTAAATCTTTCCAGGGCTCCTCATTGGCCACCTGATAAAAGGTCTAAGTACTTGGCAAAGCCTATAAAATCCCAAATACCTTTGGCTCTAGTGCTGCTACTTGGCTACCATTCTAGCTCTGGGTGTGTGGGATCCAGCCTCACTGGCTGGACCATCATTCTCTCTCCTGCCTCATTGGATATGTTCCCAATGCTAGGCCTCCTTTAACTCCAACTTATCTTTCAAACTGAGCTCAACTGGCACTTCCTCAGAGAACTATGCTCTGACTCTGAAAATCAGGTGCAATCTCCTTTAGGTAGTCATACTACCATTTCTTTTAAAGCTCTTATCACAATTTGTAAAAAATAAATAAATAAATAAATAAATAAATAAATAAATATATGTATGTCACCATAATAATATATATTATTAAATATCACCAAGGAAAAGAAAAAAAATTTTGTATTAAAATTTGCTACATTTCTAAGTGATGTGTTAACTAAAGGCTAGAAATTTATCTTGACACATGATATATATATATATATATATATATATATATATATATATATATATATATATTTTTTTTTTTTTTTTTTTTTTTTTTTTTTTTTGTATTTTTCCGAAGTTGGAAATGGGGAGGCAGTCAGACTCCTGCATGCGCTCTACCGGGGTACACCAGGCATGCCCACCAGGGGGTGATGCTCTGCCCATCTTGGGGCGTCGCTCTGCTGCAATCAGAGCCATTCTAGTGCCTGAGGCAGAGGCCACAGAGCCATCCTCAGCGCCCGGCAAACTTTGCTCCAATGGAGCCTTGGCTGCGGGAGGGGAAGAGACAGAGAGGAAGGAGAGGGGTAGGGGTGGAGAAGCAGATGGGCGCTTCTCCTGTGTGCCCTGGCCGGGAACCGAACCCGGGACTCCTGCACGCCAGGCCGACGCTCTACCACTGAGCTAACCGGCCAGGGCTGACACATGATATTTTTAACCAACACAAATTATCTCTGAAAGAAGACCTGCTCCAATTCTCTTTCTAATCTCTGTTGTCAAATGTGGCAAACAGGAGTTCTTATACCTGGCAGGTACACAAGGGCAGTCTTTCTCAAACTTTCTATCTCAGGAAACTTTTACACCCACAAAAGTGATTGAAGAATACAAAGAGTTTTTATTTATGTGGTTTTATCTATCAATATTTACCATATTCTAAATTAAAACTTGAGGACTTTAAAAATATTTAGTTATCAATTTAAGATGTCAATACTATACCCATTACATGTTACCATAACATACTTTCATGATAAAACTATGTTTTCCCCAAAGTTAGAAGAGTAGCACTGTGACTCTAATGTCTGGCTTAATAAAAAATAAAAAAAAAATGTAGTCTAATGTCTGCTTCTGCTTTCAATCTGTTGTGATTCACATGTCATATAGGCTCCAGAAAGCTTCATTTTATACTCATGAGACATTATAGTGAAGAAGGCAAATATTGTCCTAGAATTGTTATGAAAATGGTGTTAACCCTAGCAGATTCTCTAAGTCAGTCCCTGAACCACACTTTGATAAAGCCAAAAATGGGCATAAACAACGGCTGATAAAAGAGGCAAAGAAACAAATCAGGTTAGTGTTGATTTCATGCAAGATTAGTTAATCCAATCTGAATTAGCAGTTCAAAAGAAAGTCATGTGACAATCCTCTGTGACAGCAATGCACACAGTATATTGGGAGTGTGTTTTCAGCAGAAAGCACTCTTTAAAAAAATTTTTTTAAAAACAGCCTTGTTGAAGTTTATTCATCACAAGTATATAGTTAAATGAAATTCAGTGAATTCTTAATTTTTTATTAGTTTTTTATTTTAAATTGAATTTATTGCAGTGACTTTGGTTAATGAAATGATACAGGTTTTAAGTGCACAGTTCTGTAATACCTCCTCTGTATATTACCTTGTGTGTTCACTGCCCCAAGTCGAGTCTCCATCGCCATCGGTCCCCACTCCCCCCTCCTCCACCTCCCTCCACCCCCTTTCCTTCCTGCAACCCCCACACTGTTGTCTGTGTTTATAAGTTGAGTTTTAAGAAATTTATAAAGTTATGTAACCATCACTGCACTCCAGTTCCAGAACATTGTCTGACAATGTTTTGTAATTTCCAGTGATCTTATTCCTGAATATGCTGTTGTGCATGTAATTGTTTTCTTAACTTCATTGCTAGTTGGTTGTATATTGATTTTGTATTCATATTTTCATGCCTTATTGCACTGGATAGAAGCTCCAGTTCAGTGTTGAATAGAAGTAGTGAGAGCGGTCACGCTTGTTTTGTACCCAATGTTAGGGGGAATGCATTGTCTTTAGTCTTTAAGTTTGATGATAGTTGTAGGTTTTATGTAGAAGTTTTCTTCTATTCCTAGTTGATGGAGAGATTAATCATGTATGTTTTGTTGGATTTTATCAAATGCTTTTTCTACATCTATTGAATGATCATATGGCTTTCTACTTTATTTCAGGGGTCAGCAACATTTTCCAGAAAGGGCCATATAATAAATATTCTTTGGTTTTGTGAGCTATATGATAGCTGTTGCAACCAGTCAACTCTGTTGTAGCATGAAGGCAATAATAGAGAACATGTAAATGAATGGGCGTGATTGTATTTTGATAAAACTTAATTTACAGAAACAAAAAGCATACCAGATTTGGCCTGTGGGCTGTAGTTTGCTGACGCCTGCTTTATTCTATTAAGGAGAACATTACATTAATTAATACTCAGATGTTAACTTAACCTGCATTCTTGGATAAGCTTCAGCTGGTCATGTTTCATAATCCTTTTTATACATTACTGGATCCGATTCCTTTATCTTTAAAATTTTTAGCGTTTATAGTCATGAAGGGTACTGGTCTGTAGTTTCTTGTGGTATCTTGGTCTGCAGTTTTGGTGTCAGGTATAATGAGTTTCCACATGTTCCTTTCTCTTGTTTTTGAAAGGGTTTGTGTTTGACTGGTATTATTAATTCCTTAAATGTTGATAGATTCACCAGCAAAGAATGCCATCTAGGTGTGGACTATCCTTTGTAAGAAGATTTTTTAATATCTAAATTAAATAATTTAATGTCTTTATATTTCACCTTGAGGCAGTTTTATAATTTCTATGAATTTGCCCATTTCAACAAAGTTGTCAGATTGTTCACATCATGAGTTTGTTCATAATTTTCCTTTATAATCCTTTTAATTTTAGTAGGGTTCAGAATGTTTGTTCTTTCAGTCCTAATTTTGGTAACTTGTATCTTTTCTCTTTTTTCCTTGCTCATTTTATTAAAATTTTATCAACTGCACAGATCTTTTCCAAGAACCAACTATCAGTTTCCCTAATTTTCTTAATTGTTTTTCTGGTTTTTAAAAATTGGTTTCTGCTTAGTCTTTAAACTTGAATTAGGAAATTATTTTTCCCTAGCAAGTTACTCTTTTGCCTTTAATTTCTGTTGCTTAGAAATGGGTAACAATATAAGTTAAATAGAAAATCAATTCACAATCCAGATTCCACCTTTATATGGGCATGAAGATTTCAAATTCCTTCTTCAATAAACCATTCCAGCCTGACCAGGTGGTGGCTCAGTGGATAGAGCATCGGACTGGGACGTGGAGGACCCAGGTTCGAGACCCCGAGGTCGCCAGCTTGAGCGCGGGCTCATCTGGTTTGAGCAAGGCTCATCAGCTTGAACCCAAGGTCACTGGCTTGAGCAAGGGGTCAATCAGTCTGCTATAGGCCCCCGGTCAAGGCACATATGAGAAATCAATCAGTGAACAACTAAGGAACCGCAATGAAGAATTGATGTTTCTCACCTCTCCCTTCCTGTCTGTCCCTATCTGTCCCTCTCTCTGACTCTGTCTCTCCCACAAAATAAATAAATAAATAAATAAATAAAAATAAACAATTCCAGCCACGGGTGGGGGGGTATATCTGTTTGTATCAATTTTGTTCCCAATTTATGGCCCATTCAGGGCCAAATTATTATGTAGCCTTATGAATAACTCCTAGTTTGTTATGTGAACATGACTCTGTATCAATAATAATATCTATGTTATTTTAAGATCTCTCAATGCCTTGCCTTTCCTTAAAAAGGGTTAAAGCTTTCTGTGATTTCGGACCTCAGCATGTTTTATGGATGTCAAATTCATTGCATTTTTTTCATCTCTTTTATTCAGCACTGCATATCTGAAATATTGAAGCAGGTTCTCAGTTGGCTAGCTGCCTCCAGGTTTTCTTCATGTTTACTTACTCTTCACACCAGAGCCAGATTAATTTTCCATCTCTTTGTGGGTCTTCACATGTCTCCTCAATCTACCTTGCATATATTACATTCTCGCATTTATCCAAAATGTCAAATTCATCTCATCTATATGAATGACTTTCTGATCCAACCCAAATCCGATAAAATGTTGAGTGGGATTTTTCCTCTTGTTCTGAAATTATACCTAAGGCCTCAAACTGAGAACATGAGATGTGAAGTAGCCCACTTCTGAGTTCAAACAGCCACTACAAGTTTAGAGCCAGCTACTTCCCTGAAAGATATGTTTTAAAAAAAAAAGCCAGAACTTCTGATCTGATCTATGAATCACTCTCCTACCCTGAGTTGATACAGGATGGACTAGGACTGAGAGGGAGAAAGTTGCCTGGATCTGGCCAAGATTCTTGACGGGAATTACTAACCAGCAAGAAAGGAGAACATGAGAGAGCAGTTACTGGGGGGAAAATGAAGTTGTTATTTATTTTTACCCCAATGAATTGAGACTTCTAAAATCCCAGTTTCATATACAAAAAAAAAGGATTTTATCATCATAATCTCACAAGTAATATTTATTGATTGCTTTCCATGTGCCAGACACTGTTCTAGGCATAGGGGTTACAGCTTTGAAAATTATTAAGCAAGGTCCCTGTCCTCCTGGAACTTGTTAAGAGTCTGGGAGTAGCCCTGGCGGGTTGGCTCAGTGGTAGAGCGTCAGCCTGGCGTGCAGGAGTCCCGGGTTCGATTCCCAGCCAGGGCACACAGGAGAAGCGCCCATCTGCTTCTCCACCCCTCCCCCTCTCCTTCCTCTCTGTCTCTCTCTTCCCCTCTCGCAGCCGAGGCTCCATTGGAGCAAAGATGGCCCGGGTGCTGAGGATGGCTCTGTGGCCTCTGCCTCAGGCGCTAGAATGGCTCTGGTTGCAACAAAGCAACACCCCAAGATGGGCAGAGCGTCGCCCCCTGGTAGGCGTGCCGGGTGGATCCCGGTCGGGCGCATGCGGGAATCTGTCTGACTGCCTCCCCGTTTCCAGCTTCAGAAAAATACAAAAAAAAAAAAAAAGAGTCTGGGAGTAATGCTAGCTCCAGGCTGATTGATGCTCAGCGTCACCAGAAATATTTTTCTCCGTCTCTCAGAGTTTTTTCCTTTGCACAGGCGGAATTGATGAGCAGGCTTTTCCCTCTTGAAGGCAGTGTGGCCTCCAGTGTAGCAATGCTGACAGGAAGAGAGATTGTTTTTCCCAGTTATTCTAGCAAAGTGCCAGACTCTGTCGTTGACTTGGCTTGTTACAGGTGCATATCTCTGAACTGGACTGGCCAAGTCTCGGTTATTGGTGAGGCCACCGTAAATATTTGTGCAAGTGGTCAACACAAAGAGGACAAGCAGGGGCTGACATCCAGTGCAGGGCATACTTAACCAATCCTTTGACTGCACACAACTAGTTGTACTGGAGAGGGGGCCCTTTGTGTAATTCATACTGAGATACTACAGTGGTCTTGGTCATGTGCTCACCTCAGAGCAAAGGTGAGATGGGGTTATCCCACATGAACCAAATGATACGATGGTGGAGACAGGACAGATGGGGAGCCATTGCCAGAAGACAGGTAAAGGGGTGCTAGGCAGGCAAAACTATGACTGCAAAACCATGACAGAACTAGGCAGTCCATTCCTGGAAGCAGTACTGTACATTACTTCCAGCCTGAAATTTGATTAGAGTGGTTTAGAGAGGGGAAGGAGACTTTAGAGACAAATTACTCCTTCTTCTTACCCCTCCACCATGGATTTCATTTACATAATGCAGCTCTTAGTGCAAATGAAATGAGTCAGCATCAGGGAAGACAAACTGAAATATGACTTCCAGACCAAAGAAAGGCAATTACTTTTCTGTCAGCCTCAGTGAGTAAGTGATCTCCTAAGTAATAGAATTTTTAAAAAAATAGAAGTCAGTATCAAGTTAGGTCATAAATATCTATTGTGTGCAGGATTTTTTTATTTTTAATTGTGGTAAAATACATATACAATTTACCATCTTAACCATTTTAAGTGGACAGTTCAGTAGTGCAAAGTATTTTTATATTGTTGTGTAACCAATTTCTAGAACTCTTTTCATCTTTTACAAAATTGAAACTAAACAAGTTTACCTTTCCCCACTCCTCTTACCCCCTAGCAACTATCACTCATATTTATTTCCTCCTCTCTCTCTCCCTACCTCACTCCCTCCCTTTTTTTCTTTTTCTTTTGCAAGTGAGACAGAGAAAGTGACAGACAGGGACACACAGACAGAAAAGGGAAAGGGATGAGACGCATCAATTGTTAGTTGTGGCACTTCGGTTGTTCATTGATTGCTTTCACATACATGCCTTGACCAGGGTGAAGGGCTCCAGCTGAGCCAGTGACCCCTTGCTCATGCCATTGACCTTGAGCTCAAGCCAGCAACCTTTGGGCTCAAGTCAGTGGTCATGGGATCAGTCTATGAGCCCATGCTCAAGCTGGCAACCCCACGCTCAAGCTGGCAACCCTGTGCTCAAGCTGGTGAGCCCACACTCAAGCTGGGGAGCCCACACTCAGGCTGGTGAGCCCACACTCAAGCTGGTGAGCCCACACTCAGGCTGGTGAGCCCACACTCAAGCTGGTGAGCCCACACTTAAGCTGGTGAGCCCCCAGGATGGTGACCTCTGGGTTTTGAACCTAGGTTTTCAGCAGCATCCCAGGTTGATGCTCTATCCACTGCACCACCACCTGGTCAGGCTAACTCTATTTTCTTTCTCTATGAATATGACTACTCTAAGCACTTCATTGTGTATCTGGAATCATACAGTATTTGTCCTTTTGTGATAAACATCATTACCCACTCCCTTCTCCTTGACCCTAGCACAGACCAGTCTTATTACTAAAAGGACTTGGAGTGGGGAGGTCCTGAGTCTGCTCTTTCACTCTGCCCCCACTCCAACAACCTGGAATGGAGGTGGGAGGATCTCCTGGTCTGTGATCCTCTGGATCATCCTCTTTTCAAGGCTTAATTCCCATCTCATTGAGGGGTGGGCTGCAGGTAGGGAAGCAGAGGCCTCCTCGTGTGATTGGTCTTCAATCTGGTGGTGGGAGGTCTTTTCCTTCTTTGGCAAGGTGCACAGTTGTCCTGATGCCTTTTTTTGCATAGCCAGATCCTCCTAGGATCCCTTGAAGAGGAGTAGCCATAGCTCCCTTTGGCTCTTCTAGCTCTGTCTCCAAACCCTCTTCAGGAGGGGTGACTTCATAGACAACTCTCAGCTCCTGCTCCAGAAACCTCAGTGTGATGTAGTCAGTAGTCTCTACCTACTCATACACCCCAAACTTGGAAGCAGGAGACGACACCCATCAGGATCTTCCAGTGACTCTCTTGGTGTCTTCCTATAGTGACAGCACCAGGAAAATGCAGCAGCTTCCCAGCTGGCAAGTGAGGAAGCAGTCCTCCCTTCTTGCCTGCTCTTGAAGCCCCCCCCCCCCAACGACTTGTCCTGGGGGAAGGAAGTAACAGCCTGTTGCTGTGACATATTGAGATATACGGTAGGATGCATCCTATACATGGGGAAATATGGTATATATTATATATATTTTTACACTTAGACTTAATATGTACTTATTTATATCTTCTATATATCTATATTTCTCCCAGGATGGAGGTACTAGAAAATGGTAATAGTAATTGCCTAAAGTAGGGAATTAGGAGGAGTTAGCAAGAGACTGACTTTTTACCACATATCCTTTTATATTGTTTGAATAATTTTCTTGAGGATAAGAATAATAATGTAAGTAATGGATTCAAAAAAGCTTTATAAATCATAAAGCATAATACAAATAATAGGGTTTTATCAATACTATATCAACCAGCATCAAGAAATAAAATACTGGCCTGACTAGGTGGTGGCGCAGTGGATAGAGCGTCGGACTGGGATGCGGAAGGACCCAGGTTCGAGACCCCGAGGTCGCCAGCTTGAGCGCGGGCTCATCTGGTTTGAGCAAAGAGCTCACCAGCTTAGACCCAAGGTCGCTGGCTCCAGCAGGGGGTTACTCGTCTGCTGAAGGCCCGCGGTCAGGGCACATGTGAGAAAGCAATCAACGAACAACTAAGAAGTCGCAACGCGCAACGAGAAACTGATGATTGATGCTTCTCATCTCTCTCCATTCCTGTCTGTCTGTCCCTGTCTATCTCTGCCTCTGTAAAAAAAAAAAGAAATAAAATACTGGGTCTCTGATCATCTAATTGTGAGAAGGTTGACTAAGTTAATTTAGTATGTCCATATGTTGGAATAAGATCAATTTTTCTTTGACTAATGACATTTGAAAATGCTCAAGGTGAGTGGGAAAATATAAAACATTGCATAGGTGTATGATTACAATTTGTGTGCTCCCTGTGTAAACATACATATAGAAAGAGAAAAAAAGACTGGAAGGAAGCTCCAATACTTTGGCATGGAGAGGGGAGATCTGAAGTATTAATATATTTTTCTGTATTTTTAATTTTTCTATTAAGTAAATAAATAATATTTAGAAAAAAATCACAAAACTTCAAACTTAGGAATAAATTATTTTAAATTTCGTCAAAGTGATTTGTTGTAGGACAGGACAAAAGCCAGCAGCCACAGCTCGTGCGAACAAAAGACTGGAATCCTCCACCAAGCCCGGAAGTGGATCAAGGACTACAAAGAGAGGCGAGAAAGATGCGGACCTCCACAAAGGCTAGAGCGGCCACGCAAAGACATAGGAACTTCCGGGGCGGGGATCTCCTTTCCTTTACCTTCCGCGTGGCAGGGTTGGGGCGGGAATGTGGGCAGCTTGCAACGTGAAGATTCGCGATTGCTTGGCTTCCACTGATGTCACTTTGAAACGGTGCTTGAAATTAAGGGCGACCATGGCAAAGAGCAAGTTCGAGTACGTGCGGGACTTCGAGGCTGACGACACTTGCCTGCCACAATGCTGGGTGGTTGTGCGACTGGATGGCAGGAATTTCCATCGGTGAGTGAGCTCGGCTCTGGGCTGTGAGGTCCGCCTGCATTTCCGGGGAAAGCCAAGCGCTCTGATCTCAGGCCTCGTGGTCACCGCGGTAACGCGGCAGCCAATGAGCGCGCGGCATTGAGCGTCGGTCTACATGTTGGCTAAGATGTATTTGGACGCGAGCTGGTCAAGGTAGTGAAAAGGGCTGGTGTTCCCCTGGTGAGTAACTCGGAGCAGAGACCTGTTAGCAAGGACCTTGTGGGAAAAAATCACTCTCGGACACACTGCTTCAGCTCTTCAGCAAATTGCCCAGCTATTTTAGAGTGCTGACTCTTCAGAGGCCTATTTAGGCCTTGCCGTGGACAACATTTAGCAGTATGTACTTGCTTCATTTTTAGTAACAGACCACACGGACTGGGCTCAGGAGGAAAACCAAATCAGACAATAGGTAGAAAAAAGGGGAACAAAGATGGGAATTTACTTTTTTAAAGTGCTATTTTAATAACGATTATTATAACATTTATTGAACACTTCTAGGGAGCCAGACATATTTACATTTAACTTCGCCTAATCTTCAGGGCATTTTTACAGAGATTTTTATCCCAATTTTATATAAAAGGGAATTGAGGCTTAGATATTATGTCCCCTTTTCTCAGTTGTTCAGGACAAGAAAAACCTGAATTCTTAAGGCAGTGGATTGGGTTGTGGCTAGTGGAAGGTTAGCACTCACAGCACTATTACAGTACCGTCTTTAAGCAGCGTCTTTGATCCAGAGTGTTCATGACAAGCTCTCTTGTCATCCATGCCCTTTTCCCTTTCTCTCGTGAAGGTTTTCTGAGAAACACAACTTTGCAAAACCTAATGACAGCCGTGCTCTCCACCTAATGACCAAATGTGCTCAGACCGTAATGGAAGAACTAGAGGATATTGTGATCGCATATGGACAGAGTGATGAGTACAGCTTTGTGTTCAAGCGGAAAAGCACTTGGTTTAAAAGGAGAGCCAGGTAATTCCCTAGCCCTACCAGAACTGAACAGGGACCCCTCTGGAACCATAAATTCACATTACATCCTACAAAGAAAACATGGACACTAGTAAGTTACTTACAGGGCTAGAAGGTGAGGCAAGCCACATTTTAAGTATGTGACTGAAATATTAAATAGTTTTTCTTGGCCCAACATATTTTATCTCTAGGTTTGCTGGCCAGTTTGTGTAATCTCTCTGTTGCACCCACGGGCCCTATCATGGTGTTGAGTTAATGTCATGTATTTTCTCTTTTCTTGCTCCACCCGTTGTGCTTTATACCTGCAAGTAAGTTCATGACTCACGTCGCCTCCCAGTTCGCTTCCAGTTACGTGTTTTATTGGCGGGATTACTTTGAGGACCAGCCCCTTCTGTACCCCCCAGGCTTTGATGGAAGAGTTGTGGTGTATCCTAACAACCAGACCTTAAAGGACTACCTCAGTTGGCGGCAAGCAGATTGTAAGTGAAAAGAATTAAACATCTAATTAAACCAACAATTCCATACTTTGGAAGTGGTGATCTGGAACAAGTTTGGTTCATGTAGTTTTGTTTGGAATGAAATAGTCCAAAAAAATTTTAAATTAGTTGAAAGTGAGAATTTGGGAGATTTCATATAAATAGCCCTATTTCCAACTTTTTTTTTCTTTTTTAATCAGAAGATCTGGCAGTACTAGGTCTATATTCCCACTTAGTATTGGACAGAACCTGTGCAGTGACTGCTGTCTTTACACACACACACCACAGTTTCTAACATTCCCTGTTCCCCTGCTGGGAGGGGTCACCTACTCAGTGGGTGTGAGTGTGAGACTTTTTCTCATTTGGTGTATCTTGATTTTGCCAGGAGAGCGGGAAAACAGATAGGAATAATGTCAATCACGTAACTTTGAAAGTATCCCTATGCTGAGTACACAAGTTAACAGATTTGTGGAAAGTATAACCGAAATGACAGGATATAAAACTGATAGGAAATGAGTTTGTTTCTGGTAGCTCACTTCCCCCCATGTGTCCTGTGTATTCTTTTGGGCAGGTCACTAAATATCTCTGACATCTCTTTAGTTTAAAGAGGATAGATTTGGGATCTAGCATTCTGTAAAGCATGAATACCGAATAGAGATTATGTATGTATAAACTGCTATTTGTTCTCCCCACAGGTCATATCAATAATCTTTATAATACAGTTTTCTGGGCACTCGTACAGCAGTCTGGACTGACACCAGTACAAGCCCAAGGGAGATTACAGGTATAAAGATCTTACTGCATTAATGCTTAACTCGAGAGTTTTCTGTGGGCTTGCCCACAATGTTCTGCATTCTTTTAAAGCTCTCTTTACAGCCTTGTTTTGAAAGTGTATAAAAACCATCTTAGTAGCAGCTCTGCTGCTTGCTTGCTCTGTGACACTGTATGAGTCACTGATCCCTGAGCCTCAGTGTCCTCAGTTGGAAAATGGAATCAGTGACATTGGCTCTGCATTCCCACGTGGAAAGGCTTGGCTGGAGCTGAGTGGCGGCTGCCCTCCCTAGACAGGGCATGAGCTCTTCTTTTCTGTCAGTCTCACCTGGCCTCTTCCCTCATTGCTCTTCCCTGCTTGGCTCCTCTGGTTTCGTGGGCCTCTGACCCGTGTGTATTTTAAAGGATGCTGGCCTGTCCTGTGGTGGTGCAGTAGATCAAGCATCGACCTGGAACTCTGAGGTCGCTGGTTCAAAACCCTAGGCTTGCCTGGTCAAGGCACATATGAGAGTTGATGCTTTCTGCTCCTCCCCCCTTTCTCTCTCTCTCAAAAAAAAAAAGTGAATAAAAAAAAAGAATCTAGATGCTGGAAGTCAAGTAATTGTACTCAAAGCGTGCTTCTGTTTAATTTTATTCTCTCTGCCTTAGTTTTTTATAGGTTAAATGTGGAAAATAATAGTTTCTGTCTAATGGGTTTATGGTGAAAATTAAATGGCATAATGTAAAACACACAGGATAGCACAAAGCACGTTGCTTTTCTTAGATAACAGTGCTACTTGTAGGATGAGTACTCTGAAATGAGGTTATGTATTGTAAAAGCTCCTGATACAGTGCCTGGCACTTTATAGTTATTCAGTGAATGGTTGCCATTGCTAATAGTGGTGATGAAGATTTACATATAAGAATATTAATAGGTCTATCCAGTTTGGAAGAGCCAAGTTTAGATTTTGGTTCTTCTTAGAAGAATAAGAACTATAGTCTTGGGCAATTTATATAAACTTTCTAAGCTTCAGAGTTCTCATGTCTAAAATGGAGATGGTTATGAGGGTCAAATAAGAAAATACACATAACATATCCAGTACAGAGTAGATAGTCTCACTGTTAATTCCTGTTATCCACCACAGTCATTACTTGTAAAGCCATTGTTTGTTTTTTACTACATTCAATATTATTCTGTATTAGTCTCAGGTATACAAACAGCATAGTGGTTAGCAGAAGAGAATTTTATGAATTTTTACATCTAAAGATTTGAACTGCTCTTAAAATCATGCAAAAGTCTTGAGTATCAAAAGATATTTGATAAGGCACTTCACTTCTTGATTTGTTTGTAGAAGGTTAGGTAGAGGGTGGAATGTAGGGTTAGGGGAGAGAGAAAATATACAAAGCTTTGTCTATCTGTTTTTCTTTCCTTAGGGAACTCTTGCAGCAGACAAGAATGAGATTTTGTTTTCTGAATTTAACATCAATTACAATAATGAGCCGCTGATATATAGAAAAGGGACTCTGCTGATATGGCAAAAGGTAATGGTGTTGTGTCCCAAGAAAATGGAGATCAGGAAAGAAGAGAGTCTGAGCCCACCCCACGGCTGTCTTTCCTGCAGCCTGTGTGCTGATAGGACTGCAGTTATTAACACAGATTAGATCCTTTCCAGAATGAGAATGCTATAGGTTACTATTTCTGTGGGGTTTTTTGTTTGTTTGTCTTTTTGTGTTTTTTGTTTTTTTTTTTTTTTTGGTTCGTCCATGCTCATTGTATCAGTTTGCCAGTGAACTTTGTGATCTTAAATTTCCTCTGTGAGTAGGATCACCGAATTTTAGAACTAGTACCCTTATTTTTGGTGTCAAGCTCTCCTCAAATCAAATAAAACCCTGATTGCAGTACATAGATAATGATTTTTGCATTCATAGAACATTCTAGAGAATACTTTCTGCCATACTGGATACTGCCATTAAGTGGTCTGTGCATCCTGTGACAGAATGAGGCCACAAGAGATGTTGATATGAGTGTTCTGACTCTTGCAGAATAATCCTGAGACTCCCCAGACATTCATACTAACCTTAATATTCTGTAATGAGTGTGTATGTACATTTCCCTAAATCCTTAACTCTGCCAGTATTTTCTGTCTGTACCAGCTCCTGATCATAATGACTCCTCTAAATTCATTTCCTTCAATCCAAAGTAGTTTTTCTGAAATGAATGTTTTCAAGTACTAAGGGGAACCTTGAGAGCTCATCATTCCACTAACAGCGTCAGCACTTTTATTAGTATTTTTAAAGCACATTTGTTCTTTGGCACAGATTTGGGTACTTACTGCAGACAGGAGAACAAAAATACCATTAATTCTAGAGTTATTGCTAACAAGGAACAAGAAGTCTCCTTGGTTCCTAAGATGTTCTTTCTGAAAGTGTTTTAATTGTAAAGGAACTAGTGTATGCTGAGATATGTGTGTATGTGTCTGTTTATCTCCTGATGAATACATATATATATATATATATATATATATATATATATATATATGTCAAAAGTATATAAAGTAAGAAAGCAAACCTCACTCACATCTTCCCCTTTCCTCCAAACCCACTCTCGAGTTAACAATGTCAATATTTTAACTTACCTACAGGTGGGTGAAGTCACAACAAAAGAAGTTAAGCTGCCAGCAGAAATGGAAGGGAAAAAGATGTCAGTGACCCGAACCAGGACTAAGCCAGTGCCCTTGCACTGCGACATCATTGGGGATGCTTTCTGGAAGGAACACCCTGAGATCCTAGATGAAGACAGCTGACCCTTGGCTTTTCTGTCTTGCTGTGCTTAACCAAGGAAGGCCCCCCCAAGTCTTCAGGCCTTGGGTGGCCCTGGCATCCCTACCACACAGACAGTGTTCCAGGAGTGACATGACTCTGGTTGGGAGGCGAACAGGGAAGGAAGGCATGGATGGGGTGAAATATCTTGTTCTACTTTAAGTGGAACATTTTTTTTTTTTACAGTGTTGGAACATAGTTCCTTTGGAAGAAGTGCATTATTTTAAAATTGTGGTACTATTTTTATAAAGCAAGACTGTTTTATGCCTTGCAGAATGAATCGAGTTTAAATTGTGGCATAAGACTTAACAGAAACCTGCCAACCTCTTTTTACTATGATGGAAGATGAGCCCCAAATATACTCTTGTGCACCTGTTCTTAACGAGAGAATCCAGTGACCTGAAATCTCACCTTCCCCACCCATCTGCTTGCATTCATCTTTGGCAGACCTGAAGTAAATATAGGTTGATGCCTGCAGTATGTCTCTGAATTCAGGAATTCCAGGGAAAACTCAGAGCTTTGTGTCAGTCTCCAAGTTGGCAACCTTGGCTGAACAAATGAATAGGTTGGATGTCCTTAAACATTCCTTAGATTGATTTTGTGGAATTAATCAGCATGATCATCATCATCATCATCTTGCCTGGTGTATTGTTTGCAAGGTCATTTATCTCTTTCTAAGAATTATGTGTGTACTTGAGAGAGAAAATATGTGAGAACGAGTGAATGAGAGGGAGAAACATCCACTCCTTGTCCTTTAGATACTTGTTTTAAAAGTTACCCTGTCACCTGTTGGAGTTCCTGAAGAAGGTTTTCGGATAGCCTCTGTATAACTAGAACAGTGACATTTGAATGGGACAGCAGAGGGGTCAACACTCCCCTTGGGAGGTTACAGGCGGCAGGTGGCAAAGGAGTCCTGACAGCTCCACCTGCTGATGGCCAGTGGAGACGGGATGGGTGAGGTGCCCAGAGAACTGCAGTCATTTCCTGTTGCCAAGCTGTAGGCCTCTGAAACGGGGAGGTGGTGGGGACAGGTGGGGAAAAAACTCACATTGCCTCTTGTCCTCATTTCATATTTTAGAGGAAAGAAGTTATTTGGCTCATTAAGAATTAATTAAGAGACAGCCCATGTCCCAGTGCCTAGTCTTGCATTGCAGAATTTACAGCCAAGAAGAAAACATAGTTTTGAAAGAGTGACGGCTGGTCTTATTCCCTCACCAATTGATACTCCATCTGTTGACACCGTGTTTTCCCTTCCTGTTCTCACTCCACAGAAATAGACGTGGCTTGGCTTGTGTTTAGTAATTGATCAACTCTGAGAAGAAAAATAAAAGGTTTCCATTTTCTTGGCTTAATTTCTCATTTATTATTCTCCTGCAAATGCAGTGTCTGAATCCAACCTGTGTGTGTGTGTCTACATAAATCAGAATACACATACCTTTCATCACAGCAGTGGTTTCCAGACTTCTGGATGCAAAAATTTACTTGGAATGCTTGTTTAAAATGCTGAATTTATATTCCCCCATAAAGATTTGAGGTTCAGTAATCTGGGTTTTAATCCCAAAGGCTTCTGATGCCTATGGTGATAATATGCCGTATTTTGGGCCACAAGGTATACTGTGAGGCCAAATGAAGCAATAAGATAATGTAGCTCTTGACACAAATGTAAGTGGTAAGTATAACATTTCATATCAAAATTATAGGAATCAAGTTACAACTTTTCAAGACAAAACCAAAGAAATGTACTTTCTGTGGATGCTATGTGATACTACAAAGGTTATTGATTTTTTCATATGACTGGGACAAGCACTTGTTCCTTGAATTGTCAGCAATTTGCAGCTTTGAGTTTTTTGTTTTGGCACAGGGTTTTAAGCAAATGAATAGCCTAGGCTTAACATTCATGTCATAACTAAATCTGTAAATTAGGCGATATTTCTTGTCCAATTTGAGATGCTTCTGTTCACCCCCACCAATATGTCACTTGCTACTCAATCACGATAATTGAGTTTGCATCTCATTTGCATAATTGAACAACTTTCTTTGACTTGTCATTTGCTTTTCTGATGTTCTTGTTGAATAAAAAAAAATTGGGCCCTGGCCGGTTGGCTCAGCGGTAGAGCGTTGGCCTGGCGTGCGGGGGGACCCGGGTTCGATTCCCGGCCAGGGCACACAGGAGAAGCGCCCATTTGCTTCTCCACCCCCTCCCTCCTTCCTCTCTGTCTCTCTCTTCCCCTCCCACAGCCAAGGTTCCATTGGAGCAAAGATGGCCTGGGCGCTGGGGATGGCTCCTTGACCTCTGCCCCAGGTGCTAGAGTGGCTCTGGTCTTGGCAGAGCGACGCCCCCTGGTGGGCAGAGCTTCGCCCCTGGTGGGCGTGCCGGATGGATTCCGGTCGGGCGCATGCAGGAGTCTGTCTGACTGTCTCTCCCCGTTTCCAGCTTCAGAAAAATACAAAAAAAAAAAAAAAAAAAAATCAAACGCTTCTTTTTTTCTTACTGCTTCATATTTATTTTGAAATATCCCATAGTTTTTGTGAGCAGTTTACTTAGGAGTTCCATGCTTGATGGTTTTATATATGTATTCATTCCAATGTATATTACAATTGTATACTGGTTTTCATCTTGCTCTCTAAGAGAATAGTAGTCTCTTGGGCTTTCTTTTCAAATCTAAAGAAACTAAGATGTACAGAAAAGCAACTGGTATAGTGTTCATACTGGTTGCTAGTTTCTGAGAGTGGTGGCAGTTGGATTTTTGTGGCCTGTTAGTCACTGGAATATCTTACCTCTGCTGGATGAGGGGATAATACCTGGGCTTTTCGTACAGACTCATTTTAATATCAAAAAACAAAAAACTGCCTGACCAGGCGGCAGCACAGTGGATAGAGCATCGGACTGGGATGCGGAGGACCCAGGTTCGAGACCCTGAAGTCGCCAGCTTGAGCGTGGGCTCATCTGGTTTGAGCAAAGCTCACCAGCTTGGACCCAAGGTCACTGGCTTGAGCAAGGGGTTACTCAGTCTGCTGAAGGCCCGTGGTCAAGGCACATATGAGAAAGCAATCAATGAACAACTAAAGTGCCACAATGAAAAACCGATGATTGATGCTTCTCATCTCTCTCCGTTCCTGTCTGTCTGTCCCTATCTATCCCTCTCTGACTCGCTCTCTGTCTCTGTAAAAAACAAAACAAAACAAAACAAAAAATGGCCTGACTAGGAGGTGGCACAGTGGGATAGAGCATCGGACTGGGATGCGGAGGACTCAGGTTCGAGACCCTGAGGTCGCCAGCTTGAGCTCAGGCTCATCAGGTTTGAGCAAAAGCTCACCAGCTTGGACCCAAAGTCATTGGCTTGAGCAAAGGGTTACCCGGTCTGCTGAAGGCCCACAATCAAGGCACATGAGAAAGCAATCAATGAACTAAGGTGTTGCAGCAAAAAACTGATGATTGATGCTTCTCATCTCTCTCTGTCCCTGTCTGTCCCTCTCTGTGACTCTATCTGTCTCAGTAAAAAACAAACAAACCCAAAACAAAAAAAAAAATGCTTTGCTGAGCATAGGTTCTAAAGTCCAACCAGTCTTGCAAATCCTCCATCATCCTGTTTTCCAAGAGCTGGGTCATTATCTCCGGTTGCTTAGCAATGCTTAGAAAATCAGTGTTATAACGAATTTTCTTTAATACTAAGGTTTCTGGTGTTAGTGCAAATAACTTTTTGAATAGGATGTAGAAAACGGAGAGCTGGGATTCACCCATTCTTCATTCTTTCATTGTGCACTTAACTGATATTAGCCAACATATTTATTGCACACTCTATATGCACTCTGTCTTCATTCTTAGGACAATTCTAGGACATAGGTACTATTTCTGTCGGATTTCAGATGAGACTGTAAAGACTCGGAAAAGCTAAGTAATTTGAGTGTAGGTATTTAGCATGAAAGCAAATGGGGATATTCTTTGCCCTCTTCCCGCCAGCTCAAGCTAGTAGACTGCAGTCCCAGGGAACAGAGAAACGCCTGGGGAGTTCGTTAACATGTGGGTCCCAGGCTCAACCCCAGGGAATATGGAGTATTGACAAATACCCAAAACACCGCATTAAAGCAAATGAGCCCTTCGTCCGCGTGCTGAGGTCTTGGGTGGCGGTGGCGAGCCGCTGCCACGCGCCACACCCCCGGCGGCGCCGACCGCGGTCAGGTGCTGCCCTCCCGCGGCCGCGCCGGCGCAGTGTGGCCCGGCTCCGCGGCTGCGCAGTGCCGCCCTCTGGCGGCCCGGCTCCTTCTTCCCATCGGCCTCGGCTTGCGGGCCTTTCAAACATGGAGGAGCGGGAGCGGGGGGCGAGGTCGCCCGGCGCCGGCAGCTCCGCGCGCCCGCCCAACCCGCGCCTGGATGTCAACTCTGACAGCTTCGACCCGCTGCTCGCCCTGTACGCGCCCCGCCTGCCTCCCATCCCCTACCCCAACGCGCCCTGCTTCAACAACGTGGCCGCCTACGAGACCTTCCTCAGGACCGGGGGCCGGGGCGGCGGGCGCGGGCGGGCGCGGGGCGTGGACCCGGCCTCCGGGGCCCCCGCAGCCGCCGCCGCCGCCGGACCCTCGAGCCGGAGCCGCCGCCGCCCCGACGCCCACGCCCCGGACCCCGAGCGCATCGAGCGCCTCCGCCGCCTCATGGTGGTCAAGAAGGAGGGGGACGAGGCCGACGGGGAGAGCCGCCGCGCCCCGGGCCGGGCCAGGAAGGCGCCGCGCAACGTGCTCACGCGAATGCCCCGTGAGTCCCGCGGGCTGGCGGCGGGCGGGCGCCCGGGACCGGCAGACGGTCCGCGACCGAGTGGGGCGTGTGCCTGAGCAACGTGGGGGACGGGGCGGCGGTCCTGAGTGGGGGGCGGGGAGGGGCGGCGGCCCGAGCCGGGTGGGCAGCGGTGACCAGGCGGCGTGGGGAGGCTCTTCGTGGCTGATGGGTGTCGGTCTGCAGCGGTGGGGGGTCCGGGGAAGAGTCCCCGGGTCCGGGGGTGAGCACCCTGCAGAGAGGGTCTGCAGGTGCGGTGGGGCGTCCGGAGAGGGAGCGGGGCCTGGGCAGCCGGCAGGGTTTGCACTGGGACCACAGACGGAGGAGGCGGCGCACAGCCAGTATCAGGGGAATTGGGGGCTGATGAGGTGGAGTGGGGGGAGATCTGTTCAGCTAGCACAGAGGACATGACCTCAGCCCCTGCTCACTAGGTGACAGCTCATTCTCGGGCGCTGTATGCGGAAGGGTTGCGGGGCCTTGATACACACGTGTCCACAGGGCCACCTCACAAGTGCTAGAACGCAGCAGGCACAAAATGCCACTAAAACACAGGCACTGCCTGACGGCCGCTCTGCCAGGCTGGGTGCAGGACTGTCTGTCAGGCTCCTGTTACCACGGGCGCAGGTTCTTTTAAGTTCTGAAGGTGTAAATGGCACAGGGGAATTTCTTGGAGCATCCTGATAGAACCTTGGAGGGACGCTGTTAACAGCCGAGGTTGCTAATGTGTGAGTTAGGTCCTGTATAAATGGAATAAAAACAGCCCAGGCTTATATCTTTCTGTCTTCCGGTGAGCAGTTCTGACATCTGTCCGGTGAACGCAATGACCTACTTAGCCACTCAGAGCATCTGTATCCTGAGAGCTAAATTGTGATATGATTAAACCACTGCCTTCGGATTGGCCTCGCCAGATAGCTCAGTTCGGTCAAGTGTCCTCCCAATACACCAAGGTTGCGGGTTCGACCCCAGAAGGGCACATACAATGAATGCATAAATAAGTGGAACAACAAACCGATGTTTCTTTCTCTCTTTCCCTTCCTCTCGCTCTAAAACCAGTCAATCAATCAGTAAAAAAACAAAAACAAAAAATCATTGCCTGTGGAGTGGAGTGTTGTCCTCAGCAAGGGTATATTTTGTTTTATTCCTAGAAGTGTGTTAATTGAGAAAGAAACATCCTGAAAAGCTGTGTGCTGTTAGGGATGTCTGTGTCAGATGATTCACTATGTCAGAAC
Organism: Saccopteryx leptura; assembly: GCF_036850995.1. Lineage (NCBI taxonomy): Eukaryota > Metazoa > Chordata > Mammalia > Chiroptera > Emballonuridae > Saccopteryx > Saccopteryx leptura. The sequence continues at coordinate 177,787,654 of NC_089508.1, forward strand.
ATCCCTGCCCAAGCTTAGGGTTCACCCCGCTTGCTTGTCCAGCAGTGACACAAAGATGGAGTATCATGTTCCAAAAGTAAGAGCAGTTTGGGGGACCTAGTTTTGCCTTTACTTTTTGCCACATCAGAGCTTTAAAATGTACTCCAAATTTCAGATGAACATTCCTTTAATTTTTCCAGTTATTGCTTTGCTACTGAGATTGTCACAGAAAAAGAAATATTTCTATTCAGTGGGAGGCTTTAGCTTTACCTATGGAGCACTCGGCTGTACTCTTCTGACAGAGTGTGAGGACCAGCCTTATCAAATTCCCACAATAAAATATATACCTGGAATCAAGATATCAGAGAATGTGCCCTAGGCTTTGAAAACTTGAGTCTTGCTACTGGAAATGGTGGAGGGTTCACGATAGAGATGGGTAGACATCACCGAGTTGGTGACCTTCAGAAAGCAGAAAAGAATACAGAAACATGGGTGAGGATTAGATTTATTCCAGAAAGAGTTCTGTGTGAGGCTAGCCTTAGGTCTTGAAGTTAAGGAAGAACATGATTGTGGATAACAGTAATTATTTGAAAATTAGGCTATTGAGGTGTATTTTGCATATAGCAAAATACACATTTAAGTGAGTTGAAATCACCACCACAATCAACACAAAAATTCCATCACCCACAGTCTTTCCATTCCCCCTTTAAGGTCAGGTGATAATTTTATTGCAGCTAATTATAGCTACTGTTATTGAGCACATTTGTGCTCTGTACTTCGCTAAGCTCTTTAGATGCACTATGTCTCATTTTACTAAGGGTAAATTTATTCATTGATTTTAGAGAGAGAGAAACATTAATTTGTTCTACTTATTTATGCATACATTGGTGATTCTTTTATGTGCCCTGACCAGGGATCGGACTTGCAACCTTGGTGTATTGGAATGATACTCTAACCAACTGAGCTACCTGGTCAGGGCCTAATGCATCTTTATAGATGCATTAAATGCATTATTTCTCATTTACCCTTAAATGTGATATAATTCATCTTTTTAGATGAGGAAACTGCAGTTCAGTTATTACCTGCTATTGCCCAGGGTCACATAACTGGTTAGTTTGCAGCTAAGAATCCTGGGTTTGTTCAACTCCAGGGCCTATGTGCTTGCCCATTATGCTAGTCTCGGGAGACGGAAGAGGAGAGTACATTCTGATGTTTCCTTGCTTGCTTGTTCTTGGTGTGTGGAGGAGGCAGCATATGTGAGGCAGAGGATTTGTGTCCAAAGGAATGAAAATGGAATTTGGGTCCAGAGAGGGATTTTTTGCTAGAATGCATTGAAGAACCAAACCAAAGAGTTTCTGTTTGACTTTGTGATAACAGAGAGTGGGAACTACGATGTATATTCTTAAGCAAAAGCACTTTTAGGACAAATGTTTCTAGGAGCTAACTTTCTAGTAGTGAAATAAATGCATTTGGGAGTAGAATATAACACAGGGTTTGACTGCCTATGTTTGAATACTGACTCTTCCACTTTCTAGCTGTTTTAGTTCAGGCAAGTTACTTAAACTCTTTAGGGCCTCTAATTCCTCACCTGTGAAAGGACAATGATAGACTACCTATTGTTGTGAGGTTTAAATTAGTTAACACATGTAATGCACTGTAATCATTCTTAGTATATAGAGAACTTTTTTTTTAAATTTTATTTTACAGGGACAGAGAGAGAGTCAGAGAGAGGGATAGATAAAGACAGACAGAAACGGAAAGAGATGGAAAGCATCAATGATCAGTTTTTCGTTGCAATACCTTAGTTGTTCATTGATTGTTTTCTCATATGTGCCTTGTCCGCAGGCCTTCAGCAGACCGAGTAACCCCTTGCTCGAGCCATCGACCTTGGGTCCAAGCTGGTGAGCTTTTTGCTCAAGCCAGATGAGCCTGCACTCAAGCTGGCAACCTCGGGGTCTCGAACCTGGGTCCTCCGCATCCCAGTTCGACACTCTATCCACTGCGCCACCACCTGGTCAGGCTATAGGGAACTTCTTGGTGAATGTTAAGTGTCACTGTAAATTGTCATAATTAAAAGTTCTAAGTCAAGGTGCATGTAACCTGCCTGTATTGACTTGTTGGCTCAGCTGTCTAATAGATAAGTAACTTTGAGAAAATTCTTTAAACATTTCTGAGTCTTGGTTTTCCTTATCTCTAGAATGAGGGGAAATAAAAGTACCTGTGTTAGTTGTGAGGATTAAATAAAATGGTAGATAAACTTACCAAGGGTGTTGCCCATACTGAGGGCTCAGTAATTGGTAATAATGATGGTGACAGTGATGATGATGGTGATGATACAGTTTGTTGTGGAAGGAGAAAGGCATTAATTTTTTGGAATCTATTGTCTGAATTTTGTGGTGACCATGAGCAAGGAGAAATAAGAGTAGAGTTAAAAATGACCTGGACTTGGAAGGGTGTGGCCCAAGCATAGTGGTAATGGAAAAATGAATTTGGAAGAAAAACTTTCTGCAAAGATGAGACTTTTTGTTTGTTTGGTCGTATTAAGCTTTTACAAGCTTCGCTCATATAATTTTGGAGTTTGTCAGAGAGACTGCTAGAAAGAGATTCAGAATGTGGCCCTCATCTCAGCCTTGGCAGTCTGCTCAGATAGGTGGTGCTAGTGTTGTACCTTTGATCACAGAAGGATAGGAATGCTTTTTGGAATTACACCTTATTAAATTTTTGGAAGAAAAAAAAATCAAGAAAAAGACACAGCTGTGAGAGTTGAAAGATCTGAGTTTGCCATTTTTAAAATTTGAATGAGACTATTGTTAAGATACAGATTGTCTCTTCTCTTTGATTTGGGGGGGGGGGGGGAGAAGTGGCACAATATTTATTACCAAGTTAGAAAAAGAATGGTCTCTCCACTCTTTGTGGAAACACGTGTGTGTATAGTGGTGAGCTGGGGGCAGCCTATGTATATAGGCAAAAGGGGTAATGCAGGCATTGTGATCAGTTTCTAAGACATTGAATTATAGGGATTTAATCTAGAAGTTAACTAGTCATCTAACTTCATTTTATGGATGATTATACTTGGACTTGTAGAGAGAAAGTTATCAAGGTCACACTAGTGATACTGACCTAAAAGAGAATTTAGAACAGTCTAGAACACCTATCCAGACACATGAACACATATACACACAGCCTTGTATATCAAAGAAATTTAGAATGTTGCAAGAGGAAGGGTAGATGATTAAGGTCAGACCAAAGTTCTTATGTTTCTTTTCAAAGCTGCTGTTTCTACACTCTGCTCCACCTTCTGACATCTTCCTCTTGAATCTTCAGTCTTACTTCTCATCTGTTAAGTCATTTTCTTCCAGGAGTATTTTATTAATTTATCACTGCCATCATTTATAAGCCCATCCATGAGGGAAGAATAAGGAGGTTAAGAGTAACCAACTTAGTTATTGAAACTGAAAGACAGGACTGTTGTTCTATTTTATGCCCCTAGAAAGAAATCAGAGAGCAATTTCTTGTTTGTTTACTGTCAATGGCAGTACTCGCCAAAGAATTTTGCCTTGCAGTCTTGGGAGAGAGGGCAAGACTGAAACTGTGTATGCATGACTGTGAGAATGCATGTGTGAGAGAGTATGTATATGTGTGTGATTTTCTTTTGGGAGGATATATATATGGAAAGGGGGGATAGGCAGCATATTGTGAGGGGAAGTTAACGTTAAGTAATAAAAATAAATTTTATCTCTGCTCCCAAGTTCTGAAAATAAAGAATCCATCATAGTAAAAGCATTTTTCTTATGAATTGTCATACTGCTCTTTTTTACGTGATGCTCATCAGCAGTCTCCCAGGAGCCAGGTTCTCAGCAGGTGTTTTTACCCCAGCAATCCTTGGATACAGACAGGTCTCTGACTGCTAGTGTGAAGGGCGACAGGCATTGGAACACTAGTGGCTTAGACAGCACGTGCGGAGTAGCCGAGACTGGGGGCCTACAGGCCATTCTCTCTCTTGGAGGGTTACATGTGGTTTAAGGACAGATGTGTTATACAACTTATTTCCTTTAAACATATTAACACAATTTTTGGTTCTTTGGAAGGCTCAAGTTGGGTATATGGTTCATGAGAATTATTCTGAAAATAGTTGCCTTAACAACTCAGAACTGAGAAGAATCTTGCTGCTGTGTACATTTAATGTGGTATTTCTTTTTTGCCCAAAAGGTTTAAAATGATGATGAATCTTAGATTCAATAACATCACAAACTATGGGATGTATATAAGGTGAAGCTCTTAGATGATAGCCATTCATATGGTTGATCCATGTTATGGTGAAATCTTGTCTCATTTCAGCGTGTGTTGCCTGTCACAGCCATATTGCCCGTTGTGCCTTCCTGTTCCCACAGTGAGGTTGCCACTGCCCTGTGTTCCCTTGTATTGCTGGATATGGTGGCCTTAGTTGTCAGTTCTGGGAATGAGAGCAGTTCATTCTGTGCTGACCATTCTTCTCTCGTTTCAGTGCACGAAGGTAGCCCTCTGGGTGAACTCCATCGTTGTATCCGGGAAGGGGTGAAGGTGAATGTTCACATCCGCACCTTCAAGGGACTTCGGGGCGTCTGTACAGGCTTCCTTGTAGCATTTGACAAGTTCTGGAATATGGTAATTAAGCCTTCCTTAAGGGGCTGGAGAACCTCTTGGGGATTAAATCTTTTATAAGTGGAAAGGTCCTGAGTAACCTTATTCTGCAAAACCTACAGAATAACTTCCCAGAACTAGAATCTTTATACTCTCTTGGGAAACAACAAAAAAGTTATTTTTATTGCTTCCTTTTCCTTAAGGCAGTGGCTTTCAGCTGAGTGAATCTGCCCTTTTTTCCCTCCCAGGGACATTTGGCAGTGTCTGGGACATTTTTCTTTGATTGTCATAACTGTGGAACAGGGCGCTACTGGCATCTAGTGGGTAGAGGCCATGGCTTCAGCTGCATGTCCCCCCCCCCCCAAAGAACAAAGCATTATGCAGTGCAGAAAGTTTTTGATGCCAAAGTTGAGAACCCAGCCTGCAGGGATACTTATTTTGTCAGTTTAGTTATTTTATATTGATTTCCTATCAAAAATATTTTATCAACGTTCCACTTTGGCTAGACACAGTGCTAAGTACAGAAGTTTCAGAAAGGAACCTTCACTCTGCTATTTTTGGAAAGATAAGTAAGGATAGAGGGGGAGCAGACATATTAATATGCAAGATACTGCCCTGGTTGGATAGGTCAGTTGGTTGGAGCATCATCCCAAAGTACAGAGCTTGCTGGTTCAGTCCCAGTCAGGGCACATGCAGGAGCGGATTGATGTTCCTGTCTCTCTCTTGCTTTCTTCTCTCCCTTTAAAATCAATACAATAAACATATTTAAAATATAAGCAAAACACACACACGAAAAATAATAAAGCAAGATACTATGTATGATGTTTCCTTATGAAGGAGTGTACCACACACCCCAGCCCTCTAGAGGCTTATTGTTTACTAGATATTTGAAGAAAAGAAGGGATATATTATAGCACAACTATATTGTGAGGCAGTTAAAATAGGAGCCACCAGGACTTTCCTTTCCATATGATCATCCATCTCCAACTTTTATTTTCCCTCTGCTTTATCTCCATCCATGCGTTCCCCTGGCTGATAATACATAATAGTTGCTAATATTTACTAAGGACTTGTTATGTGCCAGATACTATACCAAGGACTGTATATATATTAATCTCACTGAATGAGTTATAGGACTATTACTGTTCCATTTCACAAATAAAGGAATTGAGGCTGCAGATTTTAGAAGATTGGTCCAAATCACAGTGTTAGTAAATGTAAGTACCAAGACTTTATTCCAGGTCTGAGTTCTAAAATCATGTTTTCAACCATTATTGACTCAGAAAGCCTGGATTTGAATTCTCACTTTGGTGACTGTGACTCTAGGCAAAGTGATTTCTCTGAGGCTCAATTTTCTCGCTTCTAAAATGTAAGAAAAAATATAATTTTATATTTAAAGGAAAAGGATTTAAGAGAACATAGGTAATGATAGTGCTAGTAATAATAATACTGTCGGCTTATACTCATATGGTGATTTACACTTTTCAAAACAATTTCTCATACATGATCTCATTTGATCCTAACAGCTGTCCTGTGATGTTGATCTCTCTGTGATAAGAATTCACTAGTAATTAAGTGTGTAACTCTGGTCAATCTCTGTTCACTGCTGTCATAAAACATAGAAACTGGGGCCCTGGTCCACTGGCTCAGTGGTAGAGCATTGGCCCAGCTTGTAGATGTCCCAGATTCAATTCCCAGTCAGGGCACATAGGAGAAGTGCCCATCTGCTTCTCCACCATGCCCCTGCCTCTCTCTCTCTCTCCCTCTCTCTCTTCTTCTCTGCTCCTGCAGCCAAGGCTCAATTAGAGCGAGTTGGCCCCAGGCACTGAGGATGGTGCCATGGCTTCCACCTCAGGTGCTAAAAAATGGCTCCAGTTGCAATCAGCAAGGGCCCAGATGAACAGAGCATTGCCCTAGTGGACTTGCCAGGTGGATCTTGTCCGGGGTGCATATGGGAGTCTGTCTCTTTGCCACCCCTCCTCTCACTAAAATTAAAAAAAAAAAAAAGAAAAGAAACTGTAGAAACTGGGAAGGGACAAGAAGCAGTAAAGTGGTATTTCTCAAAGTGTGGTCTAAGGCCATGCTGCACCCGAATCACCTGGGGTTCTGGTTAAAACCATGGTTCTGGGCTTCTTCCCAGAACTGCAGCTGAGTCTCTAGGACAGAAGCAGCCTTGGAGCCGTACTTCAATGTGCTTCCTGGATATTTCCGCACAGTGCAGTCTGAGGACCTCTGCAGTTGTAAAGGCCTTGCCACAGAATAAACGTGTCTTACATGGCCCCTTGCAAATCCTGCTCAGACAGTGCCAGGTGCTACTGTGTTTTTTTGCCCAAGAGCTCAGTCACCTGTTAAGTTTAATTCTGCTACAATTAGACATTATCCTGCCTTTTAAATGTTTTTCTGAAAGCTATAAAAATAATATTTGTAACCCTGCCTCAATTTCCCCCTTTGGGCTGTTTCTCTAGGCACTTACTGATGTGGATGAGACTTACCGAAAGCCTGTTCTAGGCAAAGCGTATGATCGGGATTCTTCACTGACTCTCACGAGGGTAGGCAATGCCTGACTTCCTGAGCACCCAGCATGCTTCCAGGTGTAGGAACTGATATCACTGCACACAGTGACCAGGGTCTCCTAGTGGGAAAACTGGAGTGCAGTCAGCCAGGTATGCCTGGACCAAGGGCTTCCTTGCATGATGTCTCTCTGCTCATGCATCCAGCTTAACTCCAATTAGTTCCTGTTTCTGACCTGCATGTTATTTGAGCAACAAGTTACCTCTTATAAGGCTTAAAGGTCTTTCTGTTTTACTTTGTAGAAATGAGCAGATGTCTTTTCTTTAGACACAATAAGATAAATCTTACTGATTTATCTGAGTTATGGGTAGAAATTTTATTACTAACTTTTTAAAAATTATGAAGCAAGCTGTCCAAAGGGCATAGTTAAGAAAGCTGGTCTTTTTTTTCCCTATATATTGAGAGGGGTGTTAAAGGCTAAAATTTGTCATTGCTTTCCTTATAGCTATTTGATCGACTAAGACTTCAAGATTCCTCCAAGAAGGAGGCAGATTCTAAGTCTGCCGTTGAAGACTCCACTCTGTCCAGATACTCCCAGACATCCACTTGGAAGGTAGCTTCAGTGTGGGGAAGAGGAGACACTGACCGGGGTTCCCGCAAACATTCCCGCTCTGTCCCTTCTTCCCTGCAGGCATCCACAAGGGAGGAGTCCAGGTCAGAGCTGTCAGGGAGGACCATGCGGACAGAAGGGTCTAGTGCAGGAGGTACCTTTTCCAGAGCTACCACCCTTTCCAGGGGCCAGTCCCGTAAGAAAAAGAAAAAGGCCAAAGTAGATTACCAGAAGGTATTCACTAGGCACATAAACCAGATATTCATCCGAGGCGAAAATGTCCTGCTGGTTCACCTTGCACAGTGACAGCTCGGCCTCACTTGAGCTTTGGCTTTTAGACATCAAATGCATGAATCGCTGCTGTGCTATGTCCTAGTATCCCAGTAAAACCCTGAGCTGGAATGATTCCCTCTGGTACTGCATGTGTTGAGGAGAGAGCCAGGCTCGGGCTCTCTGGGAGATGAGCTCCCTCAAGGGGAGACAGGCCTTGGGAGGGTAGGTGTTTGTATTAATATCAAGGCAAAAGCTGCATGTGAGTACACGCGTCTGATTTGGCATCATGGTCTACTTCAGACACTCAGACTGAATATAAGATCTTCCATTTGAATCAGGGGTTACGGTATGAATTGAATTAACTCCATGGACTTCATAGCACTGGGGAAAGAGACTCACCTCAAAAAGAATGAGGCATTGTCAAAACTACTGCCCTGAGTACTTATGGATGTGATTCTAAGAAAAGCAGTATAAAATTGCCCTGCAGCTCTGCACCCACATCTTGTAACTAACTGTTGAATTTTGCTCTATGCCATTCTCTCTTATCAAGAAATGGATGTCTATAAGATCTAAGAGATTTACCAACCTATGTAAGGGTGAAATTTGAATGGTTAGTATGCTCAGAGCAGCAGTGAATGCCCTGATTTTATCCCTCTGATTATGGAAAGGAATATGGGACCTCAGCGGTCTTCCCTTACCAGAGGTAATATCTGTCAATGGCTTACCAGGTGGGACTAGAAGATGCTCGTGTGGTGGCTTCTTGTCCTTCTCTCTGATTTCTGTGGCATGGTACTAGTGCATGCACCCTATGTATCGCCCCTCTGTGACCTATCCTGTGAGCTTTATGGCAAGTTACTGTGACCCCATGTCTGGCTTCAAAGAGTGCTGCATGAACACTCAGTGATACAGTGATATATGTGCGTTACCCCGCCGAGAGTCCCCTTCCCTGGCAGGGCTGGCCCTGTGCAGAGTATCTTTCAGAGTGGTTTTCCACGAGACACTGGTGGTAGTTTTATTCCCTTGTGTCAGGCTCTCAAAAACCACAGTGGGTGGTGTCTGCAAGGGACCCTTTACTCACAGCCTGGCTTCAGTAACAGGAATACATAACACTTTCCAGTACTACTTGAATCATATTATATGCTTTTCAGTCACCAGTGAAGAATAAGCTATATCTTGACACAGCCTATTAGGCAATACTGCTATACTGATTTTTTTTGTTTTGTTTCATTAGTTGATATTTGGTTTTGTTTTAGTTAATTCATGTTCAAAATGAGAATAAGAAATAGCTAACTAATTAAAATGCTTGAAAGGAAAAATGTCCCCTGCTGTACTTGTTGTGTAACTTAGATAAACCTTCTGAGAAGCAGGGTGAATAAAGTTGATGGAGCTAGGGTGCCTGGGCCTCCAGCTAGCTGGGTCACCGCTCATCGTTAAAGCAGAGCAGACTAACCCTCTGTGCCTCAGTTTTTCCCGTCAGACACCTACCTCACAGGAGCACTGAGACAGGATTTTAGGAAAGCATTTTAAAGTCTCTAAGCATGTTTAAGCGCCATAAGTAATTTTTACTAACTCTGTTTTACAGTTTGGTAAAAGTTCTTATGAGCAAGAAGGTGCTACATAAAGTAATCTCTGTAGGTGTCATAATTATGATCTTGGTGTGATCAGAAAGCACTGATATCTTCAGGAACTATTTTCCATATTCCTTTCCTTTCTCTTAAGGAACAATGGAAGTTCCAGAAGAATCTATTCAGTAAGAGGAGAGTAACTTTTCTTTGCTGCTCCCCTTCCATCCTAGCCCCCACCCCTTTCTGGTCATTAGCAGAAAGAATTCCTTTGAAATTCTCAGGGGTTTATACAATAGTACCAAAGTTAGAATGAGTAGCTAAAAAGGACACATTTCCAAAAGGGAATTTGTGGAAATTGTTTTGTTTATTTTTATTTTGAATATGCTTTTTAGAGCTAGAGCAGATGTACTAGATATTTAGAGAGGTGCCAGGTCACAAACTTGACCACTCATCTTTGAAATCTGCCAATCTAATCTCTTCTAAGTAGTGTGTCTAAAATTTCAGCCCCCTCCCCCAGAAAACCTCGGTTCCCCAATAGTTGTCCTGTTGAACCCTCAGGCAGCCCTGCCTCTGCCTCTTGAGCAGTTGCCCCTGTTTGGCTGTCCTCATCTGTCTGCCCCCTTGTTCCTCAGCTAGAAGCTGTAATGGATACTGCATTTTCCCAATAAAGTAAAAATTTGGAACCAAAAAAACATATGCTTATTTTCATGTTTGTATATAATTTTCATATATCCATATAAGGATTGTTTTACTGCTTTTCTGCCCAATTTAACAATTCTGGCTCTGAAAATTATTTTAAAACTGATCCGTCTTATGTGCCCACTTATTTGTTTGGTTTGGACAGTGATCCTGGACTGAATGAACTATCTAGCAATATGTTATTTTGTACAAAGCATGATACTTTTTTAGAGAAATCAATTTTTGATCATTGCCTTTTTCTTTATTATTGGAGAAATTTTTGTTAGGGAAGAAAAAATAGGTCCTAAAAATGTATATGCTGCTCAAAAACTGTCTTCCTCAGGAGGAGAGGGAAGGGAGAAGGGACAGCTAGAAGTGAGTCTGGGAGGCCCACCACCATCCTGAGCAGGGCTCTAAGCAGATGCAGTGCAGCAGGACTGGCTTCTCACATTCTCCAGAGGCTGCGAATTGGGAAACTTGGTAGGAATAGTACTACTTATTTTTGAACATCCAACTTCGGTATTTCAAAATAATCTCTAAATATGGGAATTTGTTTTCCAGACATTTCACAGGGCATACCTGTGTACTTATTGAGGTCCTCCAAGGAGTTTCCAACTTTTTTAGATAAGAACCAGGGATGGAGACATGGAAGATATGGTTTTACACCCAGAATGACTTTATGTGCCATTGTCTGTGCACAGAGGTGATTCTACTGCTCTACCACTCAGAGAGCTTGCACTTGAGGTTGTCTGTTCTAGTTTCTGGGAAGCATTTATGCTGCACTGCAGAGGTAGGCTGTTGGTGAGTTCTCTCTGTACATGGTGCATATCAAGTCAGAAAGCTTAGACGCCATTAGCATTAAAGTTTAGGTGCATAGGAATCCTTGCTATGAGATGTTAGTGGATCAAGAGGGTCTTTATTTTCATGGTGAAATAGTCCAGAAGCACCTTTAGAGATTGTCAGGTCATGAACTATGAGGTGCCCTTAATCCTCAGAAGCCTTACAGAAATGTAGGTGTACTGCTTCTATCCTTTGAGAAAAACAGAAACCTAATTTGATGAAGGGGAGATATTCGTACTCCTGTTTGCACTATTTCTAGAGCAGCTGACATAGGTAAAATCATGAAATAGAATAGGTTCTATAAATTACTTCTTTAAATTTTGTCTTTAAGAAAAAATTTAAATTATTCAAAGACAGCTAGCTGTCACTGGTGCTGCCCTAAAGTTTTTCAATTCTTTATTTTTTATGAATGAAATGATTACTGTGGGAAGGTCAAGCTGTATGTAAGATGGTCATGGTATAAATATAATGGTTTCGCTACTGTTGTAATTTTTCTTTTCCTGTGCTAGATACAGAATGCAGTCAGCCCTTTTCCAGTAACTTCTGCTCATCAGCCTGTTTTTCTGGGCAGTAAATCCCAGAAGGCTTTTCTTAGTGATTGTAAAGCAAGAAGATCTTACTTGGGCCTGTGTTGGAAAGGTGGGTGGTCTGTCATTGCTTCCTGGCAAATTGAGTTGGTGGATTTAAGATAAGCCTTTGGGGTCCTGTCACAGTTTCCTAGGCTCTGAGAGAGGGTTGAGCCTTCTTTACTCTCAGTGTTTTGAGTATTTTTCAAATGTTTGTAAGTTCTCTTGCAGTCTTCTAATAAAAATGAAAGCTCTCTGTCAAGAAATGGTTTTGGATGGTTCCGAGATCTAGGGGGGGGGGGGGGAGTACACCTGAGACCTTCAGTTGGTCTTTTATTTATTTAGAATAAAAAGTAGTTTGATAAGCAACCAGAGTTAGTGCTTCTTTTAAAACACTTTCTGAAAAGATGGGGAATGTCCCTCAGGAAAGCTATAAAAGCTATCCTCAATACATTGCAATTTTTTTGATTTTTAGTTCTTTGGAGCAAATGTCTGATGTTACATTTTTAGAGCTGTGGGGGAAAATGTCTAAAAATTTTTAAGAGATATTATTTAAGCAATGATTATCTGGCTGAATTATGTGTGAGCTAGGTTTTAGGGCAGCTGTCCAGCTCTTTTTCTGTTGTTCTGACAGTAAAGCAGACAGTTTTAAGTGATGTCTTGAAAAGTGATTTACTTATTTCATACTGACATCTAAAGATGTTAGCCTTCTGGGCTACCCTGGGGATACCCTCTGCACCGTGACTTATTAATGTTTTTCTAGACAAGGCTAAACCTGGATGACTATGAATTTATAGCTTTTCTAGTCATATACGAGCTGCTAAAAGAAAAAAACTATGACTTGTAATCTTGTCTTGAAATTACTGTTAATTATTAAGTTCATCTAACCCCTTCCTGTTTAGGGAGGATTGCCGCTAGTAATGTCAGTTTGCTATGTTCTGCTTTAGATATGTGTCATATGGGAGTCTGGAAACTGTAATAAATATGACTGTATTAATGTAATGGCTTCTTTGTCTCTGCTGATTTGGGGAGGAGGGAGTGGAGAGGAGACAGGGAAGTCTGTTACCAAGTAGAGATACCAACCTAGAAAGTTAAAACATTTCCAGCATTGTCATTGTTGTAACCTTGTGCCTTTTCTTTACCAAAGCACACACATCTAGATTTTTATCTGTGAGGTAGTTTTTCAAGTTTATTTGAAGTTCGTGTTTAGAAAGGAAACTTGGCCCACATTGTAAATTATCTCCTTTAAGCCCCAAGCAATGGTACTTGCCCTGTGGATTCATTCTACCTAGTCGGTCACTGGCATTAACCCACTGTCTTCAGGATCTCCTGAGGTCACCACTGACTGCTCCCTTCTGCCTGTTTTACCACATCTGACTGATTAATCCTCACTGCTTCCAGAAATATGTGAATTTACCACCAGCTCTTCTCTGTGCATGTACAGAAAGTTGAACTGTGCAAAGATTTGCCGTATTGATTACTTGATCTCCAGAACTGAGCCCCCTTGGGAAGATGGACAAAAATCATTGGTTCTTAGACAGGGAAACCTCAAATGAACTGTCGAGACCCATTTCCCCACTTTCAAAGAATTTATTAAATTGGGCTCAGCTGACATACAGGAAATTTCTAACCACCGAAGAAGTGGAGGAAAGGGAGACAAGACCCAAGTGCTCCATTTCTGGCTTGTTTTATAGTCAAAGATTTCTGATTAAATGAGAATGTCCTCATTCATCAAAATAAAGGCAGAAGAATCAGCTAGCTTGACGTTTAAAATATACAGTGATAGTTAAATATTGGCAGGAGAATGAAGGCCACTGGCATGAGATATATCTGTCACTCTTTCCCTATGTTTTCTGGATAGGAGTGGCAAGAAAAGAAAGTTTCTTGTCCAGCTACATTCTCTCCTTGGATAGAAGTGAAGGTTCTTTCTGTTTGCTAAATTACCACTAGGTGGCAGTAGTTTAAAGAGAACTGCTTAACTAGAGGTCCCAGAAAGACCTGCCTCTCCAGATCTCCAGTCACTGCTACCGTTGTTAGATGCTCACCAGTCCGGACTGAGATAATTAAGGAAAACTAAGCTATAATCGGTTCAAGGGCAGTATAAATGTTTCTTACCAATATTGGATTTACCTAATTTGAAGCTTAGGAAACCTGATTGATCAGCAGTTGGCCAGTGAATGTGCTCAGGGATGTGTTTAAGAGAGAGATTGCCCAGTGTTCACTGTTTTAGAGTCTGTTGCTATTCTCACATCATGAGGTTCCTCATTTTTTCTTGGAATACTGTCAACTCATCCAGCCTCTTTCCACCTGCTTGCCAAGGATCACCCCAGAAAACTGTCTTGATGCCCCTATTTCTCAGTGGCTGTCTCAGTGTGGGAAATAATTCAGTTCCACCCAGTGTTGGTGCCTGAGAGCCCGTTTGTGAGAAAGGCTGTAACTCTTGTGATTCCATGACCAGAATTGAGCCTCCAGAACTGCAAACAGATATGCTGTGGAATCAGAGGAAATTGTATAATAGACACAGAAAAGTCTAGTTTTAGGCTGGGCACTGAGGCAGAAGGAATCGGTGGGCAGTGCCAGGAAGTCTCAGCACTCCATGTCAGGCCCTTCCGAAGACCTCATCTCTACCTCAAGAAGTAATTTCCCAGCAGCCTATGGTGAAGAGGAGTACAGTATGTGAAATAATAGATGCCGTCTTCAAATGAATAACTAAAAACAAGATTACAATAAAGAGCTTTGTCTCATGCGTTCTTGGTAGCTTACACTACACTTCGCTCAATCACGCTATGTCATGGAGAAGAGGACAGAACATCAGTAAGAAATAGTGTCATTTTTGAACATTCCAATCCTGTGCCAAGTATGTTACATGCTTTACCTTGTTCAGATACAGCTACCATGAGAAGAAGATTTTTGTCCCTGTTATATGGGAGGGAACTGAAACGGAGGTTAAGTAACTTGCCAACATCTCTGCTAATAAATGATACATTTGCAATTCTATCTGGATTTGTCTGACTCAGTTTATTGTTAGCCAGTTGCACCTTAAAAATACTAAATTCCTTAGGCATTGACCAGAAAAGTTTAAGGGCAAGCTGAGTTATCCCCTTAGACTAATCAGATACCAGAGGACTGAATTAAAATATAACTTGTTGGTTTACTCAAGTGTCTCTAGTCTCTTCTGATTTGTACTGGGGTTTTTATTGTTTTTTAATGAGAAGTTGACGTGCACTTGGGCCTTCATGGCTTTCAGAGAGGACTGGGGCAGCAGACCAGCTGTGGTTCTGGGAAGGGTGGCTGCCAAGTGAGCACCATAAACTATTTCACCCACCAGATAGTTTGGTTGTCGGAGGGGTATCGATCCAGTAGTCTTGTTTAAAAGGCTGTGGAGTCACTCGTGGTCTTTCCCCGCTCCTCAGTATGCATTCAGAAATTCCACCATCTCTTTCTTTTCAGTAGGCACCAGCACTTGGGAAGAATGCTTCTCTCAGTCAACTATGAATCCATCTTACTAAAATAAAACTTCTCAAGGCTAAACTATGGATATGCTCAAGCTACAGAAAACTAAAGGACCTATATATAGTCTTTCTCCTGAGTCCTAAAAGGGCAAAACCTGAAAGATTTGGCGAGTTGTACATACATCTTGTAAAATTTCCCATCAACTTGCTGATGTGTTAATTTCAAGGATATGGCAATCCTGGGAAGAGCCCACTATCCCAGGCTCTCACTGGTTACGTCAGAGTCTCTAAAATAGGGATAATAACACCTGCTTTGTGGAGTTGGTGACAGAACATGCTCGGTCCAGACAGCAAACACTTCACGTCAGTCATGCTGTGATGAGCTTGCTGTGTGATGCTCATCAGCTTTCTTCACTTCCTGTGCTTGCGTTTCATGTCCTGAGACCAGGCCTGGCAAGCAAATGGGCACAGCAGCATGTTGTCATCCTTCCTTTAGTGTTGCACATAGGTGTCTGCAAAATTGTTTCCAGGCTGCCTGAGTTCTCCCTGCTTCCTCAGCTGGCTCTCCCCAGGTTAAAACTTCAGAATGTCATCAGCTTCCCCACTGCTGGGAGAACTGTGTGCTCCCCCAGGAATGACATTAGACTCCACGGGACATTCATTAGCTGAGGTTACTAAAGGACCACAGGGCACTGGAATGGTAATTTTCTACATGGGACCCCAGTGACCCAGAGCGAGCTAGCTCAGCTGGTCTGAGCATGTGGCTAATGAGGGAAGGGTCATGATTTCACTCCTGTGTGGGCCAATTAGTGTCACGTGGAAAAGCATGCTCCTGAGGCATCAGACAGCAGCCTTACATGTGTGTGGCACTGGTCACCAGGATGGCTCAATGTAGCCATCATCACTTTCTAACACTCAACCCAAAGCCTACATTTCTTTCTTACTACATGGCCTATTGTTCCCAAAACTTAGGTCACTTTCAGAGCACCTTTATGATTTTTGCTTTATCCTAAGTAGTCCACTGCATTTTTATCTATTCAATATTTTTTCTATAAATTGATTCACTTTTTAGTTTACACTTAACAGTGATGGTGCATCACTACCATCAATGGGAAATTTACCCTAAATTTAAAGTACAACTATAAAAATTATCTTTATACTCTACAAACACCTGAGCCATGAGTGATTGGTGTACTATGTGTTAATAAATGTTGCGGATATATAAGCTGTGTGTGTTATGTATACGTTATCCTGTAATAAAATGGTGACCTCAGCAAAAACAGAATTAAAGCAATAGTTTTACTGGAAAGAGTTGGGATCAGTGACTGAGGAGTTTCACACTTGAAGTTATGAAGTCATTCTTGCAGGAATTTCAACACCAGACATCTTCCTAATAGCCATTAAACATGTAGCTGTAAAAGCTAAACTCTAAACTAATGTAGGGTTTAACTTACAGTTAGCTTTAGCTCAGAAGTCATGGCTTTTGTTCACACTCTCTGCTGGTATTATTAACTCTGTTTCTTACACATCCTTATCATTATGTTTTTGTTTTATGATAAGCACAAACGTGCAAAACAGGTGTGTTGACTTCACAACATCCTTGTTCCTCTTCAGTTATGTGCCAGTTCATGCTTATCTCCTGGGTTGGCCAGTTCCTTATAGAGATCAAAATACAACCAATAGAGGTGTTGGTAATAAAAATCTATTCCTTAATTAATTGAGCATGTTACATCCAGTCTAGTTATGAAAGTGCATTGGAGGACAGATACATATAAAAAGAGCAGACACACACACGCCTCTTCAGGGTGGAGAAAGCTCAACCACTTTCATTTTTGAGGTTCCCAATACATTAAAAAGTGAAGAAAAGTCAAAGCACAGTTGTAAAAGTTGTATCTATTTTACAAATTTAGGTTGAATGATGGACAGCTTTTAGTCATCTCTGTGTACCTGTGAGTGGGTGTTTAGCCTCATTTGGAGGTCTGAATGTGAGGTCTTTGTGAATGTAAGGTCCAAAGGGTCCCCCCCCCTGCTCCCAGGTTAGGCAATGAACCCCGCTAGGAACATTGACTTATATAGAGAACTGGGTTCAAATGTACCATAAGGCAGAGCGTGACATTTTAGCAATGTGGAATCACAAAGTTGGGGTGTAGAAGGGTGAGGAAGTGAATAGCTTTCATTTTTCTTCTTGTGTACCCCCTTATGGATTCTTGCTTCAGTCATTCCCATTATTTCAGTGCTGCTTGGCTTATCCCACTTTTATAGCTTCCTTATCACCCTTGGAAAGTCATTAATAGGTAGCAAGGGGGCAGACCATTTTATAAGTGCCAGAAGACTTACTTATACCAGAAAAATCAAGATATTAAGAGGCAGGAATGCAATTACAGCTTTTTCTATTGCACATGGACCTGATGACTACTTTAACCACAAGAACTACTTTGAATGACTGTTCTCTCTCTCTCTCTCACTCTCACACATACACACACACTCACATGGTAAAGAGCAGGGAAAGGCCTTCTGTTAACATCTACAATGTTCTTGTTGCACAATACTTGCTAGATAAGATTGTATAATTAGAGAGCGTGCTGTATGTATTTATATAAAACAGTATAAAATTGTACTTAAGAATGATCCATTAGGATTCTGTTTGTATGGCTTGTTCTAAGACCAATGCAATGCATACTTGTGATCTTTGTCTTTGAGGGCAGAAAGTGATTAGTTCATTTGGTATTCTGTGTGAGGAATCTGATGCTCTTGTTATGGCCTCTTCCCTACCCTTGCCAAATCCAATTATGCCTCAGCAAGGCCTCTCATCCCCTCCTCCCCTGTCCCCAGAGTTTGTCTGAGCACATCTGTTGCTCTGTGAAAAGTATTTTGGCAGAAGCTGCCTTCCCCTGTGCTGGGAGTCATCTGTTCTGACCTGGCTTAGAACTGTTGTGTGTGTGTGTGTGTGTGTGTGTGTGTGTGTGTGTGTGTGTGTAGAGGGAGAGACATTTATATGCCTATATATATATATATATAATTTTAATAGAGAGATTGATTATTATGACATCAAATCAAGAGTGAAATAGAGATTACAACTTCAAACTGGTTGAGAGAGACTGGTTTAAAGCCTCATGGCCCTGGCCGGTTGGCTCAGCGGTGAGCGTCGGCCTGGCGTGTGGGGGACCCGGGTTCAATTCCCAGCCAGGGCACATAGGAGAAGTGCCCATTTGCTTCTCCACCCCCCCCCCTCCTTCCTCTCTGTCTCTCTCTTCCCCTCCCGCAGCCAAGGCTCCATTAGAGCAAAGATGGCCCGGGCGCTGGGGATGGCTCCTTGGCCTCTGCCCCAGGTGCTAGAGTGGCTCTGGTCGCGGCAGAGCGACACCCCGGAGGGGCAGAGCATCACCCCCTGGTGGGCAGAGCGTCACCCCTAGTGGGCGTGCCGGGTGGATCCCGGTCGGGCGCATGCGGGAGTCTGTCTCACTGTCTCTCCCCGTTTCCAGCTTCAGAAAAATACAAAAAAAAAAAAAAAAGCCTCATGTACCAGAGAAAGAGCCCAGGATTCTGAATGTCTACCTTTCACACCAGTCCATCCTGGATATAACCCTCAATGATTGTGCCTTAAATCTAGGTTCTCCTGCACTTGAGTGGGTGGGTATTCAAAAATTAATACTGACTCTTCATTTTGAAAGATATCACCAATGACCTACCAGATTTCTCTGGTCACAGAGATCTTACCAGAAAGTAACATATCTGGAAACTCATCCTGCATAGGACTGCCAAATGGTGAGCCATCGCATCTTGAATTGTATAAGTGATACCTCAGTTCTTAGGGTAGCTGGAACAATTTGGCCAGTCACCTCTAAGCACAAGCATCAACAGCTTCATCAGGGTCCCTCAGGGGAGGCTGAATGGAGCAAGCTAGAGAGGTGTGGCCTATGGTTATGCGAACATGGAACCTCATGGGCCTGGTGACATGCAGATTGTTACTCTTCCTGTCGAGGAGCTGAGTGCAGCAGCTAAGAAATTGCTTCACAAAAGCCAGAGGTAACATATGCCCGTGCCCATCCTGGCACAGGGTAGCTACCAAAGGAGTCCGTGTCCCAGTTGCCCCAGGTGTCATCACCACCTGCATAATTTTCAGGGCCCAGTGAAAAATGGAAATGCAGGGCCACTTCTTCAAAAACCATTTCAAGGTGACAGCAGAGCATTGACCCAAGCATGGGGTCCTGCTAAGCGTCCATGAAGCTGACCCTGCAAGAAGCACAGCACCAGGCCAGAGTGGAGCCAGCAGGAAGTTCACCAGGGGCGGGGAGAGGGCAGCGGGCTCCTGGGCGGGCACAGTGCCAGATCTGTCTTCACACATGTTGGATTCTTCCCTCTGTGACTGACATGCCCTTTTGGTGGTGTCCAAGCTGGCTGGGCATAGCAGCTACTCTAGCTAGGCATGAGCGGTCTATGAACTAAAGCATTCCCATTATTTTGAAATACATACTTTGAGAAAATTCTCAAAGATTTAAAATTTCAACAGTGCAATTGTCAATGAAAGGAAAGGAAGAGCTGTTAGACTCTTTAACTATGACCCAAATGTTGTAGAATTTGAAATGGTTTTTAAAATGTGATTTTTTTTTTAAATCACTAACTTGTATAAACAAAGTTTATAGTTAGTGATGACTGTCAAGAATTTGAAGAGGCCATCATTAGAAAGTCTTGATGGGATTTTAAAATCTTCATCAGGAATTGCTATTCAAGCATAAAGTCTGATATTAAAAAGCTATATTCATAAAAATAAAATGCAGATTTGTCGTTAAAAATTAAAGAAATTATTTTTTAGAATTTTAATATAAATTTAGTATGTAATATCTTCTCTAAATTTTGAATTTTATTTCTTATGATTGTATAATAGAAAGAGTAATAAAGGCTTTTTCTAAGCCCCTTATGGATGCCCCAAGTCTTTCCCCACCCCCAGTTTATCCCAATGTGTACCTTAAACTATTATCATTTTTATGTGATTACAAAGTAGAAAATGTTGGAAGCAGCAATCTAGCCAGCAGCTTTCTGAAGGAGTCTGGAGTAATAACTCTTGTTTTCGTCCCCTGGTGGCAGAGACTTGTTGAGATTTGACTTAGGAAATCACGGCGTGACTGAAACAAGATCCAATCACGGTGACAACAGTACAGTACTTCATAGAGCTGTTGAAAGGATTACATGAAACACTGCATATAAAATGCTCAGGACATTGCCTGGAGTCTAGGAAATACTTGATGAATGGAAGTTACTATTACCTGATGCCTTGGATACCCAATGAGTTAACAAATTCTGTTGACTCTGTGTCTACAGTGCCTCGGCTCTGTTCTTGACCTTACTTTCCGTTCTTCCTATTCTACCCCAACATAATTTAGCATTTTTTCATGGCTCTTCTGACAGTTATATTAGCCCCTTCATTTTCCTTTCAGGTTCCAGTGTCTTTAACCCCATCTGGTCAGTGAGGACACTTTAGGTGGCAAGTAACAGAATGTCCAACTCAGACTTATTCTTTCATACATTAAGATATTTGAAGTTTCCAGAGTTGGTTTAGCAACTCAGCGATATCAGGGCTCAAGTTTAGTGTGTGTGTGTGTGTGTGTGTGTGTGTGTGTGTGTGTGTGTGTGTGTGTGTCTGTGTGTGTTTTGTTTTGTTTTTCTTTCCCCTCATGGTCTCAGTATGGCTGCTGTAGCTTCAAGTATCACCTCCTCTCGTGATGACATTCAAAAGCTTGGAGGAAATGAGTGTTCTCTTTTTATCAGAGTGGGTAATTATTCCAGAAAGAGTTCCTCATAACACATGTATCTTAAACCAGTTATAGGCACAGAGCTATGAGATCACAGTAATTGGTTTAGAAGTCTTATTATTTATCCTTGGACCTGCGCCTACATCCCCTGAGCATAGTATTAGTCCCAGACAGAACTGGGATTCCGCTAGCCAGGAAAGAGTGTTGGCTGTGGAGTAAACAACCAACAACTTCAGCCAGTCCTTCCTACACACCATTGGCAGATTGATCAAGCATTTCTCCCTTAAACAAGAATTCAGTCTCCTGAGTCCCTTCACCTAGAATTAAGTGTTTGGTCCCTAACCTGCCAGATGAAGTCAGATTCCGTGAGCAAAATCCTCTTGGAGAATCCTATACTTTTCCTTCCTAGCTCCTATCATTACACTTTGTACAATAATTGTATATACATGAATCTAGAGAACTGCATGGCTGGTATCTCTGCCCAACTAACTCCAGAATGGAAGCTCCATTAGGATCGGGTCTGTTTTGTCCATCATTATACTAAACACCTAATGCAGTAGGTATTCATAAGTATCTGTTGAGTGGATGAATGTCTATACCTGTCAAAGGAAGCCAGCAGAATTTCAGCAGTTAGAGATTTAATCTGGCAAAAGCAGGTTTCTATGTAGCTATCAAAAAAGGTTGAAAGAATTTGGTACCTCAACATCATCAACATTTTGTTAACGACCTAATTGCCAAGCCCTGTGTGCACACGGGACCATTAGTAATTCTGTAGCTATGCAAATTAAAACAGTGATGTATGATTTATAGCTTTAATAACATTCTGAAGGCTCTTAAATTTTAATCACTTGCAACATCCTTTTTAATATTCAATTACTTTATTAACTAATTAGGTCACTTGCTGAAAAAGCACATAAGGCTGGTGCTATTTTAGTATCAGCTGAGCCTCACAAAATACCTTTGAAATGGTGCAAATGGTTTATTTATTTTAAACAGATCATTAAGATGCTATAATTAATAAACCAATTACGAAAAAAAAAAGGCCTGATAGTGATAGATGCACAAGTACAATAGCAGTGTCCGATGGATTTGTAGTTTTTATGCACGTATACATCAAGGGGCAAAACTTAAATGAAAACCCACAGTAAAAAGTGCTTTCCTAAATAATTTGTGTGATGACTGATAACCCTATCACGGCAAACCTAACTTGAGGCTTGTTCATTATGCAAACCTGTAATGTGTACTTTCGTTTCATCTAATGACACTGACGATGGAAAATCCACAGCATGCTAAACTCGGCGTTCCTTGATTACTACAAGAGCCTTAATTTGCAGACCGAGTTGGGCACTTCACGACTTAGTGCGTTGGAGTGAGCGGAGCCTCCCAGAGGAGAATCAGGAGACACACACGGGGTCAGCAGCAGCCTTGCTTATTGATTTCCCAGCACTCTGTTAAGGTCTTCAAAGCAAACAAAGTGAACAAAGAAAGCCGAGGCCAAGCCTGTGGGGAGTTTTCACCCAGTACCCTCAAAGGAGTCTGTGGATCACACTCAGCCCACATTGCTAATGCACAGAGATGCTGACTAGGGCTGAGTGGCCATAACGTGCAGTTCTTAGGCCTGGAGTAGAATTTTATTTCAGGGTCAGGGTGAGGCAAGAGGAACCAAATCATTTTGCTGGGCTGGGAAAGAACACTTTCAAATCCTAGAGGCCAGGTAATTTTTCTTGGCAAATATAATAAAACCACTATTTATTGATTGTTTACTACCATTTGGCACTGTGTTAACTGCCTGAGTTATCTTCTTGGATAGTCCAGGCTATTCGTTTAGTTGACATTTATTTACTGAGCACCTCTGGCATCAGGCACTGTTCTAGGCACTTGAGATACTGGGGGTGAACTGGACAGACAAGTTTCTTGCTCTCATGGTGTTTATATCCTATTGGGGAAGAGGGACAGAAATCAGACATCACAAGGAAACAAAATAGAAGCAGCTGCGTTAGGCCGTGGAAAGTGCCGTGAAAACATGCCAACAGGAGAACGGAAACTGAGGGGGTGACTGGGCCTGTCTTTGCGATTGCGTCGTCACAGAAGGCCTCTCGGAAGAAAGTGACATTGGCAAATAGACAGAAGGGTCTTGAGCAATGTCGAGTTTGTTTGCCCCTCAGAGTGACCTGTTTTCTGCTTTGTGCACTTTTGAAGTTAGTGGAGGTGGAGGGGAAGCAGCTAGGGAGAGAGACAGGGAGGGGCGAGAGCGGCAGGTCAGGGGGAGCCCGGGAGAACGGGCGGTGGCACCATCATGATCATTCTTTTGCAAGTGCGGCCACTTTTTTTGCAGTCAGACTCCAATATGAACTTGCATTTGGTTGTTCCTGTGTGCACTGGTGGGTTCAGAACTACAGAGAGCTGGTTCTCAGTGGTACTCCTTACTGTCACTGCCATGCTCTGCAACTGGCTGCTCTATTCCTTACTGTCACTGTCATGCTCTGCAACTGGTTACAGCTATGTTTTTTGGATTTCCAGTCTGTTTCGCACCTTCAGGATGTGTTGATAAAACTTTATTTTCAAAATATTTATAAATTTTTACATTGCCCATGGATGTTAAGTTCTTTGGAAGAGAAACCTAGCCCCAACAAGAAATTTGATGTAGGTGATGCTTATAGACATGGGGAAACAATATCATTTTGCCTCACAGAAAACATCGAAAAGGGCCCCCAGAATTTCTGTCAACTGGGAAATAAACAGCAGTCCAGCAAAATGTGCCCCTCCCTTCCTGAGCCCCTTATCTGGGGGACTGCTGGGGCTGTTTTTACATTCATATGTATCCATATATCCAACTCCTAGCCCAAGCTGAATTACCTCTGAGAGGTGTATTAAGAACATTCTTTTCAAAGGAGACAAGAGAAGGTTAAATATAAGCAGACCCCTATGTTAATGATGGGTGAAGTTCCATCAGAGTTGGACGACTATTTGTCCTTTCCCTCTTCATGGACCCAAGGTGGTTCCCAATCAAGAATGCAAGTGAAAGGAGTGTACAACTGGTACTGGAGTATTGAGAGAAGAGCTGTGAGTTTTGCAGTGAACTTGGACAAGAAAAAACTAGTTCCATGCATCTCTCAGGTCCTTGAAGCAGACTAGAAAGTTTTTTCAAGTCTTCTCAAAAGTCTGTTTCTCATTCTCGTGGCTTTCTCTCACTATCACACTGTTCAAAATAAATTATTTTGTTTCAGTTTTTGTTCCATTTAATCACTAGCATTGTAACGGCATTATAACAATGTAAATTGTCATTGCACATGTCTATTTCTGCCACACTGAGTATTAAATAGATCGTTTCTTAGAAAATTAATTCTTGTGAACTATTTTTCTAGAAAAATTATTACAAATTTGGGAACACAGCCCATTAGTGGCCTGGATCCTCTTTCCTTTTCAAAATTTGAAATGGGAGCAAGATGGTTGGGTTTGGAGGTCTGAAAAGGACTGTAAAAGAACAGGCTTTGAGCCTTCACATGTGAGAGTGACCCCTGGGACACACATCTTTTACTCAGGAGGGGATTCTTCCGGGTCTTCTGCCGTCTCTCAGGGATGGATAGGGTGAGAGAGCACGCGTGTCCAGAGCAAACGGTCCACACACGGAAGTGGGTCGCATCCTGGGACTCAGCCCCTCCTTTCTCACACCCGTTAGTAACTGAACCTTTGTAATTGAACATCCTATCCATAAAGTAGGGTTTAGTGTCCCACCACAAATTGTATATTTATAAAATAAACATTTATTCCACTGGCATTCTGCCTGTTAATTATAAGTAAAATTTATGTTTTTGTGTTTTAGATAAATAAATACAAATAGATACTCCATCCTTCTCGTGCTGTGGCAGACCCTCTGGTGTTCTCCCGGGGCCTGAGTGAACCAACCGTTGAAGATTACTGCTCTGAACAATTGAGGTAACCCGGGGGAACATGGTTGTCTGGTAGAAACCTGCTCTGTGTTGGTGGGGAACAGATCTACTGCTAGGGGCACCTCAGGAGCGTTTGGGACATGTCTTGTATAAGAATTTGAATGGAGGCCCTGGCCAGTTGACTCAGTGGTAGAGCATTGGCCTGGTGTGTGGAAGTCCTGGGTTCGATTCCCAGCCAGGACACACAGGAAAAGTGCCCAATTGCTTTTCCACCCTTCCCCCTCTCCTCCCTCTCTATCTCTCTCTTACCCTCCCACAGCCAAGGCCCCATTGGAGCAAAGTTAACCCAGGCACTGAGGATGGCTCCACAGCCTGTGCCTCAGGCGCTAGAATGGTTCCAGTTGCAATGGAGTAATGCCCCAGAGGGGCTGAGCATTGCCTCCTGGTGGGCATGCTGGGTGGATCCTGGTCAGGCGCATGTGGGATTCTGTCTCTCTGCTCCCCCGCTTCTCACTTCAAAAAAATACAAAAAAAAAAAATCTGAATGGAAAATGCATTCCACAGCCCAATCTGGCCGTTGACCCTCAGTGGAGCTTCTGTTGGGATCACTGGTCCTAGCTTTCAAAGAGATGTGCAGTTACCTTAAATGCCAGCAGTTCCCCATTTTGCCTTCCTCATGTTATCAGCACAATTTTTGCTGTGTTGGGGGACCGTGGTATTGTTATTTTAGAAGTATTTTTAAATTTTCTCACTTTCATTTAAATTAATGCGTTTAAAAATATCCTTTATATCACTACCATAAATGGAATGCCAACCTCACCTGACAAAAATAGAAATTTAAAAAATTATGTGTAATTATTAAATTAAAAAACAAACAAACCACAGTGAAATATCACCACACACCTGTTAGCATGACTGTCATTAAAAGACAGGCGATAACAAGTGTTGGTGAGATGGTGTTGATAAGAAATGGAACCCTTGTGCACTGTGGGTGGGAATGCAGTTTGGTGCAGCCATCATTTCAAAAGGTTTGAAGTGGTTTTTTACCATTCAATAATGAATTAAAAAGCCTTTTCAAGTATAAAATATGGAATTATGAAGCTATAACTAACAGAAAATAACGACTTAACATTATTGAAGAAATTGACAAACTTCCGCACTGACTGCTGATTCCTGAGGGTGTAGCTTTTATGGGAAGCCCATGGAAAGATCCTCAGTGTGGGTCCGGGGACCCGCCTGGACTTGCCATATAACAATACAAATATAACAGATAACCTTGACAAAGAAAAACACCATCGTCTCAGATGGTGCTCCCAACTGAAACCAACTGAACCTATCATCTTCCCCAAATAGTTCTGGAAAGTGGTGAGGTAAAGGTGAAAAAAAAAAAAGAATTGAATAACAAAACAAAAGGTAGTTGTTATGAGGGGTGAGTGAATATTACTATTTACATCGTGAGTTTAAGTTGTTCATTTGCTAGCCTCTAGGATATGCAAGTGTGTATACAAGATGCATCACAATTCCTTCAGAAAATTTTTTTTCCGAATAAAGAAAATTTATTTTTTTATCATATTTTAACTGATAATAGTACAAATGTGATTGCATCTTAGCTGGCAGTGCCTGCTGGCATATGGCATTGGAATTTCTTCAAATGCTTCCCCACAATCAGGGTTAAGAGTATATTATTGCACATTCAAATATGTACATGATTTCCTAGTGAATTGTGGTATATAATATTGTCATATTTGCATGAACAAGATCGCCTGTTCTTTCCTACAAAATCACTTCCTTTGTCTCTGAGCCTACCTATCATTTGAAGTTTTTGGTTTTCCGTCAGTAATGTTAGATGAGGTGGTAGTTGTGATGGTAATTTTTATATAGTTCTGGGGGGAAATGGATCTTATATCCCACAAATAAGGCAATAATTTCTATGTAGGAATTCAAAGTGGTATTTTATTTAAAAAAGGAGTCACACAACTGAGATTACAGGGTTTTATATATGTTTTTGATGCTAAGGGTTCTTTCAAAGATAATAATTTTCAGCTTTTGATAGAATACTACATTTATTTTTAAAAAATCACTTTCCTATTGTGGGGAATGGGTGAGACTTAATTCCTATTTTTTAAAACCTTATTCCCATGATGTGCATGAGGATGCAACCAAAATAATAAAGTATAAGGTTGTATTATACTTTCTCCTTGAAAAGGCCAAGGGGATAAAATGGAGTCTGATTAAGGGCCCTGTGTCCAACTTACTGAGGGTCTCATTTGGACTGGTTATCCATGCCCGAATCGCTCCTGCATGGGGAGTGAGGGTTCCCTCAGAAGGACCCAGCAGTTCCCAAATTACCTGAAGAAGCACAGAAGTTCCATTCTAAATATTTCCCCATTCACTGAAGTCCATCTCATACCGATATGATCCTAATATTTTCTTGCCTTTCCTACCTGAAGATGACTCCTTTGTTTTAAAGAGTCTTGGCAGACATACAGTTTAGTGGAATAAAATGGAAGACATTTCGAAGCACAGACGTTGTAAGCCTCCAATCAGGCCATCAGCAGAAAGAAATTGTACATCAGAAACGTGGCCACCATTTGGGAAGAGTGTTAGCACAAGTGTAGTGCTACAAAGAAACAAGTAGATAACAGTTTGATTGTTAACCTCACAAACTCTATTCAATGTGACAGTGACACTTCACAGCACATTGCATCCAATCTCATTTGAAGCTGACAAAAATTGTTTCTGCTTTACATCTATTGGTTTATTAATGGTCTACAGCCTCTTAAGCAGATGCATATTCATTAGGTAGCCAGCTGTTAGGAGGTTCCCAGATGTCGAATGTAACTCTGTCTTGGAACATTTTTTTTTTCCTTATCATGAAACAAAGTAATTGAGGCCGTATTAAAGAACCAGTTAATTACTAAAGCAGTACCTTATGGCACCCTTTTTATCATTTAAATCTTGGAACTCTCGGGACATCTAAAAATTTTGGTAAAGAGACAGTATTTAAGAGCCAACCTTTATTATATATTTATATAAAGAGACAGATAGTGTATGTATGGAAACATACATAAACACACTTTTATGTTGGAGGAATTAAAAGTATGTAAAAGGTAAATTTCAGTTACAATATCCTTTCCTTGGTTCATTATGGGAATGAAGTCCAAAGGATAACACTGATATACCTAGTAAATTAATTAAAAGTAAAAATACTTTAATATTTCTTTTCTCTAATCTTATCACTTTCCTATAAAAGATGGTTATTTGTGTAACTTATGCCTCAAACTTCATCTTATATTTTTCATTAAGTTTGTATTTTTTCCTATAAAAAATAAGATAGTTTAATTATTGGCAATCAAACTAGGGTTTTCAAATTGCCAGGTATTTCTAAATGCCCTTTAAAACCCATCTAAAGATGTCAACTCAAATGTTTCCTTGAGAACAACTTAAATCTAGACATTCCATTTCTACTTTTACTTGGTTGCTGCTATCTCAAATCTGTTTCTCAAGTGCAAGAATCTCAGGATCAAATAAAACATTGCCAAGAGCACAAAAATAAGATCAATTATTTTCTAAGATTTTATTTATTGATTTTAGAGGCGAGGGCAGGGGGGAGAGCAGGAAGCATTGACTGGTAGCATGACTGGTAGCAGTTGCTTCTCATAGGTGCCCTGACTGGGCAAGCCCAGGGTTTCAAACCAGTGACTTTAACATTCCAAGTTGGTACTTTATCCACTGTGCCACCACAGGTCAGGCAAGAGCACACATCTTTAGAAAGCATGCAGTGCACTTTTTGAAATGGATCCTTAAGCAAGCAATGTAAAGTCTCCACCTTTCCTGTGGCTTGCTCTTACCATGTCTTCTAACCACTGATGGAAACTGTGTTATACTGTTACAAATCTGCTGAAACTTTTGCTTTTGAGATTTGGCTACTATCTTATTCTAAGTCAGGGGTCCCCAAACTTTTTACACAGGGGGCCAGTTCACTGTCCCTCAGACCATTGGAGGGCCGACTAAAAAAAAAAACTATGAACAAATCACTATGCACACTGCACATATCTTATTTTAAAGTAAAAAAACAAAATGGGAACGAATACAATATTTAAAATAAAGAACAAGTAAATTTAAATCAACAAACTGACCAGTATTTCAATGGGAACTATGCTCCTCTCACTGACCACCAATGAAAGAGGTGCCCTTTCCAGAAGTGTGGCGGGGGCCGGATAAATGGCCTCAGGGGGCCGCATGTGGCCCACGGGCCGTAGTTTGGGGACCCCTGGTCTAAGTCCTATCACCATTTTTTCAAAACAAACAAAAAGTTTACTCTTCAGAAGAGATCAGTTTTTGCTTGCTCCTATTGTTGACCTTTAGAAATGCAAATAGATTTCACTCAGTGCTTACTAAAAAATTATATTTTACAACCATTTACTAGCTGTCTACTATGTGTGGAGTGTTTCATGGCATCTGAAACAACGTAGTCAGAGATCAGGGGTAAGCAAGAAAAAGCTGACAGTTTATCTGAATGGCATGGCATGTACAACCTTTATTAAAAGGTCTGAAATACTAGAGGAGTAATGAGGGTGGTGGAATAAAACTGGATTTGGATTCCAAAGACCTGTCCTTGGAGACCTGGCTTCACTACTTTGATCTTTCGGAGCCTGTTTCCTCATCTGTAATGAGGGGATAGTGACTGTCCTGCCTTCTTAGCTTAGGGCCGTTGTGAAGAGCTGGAAGGAAATGTGCAGATCCACTCCGTAAACTATAATATGCAAATGAATGTTATCAGTGTTTGAAATACTCAATTTGTACTTACAAATGCCCCCTTAAATATAAAAATTCATCTTATATATATAAATGAACTGTTAACATATTTCATTATTAATTGACAGTTAAATAACTATTGTCATGCAAATTTTCCATTCAAGATTTTTAAAGTCCAAGTCAACTTTTTCAAAGGAAGTCCTATGACAACCATGGCAATGAAAGCAAATGGGACCTTCAGAATAGACCATCGCTGGTGGTCATAGCCCTCTCTGAGGAACTTTTGAGGAGAGTGAAGTAATCATTTATCTCAGCACCCTAGA
The DNA here is from genome assembly GCF_036850995.1 of Saccopteryx leptura. Taxonomy (NCBI): domain Eukaryota; kingdom Metazoa; phylum Chordata; class Mammalia; order Chiroptera; family Emballonuridae; genus Saccopteryx; species Saccopteryx leptura. Next base: position 177,817,469 of record NC_089508.1, read on the forward strand.
CACCAAGTATGTCATTACCACCTTGCCTGTCTCCTCGGTTCTATCCCTCTTCCATTGAGCTCCAGCTCCACCCACTAAACTTCATAAGGTTCTTTCTCCGTTTGGTCTTCCCTTGTGTAGTCCACATGGCTGGCTCCTCTTCATCATTCTCAGATCGCCGCATAAAAGCTTCCTTCTCGGAGAGGCCTTTTTGAGTGACCCTGTCTAGATTAGGCCTCTCCTGTTCCTGTGTAACAGCAATTTGGTTATCTCCTTCAGAACACTTATACACGCACACACTTCCACGTGTAGTCACCGTGGTATATAACTGAAGATGGGGCAGGCAGTAGGCACATGGGAACTCTGGTAAACACATGGAAGGAATTTTGGGTAGTGGTTCTCTGGTTTAGTGGCCTATTGCTATATGGCAGTCTCATTTCCTAGCTGGGAGGGTTTGGATTTTCTACATTTTTATCATGACTTTTTAGTCTTGCTTTTCTTGATTTAATTTTTGAAGATTGACAAGTGAAAATATCATAAAAATAAAATCTAGGACTGGAACCCACTCCACAACCTACTATTTTAGCTACATTTTAGGAAATAGTTTAATAAAACTGGTATATAAATTACCAGACACAAAAGATCACATCTTCAGTGTCTCATTCATTAACAAAAATTGACCCCTTGCCTACAAAATGCACTAGTTTCCAAAACGAAGCTCTTCTGGGATCTGAGGGAATTCTGTCTAGGATTCCCTTCCTCTTTCTGTAGTGAAAACTTTACTGAACAGTCTTACTGAAGGCTGACGGTGGTGGTCAGGAATTGCAAATCAACAGTCTTCAGTTTGGGGACCGGCACAGCAATCTTTTCAGAGCCACTTTTGGCTATTTCATCTCTGACGTGCCTATGCTGTTATCAGAGAGAGGTCACTGTTCCGCAGGTTGTGAGAATGAAGGGAGCTGGTGTATATCAGGTGCCCACAAAGCTCGCTACTGCCATTTCATGAAATGGATGGAAACCGGGCGGGACTCCTCTAGTCTCGGGGGTCAAAGTTATGTAGGACTTCTAGGGAACATTATGAACATGGATGCACTCTTTCTGCAGCCATATCCTCTGTGAAGTGTTTGCCAGAGAACAGTGTACCAGGTTGCCAGGCCTTCAGGATTGACCCAATATATTCCCTCTTCTCAAAAGACAGAAAAAAGAGGTTCACCAAGTGCAACACTCAGTCTCTCAGTCTAAGCTTTTCTAAAAAACCCAAAGTGGGTAAGAAACTTACTTCTTCATACTTATAAAAACTAGTAAATGTGCACTATATATCAGAAGAGATATTCTAAAAAACTGAGCAAAAGGTATGGTGGCACCAATTTTTAATATTCAGTATCCAGAGAGCAATCTCACGTGACAGGCCTTTTGCTTGTGACTGAAGTGAAGGGGGAAACTAAGTTCGTTGTACCTCAGGTAGATCACTTTATAAACCAGAATAAATCAAGCAAAGGGGTACACAGCTACTTGGAAATAATCTCCATTAATTCACAATAGCAGCAGTTCCCCAAGTGGGGCCTGGGGACCACTGTGGAGCCTGAGACCCATTCAGGGGACCTGCGAGGTTCCACTCTTTCCAACCATGTGTCCCTGAGCCTGGACGTTTCCCATGTATCATACTTCCATTAAAACCCATAGCCCATTAGACTGAATGCAGGAGCAGATAGGAGAACCCAGCTCTATTTTATTAAGCCAGGTAATTCAGAGACTTTCAAAAATGTAAAACCAATGCCACTCTTCACAGATTTTTATTCTAGAAAATATAGTTTATAAAATTGTAATTTGACAGGTAATGGGTTACTGCAAAATCAATACTCTTAAAGTTTCTCAGTTTTTATTGTGAATACAGTAAATACCGACAGATATAACCCATAAAAACAAAAGCTCTTTGGGGTCCTTAATGATTTTTAATTATTGATTGATTTTAGGGAGGGAGAAAGAGACAGGAACATCAATCTGTTTCTGTGTGCCCTGATGGGGGACCAAACCGGCAACTTCTGCCCTTCACGGTGATGCTCTAACCAAGGGAGCCACCTGGACAGTGCATCCTTAATAATTTTTAAGAGTGTAAAAAGGGTCCTGAGACCATATTGCTCCTTATACCAACTCTGAGCACTCTTATCTCATTACAAGGTGAAGAGTGTGCTTGAAACCCTTAAAGAACACAACTGCAAGATGTATGGTTAAGAAAAATCAAATGGGAAAGAATTATAGGGTTTCATAGTCCAGGCCTCATTTAAAGTAATGACAATTATTTTAGTCACAGATGAAAGCCGTTTGCCATTGACTTTCAGATCCCTCCCAAATCCCTGGGAAGCTAAGCATCTGAATTGGCTTCATGCTGATTCCCAGCGCCCACCACCTTCCCCCTAAGCAGCACAGAGTAAAGGGTGCAACTAGCTACCAATGTCTAAGAGGGACACGGCATTAGCAAGGCCACCGTTATTAAAGACGCACAGAATTAAGGTCATAACGAATTAAGTCAACCAAAAATTCTCTTTCATAGATATTTTTCTTTCCACCTTTATATCTGATTGCTTAACTGGGTTATTAGAAGAATAGCAAGAACTTAGTTAACAAATCTGCAAGAAGTCAATAAAAAATTGAGTTCTCTACTTCTAAAAGCTGAGACCATTCTGAGGGTTATTAGTGTGGCAAATCTCACACCAGGAGCTCACTTTTGTAGTTTTTCCCTCACATCTGCACTAATGTGGTAGGAGACATGAGTCAACACATTTACAAAACAGCTATTTACAATTTCCTTTCTTTTAAAAAAAGAAAGTGGAATTAAAATTCAGGCAGATAGGAAAATCCTCAATTAGAAATCAGGTTAGTACAAGTCCCTCAGGCTTTCTGCACTACACACTGCTTTTAGGAAGAATGAATTTTAGTTTGCTGTGTAGTACTAAATGACACGCACATGAAGTTTTTAGTACAGCAAGTTTTTGATATGTAAGTGCATTTACATAAAAATGGGAAGCAGAGAAACATTTAAAGCAAATATGTCAGTGCTGGTGGATTTCACTCATCATTTTAGTTAATTATTCACACTTCCAGATTTTAAGTTCACAGAAAAAAAAAATGTATTAGGGCCCAGAGAAGTCAGGTAATTGACCAGGTGTCAACCAGTGAGCTGTCTGCTTCCAAGTCCAAGCTCTTTCCACAATACAGTGCTGTCTCCCAGGAGGGCTGAAACACAAAGCCAGTTTATCACAGAAGCCCATTTGCCATAAGGTGTGCTCATAAGGACAGTTAGCTTTACCAATGTGTTTCATATAAATATTTGAGAAGGAAAAAAGTATTAACCCTTCCCTCCAAATACAAGTAATTCTAGGTCTCAACTTATTAGTGACTACCACAAAACCAATACCATTATCGATATCATTCAGGCAGTTTATGTTAAACAGTAAAGGAAACATTCAAAATAATACTGTACTAGAACACTGTGTTCATTTATGGTTCCTGAAGATCATATCACAGAAGTAAAAGTGCATCTGGAGTGGCAGTGGAGACTCACAATAACTATTTCCCCCTCCACCCCCCAAAATATTAGGCAGAATGAAAAGTAGATATTAACAGAGAAGCTGTTGAAAAGGAAAGGGAGTATACGATAGGCAAAAGAGCCCAATAGATTACTAAAGGAGAGTATTTTGTTGCCAACTCCAAATGATCTTGGGGTATTAGAACTTTTCTTTGAAGTATCCCTTAGTAACAGAGACAAATCATTATTACAGTGGATGGACCTCCAGTGAGGCAAGTCTTGTTTTGCTTTCATGGGCTCTGAAACAAAAAATACAGGTAAGATAGCAAACTGTATGTTGAGGTGCAATGCCTGAGGTGGGAGCTTCCTTCTGTCCAGACACAACATAGGAAGAAATCATAGTACAGAAAAATGCTTGAGATAAATCTTCATTTTATTAGAAAAAAAAATTTTAAACACAAAAGTTTAGAAACAAAATACTTATTTCGCCAAGAACCATATAAAGGTGATGCTATATCTCTTATTTTATAGAAAAACTCACTTAAGATTATGGGTTTTAAATATCAGTGAGGATATTCTCCATACTGCCACCGGAGCCTGGCTTGACTGCTCTGAAGTAACAACACTTGAAAGCTCTTATTCTTTGAGACTAATTTAAACAAGTGAATTGTTGAAAGATTAAAAACCGCAGTCAGCTAATTACACTCTCTCATCTCTTATTCAGCAAATGAATCACTTTTCATTACCACTTAGCAGAAGTACATGAATTTCTGCCTAATTAGAAATGTTGTAGATAGAACATTAGCAAGAATGGAGTGGGTCAGGATATCTTTGCTGCTTCATTTTTAATTCCTAACAGTGGAGTCTGATAAGAAAAACTAGAGAAGACATTAAATAATTTTAAATTATTTATAAAAATTACTTTGCCCAAATTATAATTATTTTTCCCCAAACAATCTCAAATGTCAAAGAGAGTGAAAGAAAAAGCAGTTCAACATTGATTTTAATGAACATTTTAATGTTACATGTAACAGAACATTATGAATACAATGGAAACAAAGTTCTACCAATTTAATAAAAAAATTCCAACACAAAGTGGGGAGGTAATAATTTGATGCCTATATTATGTATTTATTTTAAAAAATATTTCCAGCTTGAGGGTGGAATAGTTTTGCATTCCAAACTCTAGAATCATGATTTCTCATGTGAGCTTAATGCAGAATTACAGCAGGAAAACAATCATTTTAATTAATTGCCTTTATTTGTCATTAAATCAATAAAATCTTTGACTGCTACAGGTCTCCTTTAAGAATATATATTTAACTTCTCTATTGGAACCATTTTGCTAATGTCATATTATATACACTCGAAACCAAAACAAAACAAATACTGTATAAAATCTAAAAGCCAACATTGTTGAGTTCTAACATTTATATTTAACTTAAGGTCTTAATGATTTTTATCTTTTCCATTTTTGAAAAGACACCAAAAAAATAAAAATAAATAATTTTCTCTTTTGACTGTTGCTAACTGTAAAATGGTAGCTACAGGGACAAACATGGAAGGAAGCCTTGCCAAGTTAATCACTGCAAATTGTAAATAATGACCGTTAAAAACAAAAATACTGGAGGGTGTTTTTTCTTTTAAAGGAAACCATAGAGCAGTCCTGAAAAAAATATTTTTCCTAGTTCTGCACAGGATAACTAGAGCAGAAGTTATGGAAAAAGTCCCATAGCTATCACCAATTACTTAAAGAGGTTTTGTTACAATAAAAATTTGGATAGTGTAATTAATAGCAGTGTTGCTGGAACATTAGCAAAAGTATATACATTCCAGTTACCTTTGATTTAGCCATAATCACATATGTATGCCTTTTTTGGATAAAAATATATTTTTTTATAAAAAACTGATCATCCAACTTTAATGATTTCATATATGGACTCAAGAGTGGTAGTAAAAGGAACAGATCCATTATGACAAGGTGTTTCAGGGACAGAAAAATCAAGTTCCTCAGGAAAAGAAAAGTATAAAATTAGAGTTTCAAACATTTATTCAGCCCTATTCCCGTCTTCCCACAAACTATGATGTTAAAATGGGCTCTTCAATTTATAAAGGCTTTCTTTCAATGGTCTCACTACCCCATTGGTCAGTTCTCACTGGGAAAAATGATCGACTGCCTTATTTGAAGTGCCCTTGCCTGTCCATCTGAAATACTAGATATTTCACTTTTATAAAACAGCGTTTTTGGTTCTTTACATAGGTTTATTTTAATTAATTGAGAAGAGGGAAGTTGATTAGCATTTTCCATCCCAACATCACCTATCTGCACCACTAAAAATCCTTCATTCAATCTGCTCCTTTATAATCTCTTATTTGCTAAAGTTGGCGAAATTTGCAAAGGCATCTTGCTTGGGCTGCACAGTTCCAGAAGCCATGGCTAGGTTGGGCATGCCCATTCCCACTGTACCCGTCAGGCCCATCCCAGCAGTTGACATCCCTATGTTCATGTTCATGCCCATCATGCTCTGGCTCATCATTGGAGTATTTCCAAGAGGGGACATTCCCATGGCCCCAGTCATCACATTGGGCATGCTCATTGGCATGGGTCCCCCCATCAAAGTGTTAGTCTGGGGCCGGACAGGAAGTATGTTCGATGGAGAACTGAGGTTCACAGCTCCAAAACTTTGGGTCATCACATTCATAGGCTGCTGCATATCTACCAGAAGAAAAGAGACAAAATAACTTTAACACATTGAATTGTTAGATTCATAGAGCAAAAAACTAATATAATCTTTCTGACCATCATTTCCTGTAAGCCCCAATATAATTCTTTTAGTGATTTTATAAGAAATCAATTAACTTGCATTGTTTATTCTTGAGAAATATTTAGTGGCTGTTAGCTCTGATCTCCCCAAAATGTAGAAACAGTAAGAGTGGGCTGGAGAAAAACATGAGGTATTTTAAAATCATTCCCACAAAATCTGTTGTGGAATCCAACCTAATAAGTTGTCAAGATCTATTGTGTACCAAAAACCTTAAAAAAAGTTTATATCCTTTGACTCATTCTACATATTTTTAGAATATTACATTAAGGAAAAAACCCACAAGCACAAAGATTTATACAAACAAAACCATGGAGGTCTTTATAATAGCAGAAAGCTGGAAATAACCAAAGTAACCAACAATAGAAGAATTGTACACTGATATGATGATAACTATAAATATCCAAAAATTTTTAAAGAATATTCAATACACAAAAAATGATAATTTAATGTTGAATAAGAACTGCAAGAAAGAAAATATAGAATGGTCTCAAGTATTAAAAATAGTCAGAAAAGATGGAAAAAAATGTGACAATGGCGATCATCCTTGGATTTGGAATGCAGATGATTTTTGTATCTTTGTCATATTTGCCTAATCTGACAAAAATTTTACAACAAATATTTTTATTTCATGCCAAGAGTAAAATACAAAGTAATTCAACATGGCAGGAGGAATAACAAGTATTATTTGAAAAAAATCTTAAGTGAACACACAGTTGCTATCAGTATAGCGTGTTATGTATTTTATTCATGGCTTGAAGCAATCCTGGCATCAGGGCAAAAGATTACATGTACACAAAGAACTGGGAAATCTGTGGCAACTTACTCTGTTGTTGAATCATTGTATTGAGCGATGGCTGCTGGGGTTTGGAAGGCTGCATACCAGGTAGTAAGTTGTCTAGGCTGATGTTTACACTGGGGTCAGACCAAGTAGAGGGCAAGGTTTTGCTGACTGACTTCTGGACCATATCTGTATTCTGATTATAGAGAGGATTAGGCTTCTGCAGCACTGTGCTAACATTTTGCAAAGGCTGGAAAATAGAAAAATGCTCTAAAAATTAAGCATCTGCTCTATATAGATTATGGGATGGCAGTTTAATCACAGTAACTCCAAATATCTAAATATATACTAAACTTTGTAATAAACTCTTCAAACTAAAAAGAACTACAAATGTTCTATGTTAAGGTCTTCAATATCCTGAATCACTTACTTCCCTAAAATGTTTTTCTGAAGTCCAAATCATGTTTGGGGCAGAAATAAACAACATATTTACATGAACAATTATCCTCCCATCACCCAAAGCCCAGAAGCCACCCACCCAGGACAACTATCGACAACTATCAACTTTAGGTTAGTATAGCTTTAAGGAAATATACAAGTAGAATATTTATTCTTACAAAATGGACTTCAGAATATGATTTCTCCTATTATAGAAAGCAACAATCAAAACAGCAAATTATGTTTCATATATCCTGACTGATATTTCCCTAATCCATATACTTATCTATTGACTAATTGAGCTTGATATATATGGACCAATTCAGGAGAAAGGAGAAATTCGGGAGAAGAAGCAGAGGTGCCTGGTAGTTAGTGACAAAGGATAACTGAAGAAAAAAGGGGAAAGGAATAGCAATAGGAACAATTTAAAATGTACCAATGCAAAGAATCACAACATGGTTGGAACTAAGGTTGCAAATAAGAAGATTGGCTTTATACTTAGATCATATAAAAGAAACTCAAAAATAAACTGGCTTGTGCTTGTTCAGAGGGGCATATTTCAATTTAAAGGTATTGGTGTGGTTTTCATGTCCCTTTCCTTAATGTTAGATCTAATTTCTGTTATAAAGAGCAGTCACCTTCTGCTTCTTTTACTCTTCCTTCATCTTAACACCCAAAAGAGGGAATCTACACATTAAAATGCGTAATCAGCATCATACACAAATATTGTAAATAGCTTCAATCAAAAAATAGCAAGTTCCTGGTACAACTCAGATATATATATTCTAAACCTACATTTACTCAAATTCTAAGCTAATATTAGGTCATTTAGATAGAACTATAAAAAATGAATTAAAAAGCTCCCACTTTTAATTTTCCTTTATGAAAATAAGAGCTGAAAGAAAAGCCTATATAAACATTATATAATGCAGAGCAGGCCCAGAAGATGGAAGTATGTTCATTATTTTAGTGAATGATTTTTTTTTATTAGCAATGATTGTTTGCAACCAGTAAGTGATGCTTCCTAAAGAACACAGAGATTTAATTGAGTGAATGCTGGTCACAGGCAAAGCCAATACAGGAATACCTCTTTTTATTATACTTGGCAGACACATGTTGAGGCCAGACCCTCTGCCAGCAAAATGATTACGACTCACTGAATGAAGGCTCAGATGATGGTTAGCATTTTTAGTAATAAAGTATTTTTAAATTAAGGTATATACATTGTTTTTTTAGACATTATGCTATTGCACACTTAACAGACTACAGTATACAAACATAACTTTTAAGTGCAATGGAAAACCAAAAATTCATGTGACTTGCTTTACTATATTTATTTTATTGTGGTGGTCTGTAATCAAACCTGGATTATCTATGAGGTATGCTGGGATCACTATTCCTTATTCTAAAATTTTTTAAAACTATTAAGTACTACTTTTTAAACTAATTCAATAAATTTTAGCAAATGTCTCTGCTGTGCAAGGCACCACGGTTGACTGCATGGATTACAAGAGAAGTGAGAGACTTGCCCTTTAGACCTCAAATGACGATATCAGGGAAAAACGTGTAAAATGCTAATCTACCACTAGATTAGTTGGAGCATCTCAAAAATTATGAGTCATAATTTCCAAGGGAGGCAGACAACTCACCTGTGATCTTGAGATGGGCAAACCCAGCCCTACAGTATTAGTGCTCATCATAGAGAAATTCATACTCTGGGAAGATGTCATGGTTGCCTGGGATGAGCCCATAAGATCAAACAGGTCTGAAGAACCTGAGGCAGCTGGAGTTGGGCCTAACGCCGGCTGGGAGCCACTGGTAAGTTCCACAGCCGATTGCGAGGCACTGCCGAAGAGCTCTCCACTGGAAGGCGCAGTGCCTGCTGGGGCTTGGTTGAAGGCACTCCAGTCACCAAAGTCTCCATTCCCACTAGTTGCAGCTACTGAGAAAGAGAGAGAGAGAGAGGAAGAAGGGTAAGAAACTTTCTGAAGTGCACAGTACAAATATAACAGTCTACGAACTGAAACAAATTAGAGCTGATCTGTGTCCATCCAGATTAACATCTGCAGGTACCATCTCCATCTGGACATTATTCTCTCATGAATATTCCATGAGTGTTAACAAGGTGACAAAGAAAAAAATTAAACTCCCACAGATAAAGTAAAATCCATCTCTCAGCAGGTCTGAGGTGACACATAGAAAGTACAATCAAAACTTCCCTTCAGCCTAAGTTCGCACATCAAATATGGTTCCAGCTAAACAAATATGAACTACCTGCGACCCCAGAACCCCAGAAAGCAAGGAGAAATAACTGGTTAAACTTTTTACTGGGAGATCCAGAATTCTCATGCAAGGAGACAGTAATATCAGAGAATTCAACTCATTTCATTCATTTATTATCTGGAAAGGTTCAATGAGAAATCAGACTACAATTTATACTGTTTCATGTAAATAAAACCCCAATTCCATTAGATTAAATTTATGAAACAAAAGCAGAAAAGCATGGAGAAAAAAACTCAGCAAAATTAAGAGTAGGGTTAGTAAATTTATGCAAGAAGTTCTCACTCATTTGGCCATGCTCTTAACAAAGGGCTGTAGATAGCCATGACATATATAACCTTAGTACATTGCTTGCTTCAAATAGGACTGCAGCTATTTAAATAAAACATGGAGGATAGTCTTAAGAGGGAAAAGAAAGAGTATCACTACACTTCAAAGTATAATTACAACAAGTTTAAGATTTAATGTATTCAGTAATATAAAAGTTGATAATATGTTGATTACAAGACTGCTGTTTAAGAGTATGGATTTTGTACCTTAATAGCTGTGTAACCCTGAGCAAGCTACTTAACCCTCTCTGTGGCTCACTTAAAAAAAAAGAACAACAAAAGAAACAAATCTAAGTTGTAAAGAGTGAATAATTTAACACACAGTTAAGTGTCATTGAAGGTTTGTTATTTTTACTTTGGATTAACTGTGAAAAGACAAGGCAGAGCCATTCTCTTTCTTTCAGGTATGTCATACAGAGTGTAAGTCAAGTTTATAAATTCTTCATACGGAATATTAACAACTTGGAACACAATAAATATAAAGGCAAATGTTACTTTCAAAAGTTTTTTAACTAGGTTATACACAATTCTAAGTAAATAAACCTTTCATTAAAGATATATATGAATTAATGGAAGTTGAAAAAACAAAGGTGAATAAAGAGCTACATATAAACTGTCACATCTGAAAGCAAACAGTATGAGTTTCCAAGTTAATTACCACCATCTCTTTGCACTCCTGTTCCCTTACAACTTGGAAATACATTTTTTTCTAGGTGAAAAGGTAACCAACCACTGCGATACTGTGTCTCATTATACTAAATATCAAGAGAACATTAAAACGTTAAAATTATATTCTTCTGTTACCATATTAAAATGTAAGTGCCCTCAATAGAGAAAATAACTCACTTAGAAACCCAAGCTCTACCAACAATTTAATACAAGAACTGGGCTAATATTCATTACCCCAGGGTTTTACTAAAACATGCCTTTGATCTTATTTACAAAAGAGACTGAATTAAGAGTTTTACAATTAGTTCTATATATTAAACAATTTAAACTAGTTTAAGGAAGATTGTTGAATAAAGGTAAACTTTATGCTGATTTTCTATTTGCTTGATAGATAAAACAGAAATAGAATGGAAACTAGGACAAAACATGTTGCCCCATCTGAAAACTTTATATGAGATGATTAATCATGGGAGGAAGATATTTCTAGTGGGGCATATATTGTTCAGAAATGATTAATCATTGTTGCAACAGTTTAGCCCCTTGCGTAATGGTGATCAAGTTATATTAATCACATTCATACAGATGAAGAGATGTATCACTTTGCAACATTAATATATTTGAATTATTTGCATAGTAGGCAACTTTATAAATATAAAAACTTTGAGAATTACACAGGCAGTCTGTAAAATTACAGCAATGTTTATCTTCCACTTTCATTTGCCTAAAGTAAGATATTAAACCTTGGAAGGCATAACCACACTTCTAGAAGAAGCAGTTAATTACTCCACAATTCTGGTTTCTGAGAAATACTTGAAATTTACACAAGTAGGCTGTCAAAATAACCCCAAACCACATTAAAATCATGCCTCTTTTTTCCCTAAATCCTTACAAACCTAAACCAGACATTACTAAATACAAATTTTAACCCATTTAACATAACAATGATAACTCTACTTGAAATGAGTAACGACTAATTTGGTCAAATTACATCTTTCCTCCCTGCCTCGCCTCCTGTTTAAGACGTTTATCTCTAAATTTTTTGTTAATTATACTTCAGTTTTCTAAAAGGCAAAAAATAAAAATCAATATCCAAGAAAAATATAGGCTTAAACATCAAGAATTAAGGTAAATGGCTTACCTTTTCCTCCCTTTTAAAATTAATATTTTTATTTACTACTTCTGCCATATACTGTGGTAGCTGTTTAACTTTGGGAATCTATGAGTCCCTATTGTAGAAAGTTGGAGGCATATACAACATAATGATTCCATATTTTTATATATTGTTAAATGGTCACCACAGTAAGTCTAGCACATTTTAAAATTTCTCATCTAACATGGAGTGAGGAAGCTTTGCCTGAGGTTTAACTGCTCAATACTTAAGGATGTGTCAAAATGAAGTTATTTTTCATAGAAATGCTCTTAAGATATCTGAATTACAAGGAAATGAATTTTAGTAAGACAGCCTGCCCAAAGAAAAGGCCCCTGAGTCTCATTCATGAATATCATAAGCTAAATGTAAAACTACAACACCCTTGCTACTAAAATGAGGTTATTTATGCTTATTCACACTCCCTACTATCCCCTCACCACCAAAAAAAGAAATGAGGAGTTACTCATGAAAAAGAACAATTTTATTTAGGTGCACCTGATTGTTACCAAATTATTCATTTGGCATAATTAATTCATTTGGCACAATTCATCTGGCCCAATAATATACTTTTGAGTAAATTCATTAGGAATTATATAATAAATACTACAAGGGAAAAAAATTGCCAAAAATAAGCTGATGTGGGAGGGAGTTTTGTTTTGATAGCCTTTTTACCACCCCTAGATTTCTGGCCAATCAGATCTGATCATACCTTGGGAAGGGAAATTGCCTGATGCAGCAGCTGAGCCAAAGTCAGCAAATCCACCAAATAAGTCAGCTGATCCTCCTAGAAATTAAGTATGAGGACAAAGTTACACTGTTATAACCACAGAACAATGGATAGTAATTTCAGGATGCCATTTTAGCGCCACTTAAAAAATACCCACTAGTAGAGGGCCCAGACCCATCCTAAAAGGTAGTTTGTTGATCCAGGTTTTCATGTCACTATGTTCCCTTTAAGCTTACACTTTAGTTCTGTATGTAGTCGGATAACTGATAGTACAACTGTGGTTAAAGTTATCCCTCACTTACATTCATGAACATCATGTGGATGGACATGCAATTTATCCAGCCTATAATTATAATTACACTCTTTATAAGAATCTACAATGGATGAAATGCTGCTGGGGAATAAGATAGTCACATCCTTTCAAAACATCATCCCACAGATTATTTAGTAAATACAAAGGGACAAAACTACTCTTACAATGGAGAAACTGATGGATAATCACTTAAGTGAACAAACTCAATAATCAGACAAAATATTGTAGTATTCATGGGCCATCTAAAGCAGTGGTCCCAAACCCCTGGGCCACGGACCGGTATCGGTCCATGGGCCATTTGGTACTGGTCCGCAGAGAAAGAATAACTTACATTATTTCTGTTTCATTTATATTTAAGTCTGAACGCTGTTTTATTTTTAAAAAATAACCAGATTACGTCCATCTAAGACTCACTCTTGGCGCTTGTCTCGGTCACATGATACATTTATCCGTCCCACCCTGAAGGCTGGTCTGTGAAAATATTTTCTGACATTAAGCTGGTCCGTGGCCCAAAAAAGGTTGGGGACCACTGCTCTAGAGAAAGGAACTGAAAGGGCAATTGTCACCCATTTAGAAATTCCTGCCAAATATCTAATGATGAAAAATGAATCAGACAAATACAAATTGAGGACATTCTGTAAAACAACTCTTAAGACTTCAGAAAATGTCAACATCATAAAAGACAAAAAAGACTGGGACTGCTCTAAATTAAAGGAGCCTAAAGAAATATGACAAGTAAATGAAATGTGTGATCCTTGACTAGACTCTGGATTTGTATAAAAAAAGTGCTATCCAGAAAGGACATAATTGAGACACCAGGGAAATCCAAACATGGTCTGTATATTATTAGACAATGATACTGTTTTAATGTAAAATTTCCACAAAAATTAGGAGATATTTAACAATGAATATGAAGCAATAAAATAACCCCTAATTTTTGTGAGATGATTATTATACTGTGATTATAAAGGAGAATGATCTTGTAAGATATATGTTGAAGTATTTTAGGGGCAAAATGTCATGACGTTTGCAATTCTCTCTTAAATGGTACACAATAAAACAACAACAAAGAACTAAATAAAGAGAAAGAAAATGTGGCAAATTTTATATAGGTTCAAAATAAAAAAAATAAGATAGGGAAAAAATTCTTGTTTATTCATGAGCAAGCAAATATTTGAGTTTTTATTGCATAGAAAAATAATAGCTTTTTGCTACTTCTACACTGGTGTTTTTAAAAGGGTGAGAGCCAAACCTTAAGGTTACAAATCAATCTCTATGTGCATAACATCTCATACAAATTTTTATTTGTAGGCACTACATGTGTAAGAATATTTACTTTTATCTCCAATTTGAGCAATAACATCATATTAAATTTTAATATTCCATTTTTCTCCATTATCAATTAAATAGCAATAGCCAAAGAATCTAAAATCTTAAATAGTTGTCCTTATTTTTGTTTGTCCTTAAAGATTTCACCTCTTAAGAGTCACAACCATAGAAGTAAGTATAGAGCAGCAGTTCAATAATGGTACTTTTAGTGTTATGCGAACATTATATAGGTTACATCACAGCTGCTTAGCCTGCAGTGCTTAGAAACTAGCCAGGTGGGACTGGAACATCTGGGCTGCACTCAAACACCACCAGGGACAGCTTCCAACATCTGGTGCCATTTCTGAATTGTCTTATCGCTGCAAGACATTCTGCCCCATCTGCTACACTCAACTGAGTTAATTAAACTAGAACCATCTCCCCTTCTTAATAAATGGCCAGCAGTAATAAAAGGAACAAATCAGTTTCTGATACATGTGTATTGAGTATTTCTTTTTAATGCACATTTACTGTAGTCAACTATCAGCAGGCATAACTAATTCTTCATTCTTTCACCTCATTACAGATGCACATATTCACATATATCTTCACTCAGCATGAACTAATTTCCATCCCACCAAGGCCAAGGTTCTCCACTCCTATCAACACTATAGTCCACACATCTACTTTTGCTTTATCCAAAGGATGATATCACAGTGATTTGTTTTCCTCTTCTTTATAGGTATGTACATCAAGATAAAATGTGACGAGGGGTACAAAAGATCAGTGACCTATATTTTAAACTATTTGAACAAGCACAGATATTAATAAAAAACAGCAGGGAAATGAATGTTGCAAACAGTTGCTGCTTAATATTCATAAGTTGTCTTCTGTAATGTTCCCTCATGTTCAAAATACTGATCAAAGTATTCTGGTAGGTAACAAAATGATAGTTAATCATTTACTGTAACATTAAGGGATTTGAAAATTGGGGGTTATTTTAGTTTTCTTCAAGCAGTGAATAAGCATCAATATGTAATTTATTATGCCAAGCAAGTTAGAAATTTTCAAATCTTATTCAATCTGGGCTACAGGAAAATACATTATGCAGATAAAAGCACTGAGTACTGTAGATGACAACGTCAAACTTATTTTTGTCACATCCTGAATGTAATGTTGCAGATAATCACCTCCTCAGTTATTCTACTGTTCTACCTTCTAACAGCTAAACTGAAATTATACTGTGTTCATAACTTACCTATAGCAAATATTATTCTTCTCCATCCATACTATAGGGAGTCTGAGTTCAACATGATAATTCAAGAACACTGGGAGTAAAGAATGGAGAGACACACACACACACACACACACACACACACACACACACACACACACGTGTTTACAAACAGAGCCGCCCTTCCTCGAAAAGAATTAACTTGAATCTTCTGAAGTGTCATAGTTTATGCTTCTACTAGTGTTTTACACAATGCAATTTCAACTCTGAAGACTACCTTAACACTTAAATATCCGTTCATTTCATTTAGGAAAAGTCTTTTTCCTAGGAGGGACTATTCATACTTATGCGCATGTTAGTCATATCAATGCCTTAAATTCAACATAAGTTTTCTATACTTAAGCATTTTCCCAGATAACTTATATCTAAGGGGATTTAAATAAAAGAGTCTAATAAAAATTGCTGCATGTGGAAGACTGCTGAATTTCACAACAAGGCTATCCTTCAAGATTCCCACATGAGAGCTGTCATTATAAATGAACCATTTCCATCTGCCTTTCAGGGCCGCAAGGAGATTATTTACAGTCACCAGCTGGGAGCATGTATTTTCCCAAGAAGTACTGTGAACAGGAAAAATATAGCTGAACTACATATGGAAATTTCCTTCAACAAAATAATTTAATCTAGATTACATTATAAAAACAAACTTTTGCATAAAAATTATAATACAAAAAATTTTTAAATGACATAAAATTAAATTATATGACAAAGAATATATGTTAGAAGTTTCTTTTAAAAAAAGGATAAATACCCCTATAAAAATGGACAAAGAACATAAATAGACACATTATGATTAATCTATAAAAGCATAAAAAGTATTCAAGCTCAGTTATCAAACAAATGCTGAATAAAATGAAACACTATTTTCTCCTTACCAAACTGGAAGACTTTGAAAGATGCTATTTCACTACTTTATAATAGAGAAAATTTTAGGGGAAAAAACAAAAAAACTGATGTCCATAAATAAGACACTGATTAGCTAATAAATAAATTATAGAATATCCACACAATGGTAATATTATACAGTGATTAAAAGGTCTGAAAAGGAATGCTAATTATCATAAAGAATTGGTCATGAGAGCTTGGTTGAAAAGCAATTTACCAAAAAAAAAAAAATTCCTTATCTAGAAGTCTGAAAAAATTTTGCCACACAATTAATGCTAAGATATACTGACTGAATATACAGAAAATATATTTTTTAAAAAGTATTCACCAAAATTAATTGTTAACTTCATGCATGTAAGTTATGGTGAATCACTTGTTTTCCATCAAATTTCTAGAACAAGCACTACTTTTATAGTGAAAAAATATTAACTTTTTAAATTTTTTGTAAACTTGGCTTAAACTAGAGACAACTCCCTGGAAATTCTAGCATATAAGTTGATGTATTAAGGACGTAAAAAGGTGGTTCATTATTTATGTAAATATCCTCAATGAACTTTAGTGATTACTACTTACAAGGCAATACACTCAAATGTAAATGTAATGAAAATTTTGGATTTGATATACCTTAACCTTTAAAATGTTTTTAACTTAGAAAGAAACATATTGCAAGTCATGTAACATCTTTCTATTTGTATTGACTATGGTGTATTTTCTCTTCAGCATCATTTATTGTACTGGAAAGAACTTACTTAAGTATGTTAACCGTGAACTAAATTCCATAATTACAAAGGGACAAAGGAGCCTGACCAGTGGTGGTACAGTAGATATAGCATCAACCTGGGAATCTGAAGGCCTAGGTTTGAAACCCAGAGGTTGCTGGTTTATGAGCATGGGCTCATCTGGCTTGAGCGCAAGGTTGTCGGATTGAGTGTGGGATCATCGACATGATCCCAGGGTCACTGGCTTCAGCAAGGGGTCACTGGCTTGGCTGGACCCCCCTGCCCCCCGGTCCAGGCATGTATGACAAACAATCAGTGAACAACTAAAAAATGCTGCAACTACAAGTTGATACTTCTCATCTCTCTCTCCCTTCATCTCTCTCTCTCCATCTCTCTCTCAAAAACAAAACAAAAACAAACAAAAAAACAAAGGGACAAAGAAAACAACATGGTCTTTTAAAGTGAGAAATACTTAAAAAATGAAATGGAATGATTTTTAGCATTCTATTTCTACTTGGTTTATTTTCTTAAAAGTTTAAATTATTATTCATTTAAAAAATGTTTCCTTAGAAATGTCCTATAAAAGCCATCAAAATATCATTTGAGTACAAATTTTAAAAGAACATCACCAAAGTGGGACATTTATCAAGACAGTCTCAAGTAAATCTTGATGAGTGGGTTTCAAATGCATATTTTTAAACTTTGTAGATATCATACAATGATTTTTACTACACATATACTTCTGAAATTGCTAACAAAAAGAATGTAATAACATATACAAAAAAGAAACTCCGAACATTTTCTCAGAGGAGATATTTATCTGGTGAGTGGTACAGATGCCCTAACTGCTTAGGTTGATAGTTCATGTCCATATTATGTGCATGATGGTACTATTCTAGTATATAGGCACATCTGGCAAATGACACCCAATGGCATACCAAACAACAATGCGTAACATGGCAGATTCTTAGACTTTCTCATGTGTAGGTGCTAAAGATTTAATGTCTAATTATTTCCACAGCTTAATTCAATTTCAAGTATATTACTAAAAATTTAAATTGAGATTTTGGGTAACAAAATTTATGTGCTGATTGGAAGGGGCAGGTCTGCACAAACTGGTCAAACATGCTGTTTCAGATAGGAGATGATTTTAAAAAATAATTTGATGTCAACCCACACTGAGTTGTACTTTTTTAAGAGAGTATTGAGATAAACATAAAGGCAATAAACCTTCCCAGTTTCATTTGTCTCAATTACTTTATTACTATTAATTGTTATTTCTATTTAATTAATCTCTTGTTTGCACTGGAGAATAAAAACCACTCTCGCGTTTCTTGCCAAGCAAAGGAAGCATGTTGGTATTTAATAATTCTCTCTGTTTAAAGCAATCTTGATATCACGGAGGAAAAAAGTTACATCCACTCATCTGACCTCCCTACTTATTTCTTCTCTGATTGCTCCATTAAAACTTTTCACAGATGCATAAAAGGGGCTCTTTAATATTTCATGCCACGAAGTCCAAAATAGTTGATATTCTATGACACTGTGTCTGGTTATATGACTACATACTAACTGCCAGTTAATACTACAGTTAAAATCTTAAACATACAAAAAACATGTAAATTGTTAAAAAACTAATGTGGTTATTTATATAACCTTGGACATGATAGTTCAAGAGAGTTTAAAGAGTAATTTTAACAGTTTTACAGTACAGAAAAAAAAGGGGATGGGAATTAAAGAATTTCAGATTTTCAGAAACTAGGTTGAACCAGATACTCTAGAAGTTCACTCCCAGTCCAAGAATTTTATACTAGACAAGAAGAAAATAACAGGAGACTTTATATGAATTACATGTACTAAACTATTAATGAAGTTATTTCCATCAGAGTTCCACTTAGACACTAATGTAAATTTTAAAATAATACATTTTTAAAAAGTCATTACAGACAACTATGAACAATAAATTTACTTTGCACATTACTTATATACCAATCTTGTCATCTACAATTGAATGTGAAGTGAACTTTAAACAGGTTGGGAAAGACTGTCTTCAAAGAAGTTTTTTTTTGGTGTGTGTGACAGACAATTAGAGACAAGAGAGAGGGACAGACAGGAAGAGAGAGAGATGAGAAGCATTTATTCTTCGTTGCAGCTCCTTAATTGTTCATTGATTGCTTTCTCATATGTGCTTTGACCGGGGGGCTACAGCAGAATGAGTGACCCCTTGCTCAAGCCAGCAAGCAACCTTGGGCTTCAAGCCGGCAACCTTTTGGGCTCAAGTCAGTGACCACGGGGGGTCATGTCTCTGATCCCACGCTTAAGCCAGCAACCACACGCTCAAGCTGGATGGCCCGTGCTCAAGCTGGCGCGTCCCAGTCCGATGCTCTATCCACTGTGTCATCACCCTGGTCAGGCTCTTTAAAGAGAAGTTTTATTTTTTGAGCTGTTTTGACTTGTAGCACAGGAGTTTATTAGAACTCAGCAATCACTGAATGCAATCTAAAATATCAATTTTCTTGAAAATAATTTATAGGGAATTATTCAAAATCTAGCACAGAGTGGTAATCAAGTTGAAGAAATCATTACTCTATTTTGAGAAAATCTTGGTAAACAACTGTTCTTTCTCTGCCAGAGAATATGTCAGAGGTAGGTCCTTACACACTTTCATAGAAGGCTCCTTTCGCCTGACCAGGTGGTGGCGCAGCAGAGGACCTTGGTTTGAGACCCCAAGGTTGCCAGCTTGAGCACAGGCTCATCTGGTTTGAGTAAGGCTCAACAGCTTGAACCCAAGGTCGCTGGCTTGAGCAAGGGGTCACTCAGTCCGCTCTAGCCCTCCAGTCAAGGCACACATGAGAAAGCAATCAGTGAACAGCTAGGATGCCGTGACGAAGAATTGATGCTTCTCATCTCTCTCCCTGTGTCTGCTGTCTGTCCCTATCTGTCCCTCTCTCTGACTCTGTCTCTGTCACAAAAAAAAAAAAAAAAAAAAAAAAAAAGGAATGCTCCTTTCCTCAAAAGCATTCTGCATGTCTGCAACTAAGTAACCAGTGGTGACTGCTGAGTTTCAACAGTTACTATAATTCTACCATCTGACCTTCCTATGAAGGTAAGAACTCTGTTTTGCTAAGCATTATACCTCCAGCACCTAGATCTGTGTCTGGTTCAACAAATACTTGTTGAATAAGTGAATGGACTCGGGCATGGCTGATGCTGGGAGGCAGAATAAGATACAATGAAGACAGTAACCTGAGCAGAGCAGTACATTTTGCTCACTGAGAAAGCAAAGGACCCCAAATACTCAGTGTTAAAGAGATTAAAGAGAAAGAATTTGCTGAATTATGAGTCAAATATTTAAGCACCCTTCTTTCTATTTTAGGCAACTGGACAATCCACTCCAAATAATGGTCAAGGCTCACTAATTTCATTTAAAAAATAAATCCATTGCAAAAATTTTTTATTTTTTATTCCACCTTTTATTCAACATCAAAAAAAAAATTACTCTAAGAACCAAGGTTACTTAAAAAAAAAAAGCCATTGTGGAAGCTTACCTGTTGATTGGCTGGTGCCATCAAACAGATCAACAAGGTCACCAGACGGCTTGCTGCTAGGCACTGAAGTCTGAAAACACACAAAGAACTAATAAGCTTAGAAAACACATTTCTACTTCCTTTTTTCTAAATTTGCTCTACTTTTATTTCCAGCGTAGACACAAATACCTATAATTATCTTAATAGGGGTAGATTTAGTATCTGAAAAAACAGATGTGACCTTGAATCCTTATGGGGAGATAGCATTTTTAAGTAATTCTATTCCCCGCACTGTAGAAGTATGTAACATCCACACTCTTCCTCTTCCTAGCTCATTCTTTTCTTACTGTATTTCATGCTGGAATACACACCTTCCACTCAGATCTTTATGTTGTGTCAGAATCATGGGCTCTAGAAGTCCACGATCCTGTGAACTTTAGGAACATTTACTGTTTGTATACCATGAAAGTCAGTATTTCCTGCTGTTTGACGTACCTCAACATCTAATCATTATATATAGTATTTAGTTCCCAAGCTAAATTCTGGGGCTGGAATTCTAATATGATTTTTCTCTTCCCCATAGTGCCAAGCACTCTGACACATATGCTGTATGTTCAATGCATACACACTAAATAAGCAGAGTTGCTAGGTAATCGAGCAATTGCCTAGGCTTGCTAATTTGAGCTTTGAAGATTAAAATACTGTATTATAGTTTAAAAAGGCCTTTAGACTGAAAGAGATCTGAAGTAGTTGAAAAACTTCAAGAATTTTGACCTTCTAGATTTTTTTTTGTAGTAAACACAAAATCTAAACACACTAAAAATATAAAATATTTATGGCAGAGCAACCTATTTAGGCTGTACTACAAACTGGTATTTAAAATCCTATAACACATAAAAGTCTCAACTTAATGTTAAAGAACTATACAGTTGGATAATTTTCTTCATGCAACCTTAAATGAATTCTCCATATCATAGCCATCATGGATTTGGGTTTTAATTATGGCTGTACCACCATCACCAGTAGGCTAACTATACCAACACCAGGGAAATCTAAGACCAGAAAGAATAACTGCCCTTTTTCCTCTTTACAACTAGAGTTGAGTTACAATTTTGAGGTTTTCACCAAAAATTAAAAAAAGCAAACATGGGTAAAATTACATACTAAAAGATATACAACAAAAGTTGATATAGTACTTGTTCTTGACACTAAGTAGGACTAGCTTTATTTTTAGCACCACCTACTATTTGCAGGATACATTAGAAAAAAATGTTTTCACTAGCTTTTAGCTACTTCTGATGCAAAGACATAAGTTGGGTAAACAGTAGTGGGGGAGAGTGACAAAGCAACAATTTAGCCTTTTGGGACAAATCTCACTCTTTGGCCAATTTCTGTCCAAAGACTAGCTTATGGCCAGGTATCCAGCAGGTGCATTTCTACTTTTGTGATGAATGAAAAATAAATGAGGAAGGTACAAGAGTCAGTGCTGCTACTGATCAGTGGTGACCATCAAGCAAATAAGCCTCCCTTTACTGGTACCATCTCTATATTAAATAAGACCACTTCCCCGATATAGTACTTGGTCCTCTTTTGTCATCTCTTACAACTTCCCATGTCTCCTTAGTGAATCTTGTACTTGGTAACCAAGGTGTGTCTAGAAAGAAACACATATACTACGTTCTGATTCACAACTTTTCCCAAAGGAACCAAAAGTGTCGTTTCTACTTTCGTAGAGGTGCAGACAATCATTCAGGAATTGGACAGATTTCTTCCAATAATAGTAGGAGATTTCTTATTATTAATGACTCTGAATAATACATGCCAGATGATCTATAATTAATACAATTGCCTAGAAATGCCCAAGCCTACTAATGCAGTATTGTAAAAGTAATTTATAAGACTAAAACAGTGTATAATGTGTCAGTTTGTGCCATTCCCACCTTAACTGAAGACTGAGGCGTATGAGTTGAAGCATTCTGATCTGGACTCGCTTTGTCCCCTGTGTAATGTGCTGCCGCTCCCAGATCAATGGTTTTGGAAGGATTTGCTGTGCGCTTGTGCCTGGTCGTGGTAGTCTCTGTGGCTTGTGTGATATGGATATGCTTTGTCGTCACAGTCTCCTCTTCATCTTTGAATTCACCTTTGGGAGATCTGCCTCTTCTCGCTTTCTTTTCCTCATCACTGTCGCTAAAAGATATTAAAAATGAAGCAAAATAATAAGACTAGGGATTATTTTAAAATGGAGTCCTTAGTGATTTGGGCTAGAGAATTTCAAATACGGTAACTCTAAAATTCCATACTTTGACAATTTGACAGTGCTCAGCAGAATGTTATCTAAGCTATCTGAATAATGATGTGCGTGTGCTGGGGAGGGAAGGTGCAAGCCGACAAACCCCTAGTAAGTCTAAAACACTGCTACCAAAAATATTCACATAAATGTGTACGAACAGAAATGTATGAAGTAATTTAAGTGCCTATTACACATTTAAGGCTTAATTAAAAAATAAAAGATTACATCAGAATTAAGTGATAAAACCCTAGGAACTCCAAAATCTGCATTTGATGACCATTTTCTTTTCTTTTTTTTTTTAATTTTTTTTTTTAAGTTTATTTATTTTTTACAGAGACAGAGAGTGAGTCAGAGAGAGGCATAGACAGGGACAGACAGACAGGAACGGAGAGAGATGAGAAGCATCAATCACTAGTTTTTCATTGCGCGTTGCAACACCTTAGTTGTTCATTGATTGCTTTCTCATATGTGCCTTGACCACGGGCCTTCAGCAGACCGAGTAACCCATTGCTGGAGCCAGCAACCTTGGGTTCAAGCTGGTGGGCTTTTGCTCAAACCAGATGAGCCTGCGCTCAAGCTGGCGACCTCGGGGTCTCGAACCTGGGTCTTCCGCATCCCAGTCCGACGCTCTATCCACTGCGCCACCGCCTGTTGAGGCTGATGACCATTTTCTTGAAAAGGATTGTGTGGAACTACAGTCCCACTTATATAACATAATTCTGTCACTGACTCTAGCATACTAATGCAGTACATAATAAAATATATCAATTTCAATGGATAACGTGCAAATATTTTATTTGAATTCAAAAGATTAAACATTAATCTGTAAATGCAGAAACTCTAAGGTAATGCACTTTACAACAACTGTGCTCTTTATTACTATAGTATTGGCCAAACTTTTACTTAACTATGAAAACTTCTTTACAGAAAACTTAAATGTATTTAAAATGTTTTGAAATAACTTTTTAGGCACATTAAAACATTTTTTTAGCAATGCAAAAGAAAAAGTACACAAGTAAAATACTGGGCTTTTTCATATGCCATGAATTTAAAAAATGGCAAAGCTAGTCTGTTCTTCAGTAATGGGCTTGGGTTTTGTTTTTGTTTCTTGTTTTGGTACAAGTAAGACGCAGAGAGAAATTACCTAAAATATGTTCCATTACCTATATTATTTCATTTTAGAGGTGGTTTATAAATATTTTTAATAAATATTCTGAAGTACTTAAATTTTTCTTTAAAACTATGACTATTATTACTGATGCAATTTAACTCAGACTAATCTAAAGCAATTCTACTTAAATATAAACATAACTGGAAATGTTACATTCCAAATCTGTATAAATCAAGGATCAAGAAGAATGGCTTCCCACACAGAGCAAAGGGGTTAAAATGTATTAAGCTTTTTAGGGAATCTACAAATTCTGATTAAGTATTTAAAGATTTTCATCACTTACTATGTAATTTCTCAGCATAAATAACCTAAAGATTCCAACATCAGTCCTTTAAGTAAAATGGAAATTTCTTACCTTTCTGATGTCTAATTTTACTTCACTATAAGGTAATTTCTTTACAAGTTGAGAATATAACCTAAGACTAGGACACAATAAGTGGAAGCCTCGTATCTGATCTATGTTTAAGAATTAAGAATTCCTGAATCTAATAACAAACTAAGAAGTCTGAAATTCTGTTAACATGCCAGAGAGATCACATGCAACTTTGTCTAAAAACCTACCATTCTCTCACAAGTACTCCAAGATGTAAAAGTCCCCGGTGTGCCCTTTAATTACTACAATAAATAATACACACTATATTTTCAGTCTTTTAAACTTGACTACGCTATATAAAAGATTTAGGAACCCTAGCAGTTCCTGTCTTAGAGCCAACATGGAAAAAAATGTCAAGGTAGGAAAAAGAAAGACTAGGAAGCCAAGCACAGAAAGAAAAGCTGAGGGTGGAAGGGCAGAGGAAGGTCAGAACACCAGAACGTGCCCAGTGAGGTGTCCCGTCAATCTGACTACCCGATCCGCACACTTCTTCAGGAAACAGCACCAGAATAAACGTCACTCCATCTTCTATACCAAAAGAAAAACGTAAACACACGGGCCACAGAATGAATGTTATGAGGGGAAATTACACAGAATATTTAAAGTAGGCACTGTTCCCCAAGATATAGTATTTATTATCATATGCATACTATTTGGACTAAAAGAGCTAGAAATACGTATTTAAAGTACTAAAAATAAATTCTAGCTTTCCAAAGATCATATTCCAGAAATATCCTTGAAAAAGACAGGAACTCCAGGGATTAATATATAGGGACACATACTGAAAAGGCACTAAACAAATATTTTAAGAATTATATTTTTATTTTTACTTTTTTTCCAATGACCCCTAAATCTGAACTCTTGATTTTTTTTTAAGGAAAAAGAGAGATGGTACTTAGTTACAAGAAGACTTCTATCACTAAGGCAAGTTACTTTAGGCAAGTTTCACACAGCCTGAATGGGCCTCGGGTTTTACTTCTAAACAATAAAGGTTTCACTTCTAAATGAGGATGAAGTCCTTGCTCTAGTCTATCTAACAGAGACACTGTGAGGCACAATGACAAAAGCCTTGTAAAACTCACTTTGGAAATGAAGTTCTATGTAAGTGATCCTTTTAACTGGCAGAAAGACTAGTTTATAGCTGCACTGGTAGGTAGAACAAAAATGAATGTTATTCTAAGTACTGTTCTATATAAATCTAAATAAAACTGCCCTAACATTAGAAAATGTATTTTATTAAAATATAGGTCTATACTCAGAAACATTTAGTCAAAAAAAAATCCATTTGGTTTTTTTTCTGGTACACACTGTCACAGAATCATAAAGAAATGTCACAGGAGGAGTTAAATTTCAAACACTTTGATTTTTGTTTAAATTTAATATAATAAACTTCATTACCTCTCAGCAATACTTTAGCTCTCTGGATAATCTGATACCTAAATAAAAAATATGCTTTGAAAGTTCTTATTGGGAAAAACATAACTCCAATAAATAGCCTGAATAAAATCATATAGGAAATGTGATAACTTTAGAAATAAACAGACACAGATAGTATGGAAAATGTGTCAGTACTAATTTCAAACAATGTTTTGACCCAGCATCTTGGAAACAGCTGCACAGTCATCATCAGCGAACATATGAATGCTGGAACGATACAGAGAAGATTAGCGTGACCCTTGTGCAAGGACGACATGCACATTTGTAAATCATTCCACATTTTTGCACAGGGCATTTTTAGGGCACTGTCACTATTCTATATGGTTCTACAGTGGTGGATGTTATGCATCCCTCAACTGTACAACACAGTGAACCCTTATGCAAACAACAGACTTACTTAGCAACAATACACCAATATTGGTTATCAACTGTTACTAAATGAACCATAGTAATCCAAGATGTTAGCAACAGGAGAAATTTTGTGTGTGTGTGTGTGTGTGTGTTAATATAGCAACTCTGTACTTTATGCCTAATTTTTCTGAGAACCTAAAATATAAAATCTATTAGGGAAAAAGGCTCAACTTCAAGTAATGATAACATCCAAAACAAAACCCAAAACCAGCTGCATAAGCTGAGCACGCTCTCCCAGAGACCCAGAATGCAAAGTGTTATACCTGCATCTTTCTGGAGAGTCTTCTCTGTCTTTCCTCCGGAACTTGCTGATGGTGTCATCAATCGTGCTTCCAATTTTATCACTCAGTTCACCTAATTTATCACTGAATGGAAAAGCGCTTTTGTTTTTATCCCACTCCTCATCCCATTTTGATTTGGGCTCAGGGTCATATCGTTCACCTATGTAAAGCATTAAAGAGAGAAGCAACTCTAAGGACATTAAATTCAAAAGGTGTCTGTAGTTCTTATTTCTGAAGCTTTTCTTCTTAATAAAATAGTTTTCAAAGGAGAACAGAAAGCTCCCACAGTGCTGAATCAACACAATTACAGCAAGGCACAGCATGTAGTGCCAGTCAGTAAGTGGCAGGAATGCAGATTCAAAAGCTTTTTATTTATGAAAACTTACACAACCTTAATGCATAGCACAGCATTATCAGGAAGTTCTTAAAGGCTGTTGAAAGAAGTAGAGGAATACACCAAAAACTATATAGGCTATGTAATCAAAGGAGAAATGGAAATCTTTATGTTTTTACAAAAATCACTTAATGAATTATATAGTACTTCATTCCTGTCTCTTTTCAATGATCAGAAAAGTATTGGACAGCACAATATCTTAAAACACAAACTACAGGAAACACGATTCTGAATGCTACATGCCCCAATGTGCTGTGAAAACTCATAAATGACATTCCTTAGTATCGAACTAGAAAAGTAACTCAATGGATTCCACAACACAAGAAAGCATCTTTTAATTATGATAAAAATAAGAGGATAGTCTAACTTCCTAAAGCTACACAGAATGGAATCATGAAACACGCGCAACAGTTCAGAACAAACATATGCTGGGACAGGCATAACCTAGGAAGCCTCAGAGTGAATTTGAGAGTGAAGGGAATCATCATGGCAGTGAACAAACAAAAACGCCAAAGTGTCAAGATTTCTTTTAGTTCTTGACCTTAGGATCCAAAGGAGAAAGGAATTATAGGCGTTATAAGGAACCTTTCCATTTCTATGTCCACATCCAAACTCAACTTAGGAGGCCAGAGTAGAGAAGGTACAGAGAAATCACAGGAGCTAAAAGAAGAAAACATTGGTAAATAAGGTAGGTTAGAGAGAAAAGGGAAGGGCAAAGAGAAATAAAATAATCCAAAGGTGGCTAAGAGAGACTTTGTTTTGATGGCATACAAGTCATTTGAAGACTTACTAAACCACTTTACTGAGGCCTGCTAAAATTGCAGTCAAATTTTTCTCTAAGAGCTTGAGGATTTTAAAATTCATCTACTAAATATGACAGTGACCACCAACTTGAACAGAATATGGAAAAATAAAGTTTTTAGATAACCAGTCAGGTTTTAGAAAAATGGTGGTATTTCAATGACACTGTGATAAAGTAGAGCTTGAAAAAACATTTTTACCAGAAAAATGAAAGTATATGAAAACCAAACTGATCAGTGTGGTAGATAGCATACATACTAAATGCATGCCCAAAGATACTGGATGTTGGCAGGACATTATCTAATGTCAAGATGAAAAAATATATAAAGTTGACATAAGTCCATGAATCATATATACAACACTGAAAATAATCTATAAAATATGATGCAGATATACAGGATGCTCAACTCTTACCTCCACTGCAGATCTGTGACTGATTCTAAATCTTACTCAATTTTCTAAATTTATCTAATTATATATTGTGCTGGTAAAAAAGAGGATGATAAGCAAGTAGAATGAGGAAATGAGTTGTGAATAGCAATTTTTACTCAAAAACACTAAATTGCTATAGCTGCTTTAAAAGAGTTAAATATAACTACTTAATCCAAAAATTTCTTATTCTCCTAAACAAATAAAAACTCAAAAACATGTTTATATTTCTTTAAGATAAATATTTTTGTCCAATTCAAGAATTCACTTTTATGTGATGTACAGACATAAAAGAAAATTCTCTGTTAGAAACATCCTCTAACAGCTAATTAAGTGCAGTATTTTTTCTTTGTGAGCAAGAAAGCAGAGGAGCAAAGGAGTGAAAATATTATTTTATAAGTAATCACAAGACAAGAAATAGAAAGTTTTCACACCGTTCCAATGATGAGTTATGAGTTCTCAGTCTAGTCCAAATATAAACAAACTCAGGTATGGGTGGGGGAGCTGGAAAGCCCAATATGCAGCTGCTAGGTATACACAGCACTGGCCTGTGTGCACAAAATGACCAGGGGACTGTCAGAGCTCCACAAGATACAAACCCAAAGAGACATACTAAGGAAGAGAGTTATTTCCTGTATCTATTTCAAGAACCTAGTGATCTATTTTAGGCAAACTATATTATTACATTAGAAATAAAGATGGGAGATGAATGTCCTAGCTGCTGTGGAATGTGTTAGGAACAGTAAAGTGATAGGCCTAGATGAAAAACTGATGGGATTGTCAGTCACCTTTTTCTACATCAAATTAATGTGCCACTTAATGTAGGGAAAAGACTGAGGCTGAACTAACTTAGAGGACGCTTAGTATATATTTTTGGCCCAAAATAGCTAAATTGTTTTTAAATTAGGTAGGTCAACCTCTTGATCAAACTTCACATTTTTATACTCTAAATGTTGAGTTAGAGAAATCCTTTTTTCTTTTAGAATGGTAACCCCAAGAAAGAACGGTACTTACCTGTTTTATTCTCTGTGTATCAACTCAAAGTTTCAAGTCATTTAATTAACAACTAACAGTTAAAATCATATTCCCACCAAAGTGAAAAATGAGAGATTCCTAAGATCCAGGTAACAGAAACCAAAATGACTATTATATATATTTTAGTATTCTATGTATTCCTAAAAAAATAAAAAGCATTTTGGTTTTTCATATTTCAGTGTTTCTTAAAATACACCCAAGAAGCTAAATTGATAGGTGCCAAGCTGTCTTTGATACTCACTGTATCTGAATCCTCCAACACTGTCTGAAGAAACCCCAACATATTTGTCTTTGTTTTTCTTTGCTTTCTTTCTTTCTTCACGAAGCCTGTCATCATCCTGGGCAAATTCAACCAATTCTTTCACCTTCTGGCGAATATTTATACCTTGATCCTTGCCATGCTCATCTGTGAGAATGGTAAGGAAGAAACAAAACCTTAAAAATTCAATTAATCTATATCAAATCCTTTAACACAAGACATGGAGATTTCAACACAAGGAGCCAACTTCAATATATTAAAATTAATAAAAAGAGGCAAATTGTATTGTTAAATTTTGTCATCAGCAAATTCTAAGTTTTGAGCTGCAATTTTGGTTTATAAGAGCCTGTAAAGGTGAACTAAAAGGACCATAGATAATAGTGTTATGCAAGATCAATTAAAGATCCACTAAGAAGGATTACTAATGATTACCATATGAAATGGACTTCTATCCATAGAGGTTATTTTCTTTTTCCACAGTGTTTTAACAAAAACAAAAAAGCAATACTCACAAAACTCACTTCAGCCATTAAAACTCACATTTTAATGACTGAAAAGCACCCAAATGCTTTGGTTTTCCCAATACAAGTTTGAAGACACTAATTACCAGAATTTAGTATAGCTGAAAAACTGAATTTTTAAAGTGCTTTCAACTAGCATACACTACAAAATGAAATGTGGTTCATTCTCTATCCTCTTTCACATTCAAAACACACTCTGGCCTTGCTGCCTTTGCACAGTAAATATTATTTGGTGGGAGGGAAAAAAAACCCAGCTTCAAACAGATGTGTGTGTTTTGGAGCTCTAACCTTTTCTTCCCATATGATTAAAGCTATTCCTTTATGGACACCACAGGGGACCAGTCTCCAGTGCATATTTTAATATAAACCCGAACACTCATGTTGTGTTGGTTCTGTTGTTATTAGCCAGTCTTTTCTGCAAGTTCTTGTCTTCACTAATTAATACTCTAGGGCCCCACGTCTTGGATTCTGCACTCGTCACACAACCAGCAATAGTCACATTCTAATTAGAGCGGAGAAGCTTCTAAGCTGGTTCAGGTGACTGACAACTCCAACTACTGTTTTAATTTGCTTATAAGGTTTTTCTATTGCTCACCTACAAAGTGGTAATTTTCCAGGGATCGCAAATCATAAATGTGTTCTCTGGCACTTGTAACAACACGCTCTGATCCATTCCTTATGAGGTAAGCTAGGAGCAGCAATGACTGTAAAAATACAAAGCACCAAATGATTTAACAAAATAAATACTGGTAGAGCTTTGGTAAGTTGTTAAAAAAAATAATTCCAACATTAGCAAATGAATTATCTTCAGGTTTGTGTTTGTGTGTGGGGGGCTCTTTACTGAGTATTAGACTAGATACAGTCAAAAATTTACATTATCAATTTGAAGTTCCTCTTGTACCAAGCATAGTAAAAAACTGTCCACTGGATACCATGTGTCAGAAGAATAGAATATAATTCTAATGTTAAGAAATATTTAAATATATGATATAAATGAACACTAAGCCTTTAAAAAGCTGGCTCAGTTTTTACTTTTCATCTGGGCATTGTGGAACTGTGAATTGTTAGAGCATTAGTAAAGGGAACAATTATTTGGTAATTATAGATCCCACAGTATTTCCACAGATCAAATTTAATTTTGGCGGTTAATGATGAGGCTGTTGTTGCAAATGCTTGCTGTCAACAAATTAAGAGAAAAAAAACATTTATGGGTTTTCTTTTTGAGGCAATAAAAATGTTCTAGTAATAGTGGTGAATGCTGTACAATTTTGATTACATTAAAAAATCAGTGAATTATACATTTTGAACTCTGCTTGAAACAAACCCCACATAAAAGATGATTATATCTATAAAAATTTAATTAAGTTGGTGAAATTGAATGGTTAAAAACCCTCTTTGTAACAGGAACTAGTCTTTAAAATAATTTATCCAAGGATTATTTTTTTTAACTCTAATTAAAAATTTTTTAATTTATATAAATTATAACTATCTCATCACAACTACTGTACAAGCTCAGGAAATGACAGTGAATGTTTTCAGAAACAACATAAAAATATGTAACGAAATAAAGCATTGATTTTCAATCCTGAAAGCCAGAAATGTTTTCAAAGTTTCAAATGTAAATATCATATACCATTTTGGAAAGCACAGAACTTATTCTAAGTACAAAGAAAATATGGGAATGGAAGAACAGATAGCTTGTTTTAAAATTCTCCATTATATGAGGAGATTTGAACAAATTTTATTTTAAACTAACATTTTTGATGCAGAATACTGTCATAATACTGTTATAAAGTAGGCAAATTTATATGTAGAAATAACAAACCATATTAGACTTAGTTTTTATCTTAACTACTTATACACTAAATATGCATACTACTTATAGGTTCATTACTTTTGATATGCATAAGTGTTTAATTGGAAAAATTTTAAGTAATAAAATAAAAATATTCAACATTTAGAAGTATTAAAATTAATTTTAAACATTTTAAGAATAGTTGTTTATGGTGACTAGAAAACAGAACACAAATAGCAATAGTCTAGGATTTAATGTCCATCATAATCACTTATGAATATGTATCTTAAAATTTCAAGTATTTCTTCTCAACATGTTAAATAATAAAAACAGACTAATGCCCATACCTTATAAACTCTCCTCCAGTTTTTTTTGTTGTCTTTTAACATTCGTGACCAAAGCATATTCATAAGTTCTGGAAATTGTTCATACATAAAGGTAGCCCTGAAAAGAGAATAATTTTCCTTGCAATATGTTAATTTTGACAGTAGATGGCAGGCTTGTTCTAAATTACTGTGTTTTCCTGAAGAGCTTTAAAAAATTAATAAGCTTAATTAAAAAAATTAATGATATGCTTCCTTAAAAATATTTTTCCTATATTCTGTATAATATCTAGCACATCTGTAAGCCCCACTAATTAATATCATATTTTATAAGTCTTTCATTCACTGGCAGAGATCTAGATGTTCATCAGGGAAAAATTTGTATAAATTTATTTCAAGTTATTTTATATACATTTGTCAAAATTTAACATGGTAAGCTACAGTAAGTCTCTAAACTTCATTGAAAAAAATTTGTTTTACTTTTTTGAGCTAATTTTTAAGGGGAATGGATCCTGTGTAAAACTTCATTAATATTTGAACGGTTATGCAAAATTCCTATCTGGCAGCTAAACGATTTAAAACTGAAAGCAAATTTCACATTTCTGTGTAAAGATAGTTGGATTCTTTCTGCACTGCTGAGTCAAATTATCACTTACTTGGCAATCTCTCCCATGAGTTGCCCAGAAGGTCCCCAAGGATCGTCATTCGTTGCTTCTCGAACCTTAGACTCGATCTCTGAATAATTCATAACCACATTGGTGCTGCAAAGAAAAAAATGCACACACATAACACACAAAGATAAGCATCAAAACTGAGAAACACATGAAAACTTAATAATGACACTACTTGGTGTCCTAATGAGATACCTCTACAGAGTAGAAGAGATCTTCCGTGCACAAGCTACCCTGAGGACACTATAGAACACATTTAAGTTATCTTTAAGATTTTACACTTCCACTACTCTTCTAGAATACTGATAATAGACTGTATTAGAGGTGGCATAAGTCTGGAAAAAAATGGTTCTGGGTCAAAATTTTTAAAAATTGAATATGCTAGAGTTTATTAAAAGTTGTCAGTTTTCTGACCAGACCTGGTTTACTTGCAGTCTTAAATTTCTGGCTTACAGAAATTCTGTAAACTAATTGGCTAAATTATATACTATAACACCTGACCACTTTATATTTTAAAAAGAAATGACAAAAGATGACTGTAAAAATGTTTAGAACCACTACAAACACTTCACTGTAATAGCTTAATCTTTTTCACTTATAATGGAGATTATTATATCATACGCATTTTCAATCTCACTGTATAGTCACTGTAACCCTCACTTTTAATGGCAACATGATATTCCATCAGGAGACTGTATGATAATGCATTTAACTTTCACTTAAGACTTCAGCAGTGGTCAAGAACATGGTTTCTAGGAGTCAGAAAGATCTGACTAAATACTTACTTTGTAACCTTTGATGAAACTATTTTAATTCTTTTTAAACTCAGCTTCCTCAAATGCAAAATGAGAATAAATAAGAATACTAGCTCAAAGAATGGCATTACCAAACGGTACTTAAATATAGGACTCTATGGAGATGTTCACCTGAAACATATGTACTCTTATTGATCAATGCACCGCATTATATTTAATATCTAAATTTAAAAATTAATAAAAGGCCAAGAAAAAGACCTTATTGGCTAATAAAAATTTTTGATATGCCTTAACAAAATAAAATAAACTGATGGCTTAAGCAATAACAAAAAAATATTAGGACAGTATCTTGACATATAAGAAATGCTCAATATGTTAGCTATTTTTATTAGAGATAATCACCTTTTAGAATTTTAAAATACTAAATATTTTTATGAAAAAGGATGAACTTTTCAAAGAGTACCTTAAATTTAAGCATGAGGTTGCAAAATTGTTTGATTTTTAAAGCAATTTCTCATGCTTATATGGATTTAATTTAAAAACATTCTGATGAATGAAGAAATACTTTGAAAATGTGACATATATACTAGCATTAATTTGACATCTACAGCTCCAATTACTGCTAAACAGTTGTTATAACAGATGCCAATGAATATAGTAATTCAAATATCCCACTTAAAATTAAGTCTTAGAAATAATGAAAAATCAGAATCTGTAACTATTACTTAAATATATCCAACTTTTGCTATAGAGTTTTTCAGTCATCAAAAAATTTTGCTTTTTAAATAAGAAAGGTTTGGTTAAAACTGGCACTCAAATCTCTTTCTTAAATATAAAGAAATATAAATATCAGATTTACTACAAACACTTCAGTTTCTTTATCCTGAAAGAATAGACAGGTTAAAACAATTTTGGGTGAAATTTTAAAGGAACAATTACGCATGTAATTATGATTTGACAAGTCATAGAATAAATTTGACTTCTAGATTTACCTTCAGAATCATGTTCTACTAAGGAAGAAAAGCAAAATCCTATTTTTTTCCCAAATCTTAGAGAAAGCTGTTTCCTAAAATATCAGCTAGTTTGATAAAATAAATGCAAATTATTTCCCCAGGATTAAAATAAATACATAATCTCCACTGCCTATTTCAAAATTTAACACTATTAATGAATTTTCATAAATATCCACTAATGATTCTATTGACAATAATTTTATGTATAAAGAAAAAGGAACGATCACATTTTCCCCTAATTTTGTCAATAGTGGAACCAAAATAAAATCAAGGGCAGCTAATGACAGATTTGCAATTTAAAATGCCATGAAATGATGGATTTCAGAATGCTTTTGTTTGTCCTAGTGGCTGAAGAATGTGTGGCTTAGGCAGTTAAAAGTGTCAAAATGCAGCTGTGGGAATGAACAATAGCAATTAGGATTATAATTTATCCAAGCATTTCATTACCAAGAATGCACTTGAAATCTGTTTGCATTGTTTAATTTGTTGAAGAACAAGATGAAAGAACTTCATCTCTCAGCCCATGTGTGTGAAATATTTTCACTAGAGCCTTCATAAATACTGTTGCTTTCAGAACACTACTTTCCTTGTTCAAGCTACAAAAACCCATGGGTCAAATGAGAAAGGTCCTGTTTCCGTAACCCTTCACAAAATTCTTAGCTGAAGGCCTGTGTGTTTGAGAGGACTGTGTGTTTAGAGGGAGAGGTGGCAGAGAGCCAATAATTTAAGAATTTCCGTATTTCCTTGGCTTGAAAAACAATGGGAACTATGTAAAATGACAACTTGCCACTCGAACAGACTCACAATACCGTTATTAAGTATATCCACAGAAAGATATGGCAATGATGATGACAAAATAAAGTCAGAACACTCGTGTTCTAAAATAAGGCTCTATCTTAAAGCCATTTCCCAAATAAAACTATTGCTTTTAGAAAGTGGAAAGAACTCTTAAGATGAGATCTGATGCCATAATGAATTTCAAAAGAAAGTATTTTTAAACTGCATTCAATTCAGAAACAAATGTAAACTAAAACAAAACACAACTGTATAGTTTGGCCTTATTCCAGGTCATTCAAAAATAACTATTTCTAAAAAGGTAGAAATGACATTTTGATCCTTCCTTTCCCATGTTTTCTATTGACCTCAATCCACACCCTACCCATAATTCCAATGACCTTTTTAAAAAAGAAAAAACCCTCCTTCCTTCCATAAAGAAAAAAAAAAGTCCAGATGTGAAAGGAAAAAACAGCTAATTTAATTTCTAAAACTTTCGATGATTGACATAAATATTTTAATATGGGTATTTCAGACACAAGAGGGGGCTCTCTCTTCAGTTTTTTAAAATATACAAAATTCAGACAAAGGTCTAGGATCTATTTCACAAACAACATTACAACATTTCACAAACAACATTTACTGGAAATTACCAGTAAAGGATATATGAAGCTGCCCACATTCTGAAGATTTTACCTTAAAAGCAATATTGAACAATTGTGTCCAAAATCTACAATTAAAATCATTATTGTTCATATCCAGTTTTTTTTACCTTTGCTCCTCACACCCTAGGTAAATAGGTAAGACGAAACTAAGAGTCCCCCCCAGTGAGAGTACTTAACCCTGGACAACCCAGCACCCCTCACTCACTGGATCTTTAATGCCAGTGGCAAAAATTTACCATCTTCATGCTCTCCACACAAGCTTCTATGGCTGTGTGAACATACACAATGTTCAAGTAGCTGAGGGCTGATTAGGCAATTTGTAAATTATTCATGTTCACTTCGGCCCTCCTCTTTATTCCCCTTTTCTGCTTATTTCACCACTCACTAATAATAAACTATGAAGTTATTTTACTTGATAACACTTTGAGTCCAGGTTTTAGAGGCAAAACTGGTTGAAAGTAAAAGCTACAACAGGCTTTTACTTACTGCTTCTTCTAATCTGCATTAAGAGTCAGTAAAATGATTGACAAGAAAAACTTGTATAGTCTTATATTCTTGTCAAAAGTTTAAGAATATGCTTTACTAAAACAAAACTATATACACCAAGAGAAAAAAACAAAAGCATAAGTGCGATCCAGTACCAAGTGCTAACAAAGGGACAAGGAAATCGAAACACTGAGGTAGTAAGAAGTATTTTTCCCAGTGTGCCTTTTTAATTTTACTGCTTTCTTTAAAGATGGAGTCAAATGGATCTGAATTTTTAATAATGTTTCTTATTTTTGTTTTAAACTTATTATAAACTTGTATTTTATCATGTGTATTCATACTTAATCCACAGATACAGAGGGTCAGAGAAACAAAAACAGGCAGCAAAAGATAGTGACAGTTCAAAGTAATGGTTTAAAATGATGGTATGGTTTTCTTTATATTTTGCTGAATTATTGTACCCAAAGGAAAATTATTAAATGTCATTAAAAATGTAAATCAAGTATTATATAATTATTACACACTTTATGCATATGGAAATAAGCATGATAGACCATGAAGTATTATTTATACTTCCAGTGTTTTGTCAGGGTAATAAGTACAGTAAGCTAGTAACTAAAATATACATATACATATTAAAACATGTATACCAACAAGTGCTATGTATGTAAAACTATAGGGAATAATTTAAGTACCTAATATTAAAATTAAAATGATTTTTTAAAACTACATATTAGGGAAACTGACAATAAAACCTGTATTTAAAAGTTACCTTTTGCCCTGGCCGGTTGGCTCAGCAGTAGAGCGTCGGCCTAGCGTGCGGAGGACCCGGGTTCGATTCCCGGCCAGGGCACACAGGAGAAGCGCCCATTTGCTTCTCCACCCCTCCGCCGCGCTTTCCTCTCTGTCTCTCTCTTCCCCTCCCGCAGCCAAGGCTCCATTGGAGCAAAGATGGCCCGGGTGCTGGGGATGGCTCTGTGGCCTCTGCCTCAGGTGCTAGAGTGGCTCTGGTCGCAACATGGCGATGCCCTGGATGGGCAGAGCATCGCCCCCTGGTGGGCAGAGCGTCGCCCCCTGGTGGGGGCGTGCCGGGTGGATCCCGGTCGGGCGCATGCGGGAGTCTGTCTGACTGTCTCTCCCCGTTTCCAGCTTCGGAAAAATAAAAAAAAAAAAAAAAAAAAAAAAAAAAAAAGTTACCTTTTAATTTCCATACCACAAAGATTTCAGATGATATTTTTATGATTTAGGTAAAATTATTATGCATCCTATAAAATATCAATCTTTTAAAAGCTTTTTAATAATAATAAAACACCCATAAAATGAACAATGAAAAAGTTTTCTAAGGTAACAAGTCACTTAAACCAGTAATATTTGTTACATTGGAAAAAAAAATCTTTCTAGCCAAAACACTAGGGAAGTAGTTTTAAGAATACCTGCTCTAAAAGCTTGATAATAGACCATGTGATATTTATTTTTCATCAGGAAATGGTCTTCACCATATTACTCGTATTTGGAGGCTTAACATTTTATAGATTCAATACTCGTATTTTAAAACCAAGTTATATGTTATTACAGTCTTGTGAACAATATCAAATTTATGGTCAATAACTAATAAGTCGAGTACTCCGGAATTCAACAAATGTAATTTTTGTTGTTAACAGAAAAATCTGAGGCTGTACTGAAATGGTGTGGGGGAGGTGGAAAAACTGATTCATCCTCTTGGCTGGGGATTTGCTACCCATCAAAAAATATTTTCTTGATCTGAAAATGAAACACAAAGCAATGGAAAATGTCTTAACACAAGTAGTGGTTCAACAGAAGAATTAATGCTACTAGAAGCAAATGTTATTATCATACTTGATTATATAATATCTTAGTTATAAAATAGCTACAATGCTAAAACAAGGAATAAACTACAGTGCTCCTTCCATACCTAAGAAAACTAGTAAAATAAATATTGGAAAGAAACCTAGCGCTGGCTGGCCCCTTTCTCTCCACTGCAGCCACCACCAGCTGCGCCCCTCTACTTAAAAAAAAGGGAAAAAATATTTAATAGCAACTCCTTATTTAGTAAAGAAGTTAACTCACTCTGGATCACATAACTGGTAAGTGGCAATAGATGTTCAAACTCTGATAGATTTCTAATTCCAAACCCCATTTTCTATCATGCCACTGTGCTCTAAAATCAGAGAATTAGTAATGTCATCTGACTTGAATGAAAAAGCCTACTTAATAATATATAAGATGACATCACAAACTGTGCTACTAAAAGAAATGCTCATTTAATGTTTAAAAAAGACTTTAAAATAAATATATTCACAGCATGGAAATTACATTTTCTTCAGTTTAGCTAAATATTAAACACAAATTATCCAACTAAAAGGGAGGCAATCAATACACCCCCTCTTAAAAATCTGAGGCTGTCTTATCCAT
Organism: Saccopteryx leptura; assembly: GCF_036850995.1. Classification (NCBI taxonomy): domain Eukaryota; kingdom Metazoa; phylum Chordata; class Mammalia; order Chiroptera; family Emballonuridae; genus Saccopteryx; species Saccopteryx leptura. Next base: position 177,856,533 of record NC_089508.1, read on the forward strand.
TCTTCTGCAGTAACATGATTTTAGAAGAGTACCCTGTTTCTTAAATTCATACACCTGTTTCGGTCCAATTTTATCAAAGTATGTGGGGTGCTCATCTGCAGATTATTTATGACTTTATTTCTGCAAAGGATTAGGCACCTTCTGTTTTCTCTTTACTTTTTAAAAGGAAACATTAAAATGCTAAATGCTGAAACACGAAACTTTTGCTTTTTAAAATAAGTATCAACATCACCCCCTGGTGGGCATGCCGGGTGGATCCCGGTCGGGGCATGCGGGAGTCTGTCTGACTGCCTCCCCGTTTCCAACTTCAGAAAAATACAAAAAAAAAAAAAAAAAAAGTATCAAGAATTTGTGCTGAAATATTATACTTTACCCTTTAGCTATCAGTCAAAAAAAACAACAACAAATAAATAGTAGAGCAGTTACTATTTTTGCCAGGTTTTGTTGAGGGAGGAAGGGGGTCCCACAGTCCTTTTTAAAGATCAAGAATAATTCTAAATACTCAAAGAGCAAATTAGATACTATATCTAGATGCCTACAAGATTTTAAAACATGGTACAGACAGAAATACTGCCTAAGTCCAAACTCAAGCTGTCTACCTATGACATTAAAACCACAGAAAACATTGTATTAATGTTCAAAACACCACTTCAGTTGTTCCTTCCTGATATGATGTAAAACAATAGAAAATGCCTAACTAATGTTAACTATTTTTGAAATACTCAATTAAGTTATAAGAAAATGAAGGACTGCATACTCTCTTTGAAGTTAAAAGCCATTCTTCCTACTATGAAATTCTTCAGTCCATTCAGGCCAATGATGGCCTTCAACTTCAGTAATAGTTCAGTCCAGTATTACCAATGGGGTAGAGAACAGAACTAAAGAATTTTTATCATTCTTGATGTTTCCTATTACTGCACATTGTTGACTGATAGGACAATATTGCTGTAATCTTAACTCAAAATTTTACACTGCACTTGTGCTACTTAGAGATAAAGTGGAAACATAAATTCTGTAAAACTGTTTTCTATAAAAGTACCTATTTTTGCGGGGTGGGGGTGGGGGTGGGGAGATGAACAAATTAAACACCGACACTACTCTGCAGGTAAAAAAAAAACAACTATAAAAATACATCCCTCACATTCTTGAAAGATTAGCTAAAGACCTTTGTGTATCTTTAAAATTATGAAAAAGAAACTACAGATTCGATTAAGAGTTAAGGTATCTTGTGCATACTACACTTCCTCAGCACTGGGTAACTAACTTAGATTCACCAAGTTTTATTTTTTAGGTAAGAAACCTGTGCATGGCAGAATAGTTTTCATAAATTTTTTACTGACTTCATATAGATTTGATTATGTCATTAACCCAAGGTACCACCAAATCTGGTGCTCCTCTCTAAATACATATAAAGCTTCTTCTTCTGTATGTGAGTCATCCTGTTCTTTAGCTGTGCCAGGCTCACCACCACTACTGGAGGCTGGCTTTCTTTGAGTTGTTTTCACACAGAAGTTAAATTCTGCCCACAACCCCGCAGCTGAAGCACCACAAAGCTGTGAGGTGGATGCCAGGGACCAGCTCAGTAAGGTCACCCGTTTTCCCTGCATGCAGGTCAGATCTGGGGCATAACAAAATTATTTTATTTAATAAATGTTCTAGAGCTGTTTTAAAAAGTCAAAACTCTCAACAGAAAAATCTTATCAAGAATCTTCTGTATTAGCCCTGCTGGCTGGCTTAGTGAGTGGTAGAGCATCGGCCTGGCTTGTGGAAGTCACAGGTTCAATTCCTGGCCAGGGCACACAGGAGAAGCGCCCATCTACTTCTCTATCCTTCTCCTTTCTCTTTATCTCTCTTCCCCTCCCACAGCCAAGGCTCCATTGAGGCAAAGTTGGCCCGGGTGCTGAGGATGGCTCCATGGTCTCCACCTCAGGTGCTAGAATGGCTCCAGTTAAAACGGAGCAATGGCCCAGCTGTGCAGAGCATCACCCCCTAGTGGGCATGCCAGGTGGATCCCGGTCGGGTGTATGTGGGAATCTCTCTGCCTAAAATACCAAAAAAAAAAAAAAAATATATATATATATATATATATATATATATATATATGTACACACACTGTATTTTAGAAAGGAGAATGGTTACATAGGAAATGTAAAAAACATTCATCTAAAAACTTTTATCAGTAACTAACATTAACCAATTTATAATAGTTTCTTTTTTAATGTCTGCATATTATCTGAATTCCAAATGATATCTTTATCTAAATATATTTCAAGCTTAAAAACCAACATCCCACATCCCTGCAGTTTCATTTTATTTATTTATGTATTTATTTATGTATGTATGTATTTATTTATTTATTTTTGTGGCAGAGACAGAGAGTCAGAGAGAGGGACAGACAGGGACAGAAAGACAGGAGGGAGAGAGATGAGAAACATCAATTCTTCATTGTAGTTCCTTAGTTGTTGTTCATTGATTGATTTCTCATATGTGCCTTGACCGGGGGACTACAGCAGACTAAGTGACCCCTTGCTCGAGCCAGTGATCTTGGGCTCACGCTAGTGAGCCTTGCTCAAACCAGATGAGCCCACACTCAAGCTGGTGACCTTGGGGTCTTGAACCTGGGTCCTCCACACCCAGTCCGATGCTCTATCCACTGCGCCACCACCAGGTCAGGCCACATCCATGCAGTTTCAGATTGTGCACGGAAGAAATATTCAGTCCCTTGCTTATGGAAGAGTACACCTAACATTCCAGGAAAATTTCTAGTACTGATTTTCTATCACTTTGCAGGGACACAAACTAACCAGACACATTGAAAATGTCTGAGATTCACGACAACTGATATGGTCATCATTTAAGTGTCAAGTTGTCCTAAAATGTAACCAGCAGAATAAATCTTACGAATTTATTTCCCATAACCATTATTTTATGGTTTATGTAGAATTCAAGGTCAGGAAGGATTACAGATAATGAATAACCATGAAAGGAGTCAACACCCCAAATTTAGTTTCAAACGGCAAACTACTACCAGACTAGAATGTATATGCAAGTTGATCTTTGCCCTTGTTGGATAGCTCAGTTGGTTAGAGTATCATCCCAATATGCCAAGGTTTGCAAATTCAATCCCTCGTCAGGGCACATATAAGAATCAACCAATGAATGCATAAATAAGTGGAACAAATCCATGTTTCTCTCTCTCTATCTCAAAAGATAAAAACATAGAAGCAGGGGTTAAAATACCTAGTTTTATATAAAAGGTCATTAAATGTTTATAGTCCAACATAAACATTTAGTGTTTAGAAAACACTAGAACCCAGATTTAATTATTTCAATGCCTCAAAAATACAGGAATTGAATTGATCCAAAACAAAACAAAGTAGTACTTAAACCAGGATGGTAATTGAATTCTGCCCTTCAAGGTCTGCCATTTAATTCTTTTTTCCAAAAGGTACTGACCTCTTGATCACTATTAAGTGTAACTTAAACTGGCAACTTTTCAAGGAAATAGTTTTGTAATTTATGTAACAGATGTACAAGAAAAATTATATAAATGAGATAAGCCAAGAAAAACATCCTGATGTCCACAACTGAATTATGACCTGTGGGAGGAAGAAACTACAACTATTTCCCTTTTCTTAAAACTTCAGTGATTAGCAATACCAAATAAAATAACCCATTTGATAGCAGCCCATTTTCAGAAATTAAAATGGGCCTTGACTCCAAGACTATTCCAAAACCCAAGGCCACACTCAAGGAAAATATGCATTTATGTATTTTCATAATCTGCTTATGGCTAATTTTGTGTAAAAGCAAATTAATATACATATTACTGATCAATTAATTTATTGAGAAATTAATAGGGCCCAAATCTTGTCTCTGATCCCTGGACAAATCAGTCACTTTGTGTCTCAGTTTCTTCTTCTGAAAGGTAGTTCCTATATATTCCTATATATTCTTGTAGAGAGTAAATGAAGTATGTGTAAAGAATTTAGCACACATGGTTATTTTCTTGCCAGTATTTATTATTATTATTTTTTTTTCTGAAGTGAGAAGCAGGGAGGCAGAGAGACAGACTCCCACATGCACCCAACTAGGATCCACCCGGCATGCCCACTAGGGGGGAATGCTCTGCCCATCTGGGCTGTTGCTTCATTGCAACCTGAGCCATTCGAGCACCTGAGGCGGAGGCCATGGAGCCATCCTCAGCGCAGGGGCCAACTTTGCTCCAATGGAGCCTTGGCTGCAGGAGGGGAAGAGAGATAGAGAAAGGAGAAGGGGAAGGGTAGAGAAGCAGATAGGCACTTCTCCTGTGTGCCCTGGCTGGGAATCGAACCCGGGACTTTCACATGCTGGGCCAACGCTCTACTACTGAGTCAACTGGCCAGGACCTAGTATTTATTATTTTTAGTTTGAAGATACTCAATATACCAATGGCTTTCAGCTGCTGGTCCATGGGCTGGTGCTGGTCCACCAGAAATTTCATTTCCTACTGGTCCACAAAAGAGTTAACCACCCTGATGCTGTATGAAGATTACAAAGTCCATAATCATTGGGTTTGTAATCTTGAAACCACTGTTTTATATGACCTCTTAGAGTAGACTAACATAATACTGACTACTTACCTATATCTCATTCACTGTTGCAGAACTTTACAGTTACAGTAAGTAGGAGAAACTGAAGTGAAGATTTTGAGAACTATATAGCAAGGCAGAAATGACTCTGTTACTAAGAAATGGCCAAAGAACTGGAAATCAGTATCACTATGAGACAGGACAAGCATCTAGTAATACAAGTCCCAGCACAGAACAACTGCTATTTTATGCTTAATGGAGTTTGTATTTTGAAGTTCACTCTCCTTAATCTTAGTACATTACTAACTGTGAGCTAGGATTTTATTTTACATTAAGTAACAATTTCTGTTTTGGTGGTAATCTGATTTCATCTGATAAAAAAGTCTAACTTGTTTTGGATTCACTAAACTAAGTCACTAATAACTACTTGGGTTGAAAATGCCAAGCAAATTATGCCAAAAACAAAGACTGAAGGTATTATAATAGGAAGGAAAATGGCCTAGCATGAATTTATATTTACAATTTATTTATTTTTTTTTTAACTTTTTTTTTTTTTTAGATTTTTATTTATTTTTATTCATTATATAGAGGGGAGAGAGAGAGAGAAGGGGGGAGGAGCAGAAAGCATCAACTCCCATATGTGCCTTGACCAGGCAAGCCCAGGGTTTTGAACCGGCAACCTCAGTGTTTCCAGGTTGACGCTTTATCCACTGCACCACCACAGGTCAGGCCAGTATATTTACAATTTAGAAATATCCAAAGGAGCAGAATTCGGAGTTTCAAAATGCCAAAAATAAGGTCTACGTAATCACTTGATGGGGTGTCTGGCTGAACAAAAGATTTTAGAAGGGCCACAGTACCCAGTTTCTGTACTTTTCACCTGCAAAACACAAACTATTATAGTAGGAAATTTCTGGATGCCCATAGGCCTTGGTGGTTTGTATGGGAGCCCTTCCACTCCCCTCTAGCACAGGTAGTGCTGCTGTTATGACCTGGGAGCAGGTGAGAGGCGTAAAAGAAGCTGTCCCAACATAAGCCAGCCTCATGATACTAAGGAGTTCGTTTTCAGAGTGGTACTCTGGTGGCAATAAGATTGGGGGAGGGGAGGAGTGTTCTCTGGCTGGTAAAAAGCAGCAGAATGAAAGCTGCTTCCTAAATGTGGCAGGAATGTGCTTGGAACATTGCAGCATGAGAAGAGGCAGCGAGGCAGTGAGGCAGCCACCACTAGGAAATTCTTTTCCTTTCATGGTCATAGAAAAAGAGCTCTCACAACACAAAAGTGTATGAACACTAATCAATATCAACTTTATAAAAACACAGGTTCCTATGGACAACGCATAAGAGGAATGAAAACAATGTGGGGGGCACATCTGTTTAAATTTTTTTTTTGAAAGAGAAGAACAGTACTTGTACATAAAACATCTCTTGACTTGCTAGGGAAGTATCTCATGGCTGGGCTGATTTAATTCTGCTGAGGATCAGCTTCTACTCCCTGGCTCAGCAACCTGTGTGTCCTATCAGTGCCCTGCCTGCACAGATAAAAGCTTTCTGAGAAGGCAACTCTGGAAGGGGCCAGAAGGGAAGTGTCAGGTTGCTCTCTGCCCCTCGGCCGGGGGCAGAACGAGCTGTCTCAGACCAAGCCTAGGAGTGCCAGCTCTGCGCACAAACTACTTTCTATTTTCAACTGATGATTTCCTTTCTTTCTTTATAATATATCTCTAACTTTCAAGATCTTCATTTTTATTTTCTTCTAAAACAGTACCCTAGCATTCTGTGAAAAATACGCTGGGAGATACTAACAGGTGTCATGTGAGAAAGGGATTCCATGGTGAGATTTGGGAAATGTTACGGAAAAACAAAGGCAACTTTATTACTGCAACCCTTCTCAGAGACTTTACTATTCTAATGTGCATTTTCAGTCTCCAAGGATAGACAACAGTAAACATTTCTAAAACTTTGGGGACAATACACTTTTTCCCAAGCTTTCTTTCTGTAAGTGTCCCAAGAAATCCACTTTGGTATATATACTACTTTTAAAAATTAACCTCTTTTTTCAAAAATTGAAAAGGGCCAGTTTATACCTTTCATCTCACAATTATTGCTTTTAGTATACACAGTGGAGCAAAAGTAGGTTTGCAGTTCATATGGAAAATAAAACAATAATTAATAAATAATACAACAGGAATAAACTGTTTCATGTACTTAAGAGTTTTTCTAGTTTCAAAACTGTAAACCTACTTTTGCCCACCTTGGTTTTCTTTTTTTTTACCTAATAAATAGCTTTTCCTTTTAATCTTTTTATTTTTATGTCTTCAAATTCTTATCTGTTGGCTGGCTTTCAGTTTTTTATCTTTCTTTACATCTCAGTTATTTTTATCATATTAAAAAAATTGATCTTTACCATTGATCTTAGTTTTCTATTCTTAGGTCTCATGCTCTATTCTTTTTGTTCCCCTTTCCATTGGGTTTAAACAACTTTTTTTTTTTTTTTTTATAGAAGCTGGAAACGGGGAGAGACAGACAGACTCCTGCATGCGCCCGACCGGGATCCACCCGGCACGCCCACCAGGGGGCGATGCTCTGCCCCTCCCGGGCGTTGCTCTGCTGCGACCAGAGCCACTCTAGTGCCTGGGGCAGAGGCCAAGGAGCCATCCCCAGCGCCCGGGCCATCTTTGCTCCAATGGAGCCTCAGCTGCGGGAGGGGAAGAGAGAGACAGAGAGGAAGGAGGGGGTGGGGGGTGGAGAAGCAAATGGGCGCTTCTCCTGTGTGCCCTGGCCGGGAATCGAACCCGGGTCCCCCGCACGCCAGGCCGACGCTCTACCACTGAGCCAACCGGCCAGGGCCGGGTTTAAACAACTTTTAAATTTTATTCCAATCCCTTCAAAGTTCTCACTTTATTTTTAGCTTTTTTTGATGGAGAGAGAGGAACGGGGGGGGGGGGCAGAGTAGGAGGGAGGAAGAGAGAGAGAAAGAAAGGGAGAAAGAGGCATCAACTCGTTCCACTCAGTTGTGCCACTGATCGCTTCTCATGTGTGCCCTGAGTGAGGCTGAAACTGGTGCCTCAGGGGTCGAGCTCTGAGCTGGGCTCGAACTGGCAAAACTGTGAGGGAACCAGTGACTTCAGCACGCACTCCAGGATGATGCTCTAGCTTTACGTTTTAATTTCTTTGTCCTAATTTAATAAACCTATGTTAAACATCTTTCTCTTTTTTCTACTACTTTGTGGTATTTTATAATGCAAAGCTGAAGAGAGTAACAGGGCAAAGAGCTCAGGCAGAAATAAACGGCCTCTCCACAGGGCCCCTCACTCACACACTGCTTTTCTGGGCCCCCTCATACTGAGTTAACATTTTACACAAAGATCAATTAAACATGTATTGTACACTCAATAAAACATCATCTGCACATTGCATCATGCACCCAGAGCCCCAAGCAAAGTCTCTTCCTGCCCTGATGTTCTCCTCCTTTGCCCACCTCCAGCCCACCATCCTTGCCCTCTGGCTATCACCACAATGTTGAATGTGTCTGTGTGTTTTATATCTGGCCTCAACCTACTTAACTAGCCTGTTCTCCCACTTACTTCTGTTTCATTTCCTTTATGGGATCACGGAACTGTATTACTAGCTGAAACCGAGACATGTCCTTTACTTTCTTACCTCAGTGCCTGTTCACTCCTGGAATCCCCAACTCTCCTTTCACTTAAAATCAAACCTAGTTTTTAACAGACACAGAAACGAAGCCCTCTTGATTCTTTCCAACCCATACTCGCCCATTCCTACGATGAAATCTAACATTACATTTAGAACTCTTTTGAATTATTCTGCCTTGTGTAATAGCTGTTTGAATTTATCTTAATTCCCTCAATATAGTGTGAGTTTTTAAAAAGCAAGTAGAGGCCCTGGCCGGTTGGTTCAGTGGTAGAGCGTCGGCCTGGCGTGCAGAAGTCCCGGGCCAGGGCACTCAGGAGAGGCGCCCATCTGCTTCTCCACCCCTCCCCCTCTCCTTCCTCTCTGTCTCTCTCTTCTCCTCCCCCAGCGAGGCTCCATTGGAGCAAAGACAGCCCGGGCGCTGGGGATGGCTCCATGGCCTTCTGCCTCAGGCGCTAGAGTGGCTCTGGTCACAACAGAGCAACGCCCGGAGGGGCAGAGCATCGCCCCCTGGTGGGCGTGCCGGGTGGATCCCAGTCAGGTGCATGCGGGAGTCTGTCTGACTGCCTCCCCGTTTCCAGCTTCAGAGAGAAAAAAAAAAAAAAGCAAGTAGAGCCCTGGCCTGGAAGCTCAGTTGATAAGAGTGTCATCTCCCTATGCCAAGGTTGCAGGTTTGACCCCCCAGTCAGGGCACACACAGGAAGCAACCAGTGAATGCACAACTAAGAGTAACAGCAAATGAATGCTTCTCTCTCCCACTCCCCATCTCTCTAACATCAATCAGTCAATTAAAAATTTTAAAAATATTCATGGCGCTTTTATGGTCACTTATGAACATGTGCAGAACAGTGAAAAGTCTGAGTCGTTCCCCAATCGTTTCCCAGCTGAGTGGGAGCCCAAAGGCACTGCGCTGCCTTCTTTTTCAGTTCTCAGTTGTAAAAAGTGTCCCTCCTCTGGTCTGTTTAGTGCCATGTTTTGCACTGTGCTTTTTGTAGGTGACTTCACCGTTTAATAGTGTTGAAGTGCTGTCTAGAGTTTCTAAGCATAAAGCAGCTGTGATGTGCTCCATAGAGAAAACACCTGTTAGATAAACTATGTTTAAGCATGGGAATCAGCATTTGTAACCATATAGTAACAATTTAGTATCATCAGTGGACACTAAATCTAGCAGGGAGTTTGATTAGGCTTGGTCTCAGAGTATCTCCCCATACTGCTTATCAGCTGCAATGAGAATAGTAAGTAAACAGTGAAAGAACCATATACCTTGACTGAGTGATCAAAGTTAAAATTACTAAGAAAGGACATGCAGACACTGTTTTCCTACTGAAAAGGACACATATTACTTAATGTAATATTCCAGCTCAAAATACATAAACTGAGGAAACATCTGTTAACCTAAATTGCGAATATTCCATAAAATAAATGGCCTATAATCTTTAAAGATACCAGTGTTATAAAAGATTTAAAAAAAAAAAAAAAGGTTAAGGGCCCTGGCTGGTTGGCTCAGTGGTAGAGCATCGGCATGGCGTGCAGAAGTCCCGGGTTCGATTCCCGGCCAGGGCACACAGGAGAAGCACCCATCTGCTTCTCCACCCCTCCCCCTCTCCTTCCTCTCTGTCTCTCTCTTCCCCTCCCGCAGCCCAGCCGAGGCTCCATTGGAGCAAAGATGGCCCGGGCGCTGGGGATGGCTCCTTGGCCTCTGCCCCAGGCGCTAGAGTGGCTCTGGTCGTGGCAGAGCGACGCCCCCGGAGGGGCAGATCATCACCCCCTGGTGGGCGTGCCGGGTGGATCCCGGTCGGGCGGATCCCGGTCGGGCGCATGTGGGAGTCTGTCTGTCTCTCCCCGGTTCTAGCTTCGGAAAAATACCCAAAAAAATAATAATAAGGTTAAGGAACTCTGCATTAAGGAGGCTAAAGAATCATGACAATTAAATACATGACCCCGGACAAAATCCAGTACTGGAATGGGACCAGAATACGGACTACAGAGAGATAAAATCATTGTTTCAATGCTAATATGTGCTGAATCGGACAACCATCCTTGGCTATGTGAAGGGAATAATCCTTGCTCTTAGTTAAGTGCACAAAGAAGTCTTGAGGCAAAGGCAGTATGTAATCATCTTTTAGTGGTTCAGGAAGTAAGAGTGTGTGTGTGTAGACAAAGATCAAGAACAGAGGAGGAAAAAAGAGAATGACAAATATGGCACAATCTTAATAATTGGTGAATCTAGATAAAGGCTATACAATCATTCTCTACTATTCTTAAAACTTTAATTTCAAATAAAAAGTTATTAATCTCACAGCATAATGAGATAGACTCAATAGCATTGAATTCAGTACTTTAAAGTGATTAATGTTGTTATGTGACTCTTACCTCAGCAAAAAAAAAAAAAAAAATCTGCTTAAGAAACACATGTAATTTGGAACAAAGTCAAACTTCATGAAAAGGACTGGCTGGTTTATTTCCTTTTCACTTTGAACTGTCATTTTCTTGATTATACAATTTGGAAAACATTTATTTTAATGTCAAACTAAGCAATAACTAGCTTTCTGAAGTGTAATCATTCCTCCATTAAAGCATCAAAGAGTTTAGATGCAGAGTGAACATTATGCTTTTTAAATACAGAATGCATAAATAAGTTTTAATGTAAAGGAAGTTTATCAGAGTTAAAACAATTATGAAATGTAGGCTTACCCAATTTCTATACTTAGTGTCATGTTATTTCATAATTAGTAATAAAGCAGTCCCCTTTTATCAACACAGCTGTGTGGAAACACAATGTCTTCACTTTCTGTGTTTTCAGTTTACCTGTGGTCAATCATGCTCCAAAAATACTAAGTGGAAAATTCCAGAAATAAACATTTCATAAGTTTTAAATTGCACAGTTCTGAGAAGCATGATGAAATCTTGTGCCATCCAGTTCTGTCCAGCCTAGGATATGCATCCTCCCCTTTGTCCAGCATCTCCACACATTATATACATTTCTCACCTGTTAGTCACTTAGTAGTTGTCTTGGTTATTGGATGGACTGTCTTGGGTATCACAGTGCTTGTGTTCAAGTAACCCTATAGTAGCCCAATGCTATGTCACAATGCCTACCTCATTCATCTTACTCCATCTCATCATGTAGGCAAGAAAAAGGTGAACAGAACACAGTAAGATACTCTGTACTGTATTTTTAAAATTTTTCTGAAGTGAGAAGTGGGGAGGAAGAGAGACAGACTCCCACATGCGCCCGACCAGGATCCAACTGGAATGCCCACTAGGGGGCGATGCTCTGCCCATCTGGGTCATTGCTCCGTTGCAACAGGAGCCATTCTAGTGCCTGAGGTGGAGGCCATGGAGCCATCCTCCACGCCTGGGCCAACTTTGGCCCAATGGAACCTTGCCTGCATGAAGGAAAGAGAGAGATAGAGAGAAAATAGAGGGGGAAGGGTGGAGAAGCAGATGGGTGCTTCTCCTGTGTGCCCTGACCAGGAATTGAACCTAGGACATCCACATGCTGGGCCAATGCTCTACCACTGAGCCAAATGGCCACAGCTTCCATACTGTATTTTGTACATAGTAGAAGGGTTGGGTACTATCCATGGTTTCAGGCATGAACTGAGGGTCTTGGAACATATACCACACAGACAAGGGAAGACTACTGGATAAATTATGCAAATCTTATTATTTTGGGACACCAACAACAATATCCCCCCCCCCCCCAAATCATGTTCACATGTCAAGCAGTCCTAAGTATTTATTAGTCAAAAATCATAAAGGTTAACCATTTTACTTAACCAATAAACAGGCCAAAAATATTCTCAATGAAACTCTTAGGATGGTTCTAGTTACAAAGTTTTCATGTAACACAGTATTTAATGACAAGTTAAGAAAAGCTAGCAAAATGTCATATTTAGATACAAAAAGTAACAGTTTATCTATGATGCTACATAACTAGGACACCAATTTCCACTTGCCAGAAAAACGTTTTGCCAAATATTTAGTGTAAAATATTTAAAAGTTGTTTTGCAAATTTAGTCATTACAAATTCAACTGTATATCCTGTGGTACACATCATCAATTTAAGTGCAAGTACTCAAATTCAATTCCTAATAAATTTTAAAAGCCTAAGTTTCCAGTATATATATATATATATATATACATTTATTTATTTTTTACTACAGAGACAGAGAGAGAGTCAGAGAAAGGGATAGGTAGGGACAGACAGGAACAGAGAGAGATAAGCAGCATCAATCATCAGTTTTTCGTTGCAACACCTTAGTTGTTCATTGATTGCTTTCTCATATGTGCCTTGACCGCGGGCCTTCAGCAGATCCAGTAACTCCTTGCTCAAGCCAGTGACCTTGGGTCCAAGCTGGTGAGCTTTGCTCAAACCAGATGAGCCCGCGCTCAATCAAGCAGGTGACCTTGGGGTCTCGAACCCGGGTCCTCTGCCTCCCAGTCCCGCCTGGTCAGGCTATATTTTTTTTAAGTATGGGAATATTATTCCTATTCATCAACCCCAAACACTTGAACTCTGTAGTTAAAATAGTTTCAGACTCACATTGTTTTATGTGTAAGTTTAACTGTGAAACAATCTTTCCTATTGCTGACAGTTGCTTAAGGCTACTTGCACAGCTTATTTACTTTTCTTAGTAAATCCGTTTTTGTTTTTTTTTAAAAAAGAAAGGACAGTATGATGTTTTTTTTTGTCAAGAAGTATCCTATGTTAAGCTGGCTCCACAAGCAGATCAAATGTCCAAGGGACAAGCAGATCAAATAGCCACAGTATTAAAAAATGAGTATGGCATAACAGTTTACCTACATTATAGATCCCCATTCCAGTTTTTACAAGTATGATAAAAATACACTAAAATTAGAACTAATCTAAGGAATAATAGTCTGTTCATCTATATCTTTTAATTTAGGTTTATAACTTTTTAAAGCTATCTCACAATGACAAAACTAAATAACCAAAACAAAAGCAAAGAGCAATAATCTGTTGAGAACAAAATGGCAAACATTTTCACATTATTTCTCTTAACAGCCTTGGAGGGCAGACCTCATCCCTATTTATACAGCAGAAGTGGACTAAGTCTACTTATATCTCCTCCCCTCCAATTTCCCCTCCCTCCCCTTTATTTAAAAATAAAATTGAAACCCTCAGAAATTTGCTCAGCTTGGGCATACTCACGGCAAATTACCTTTTTAAATATGACACTCTATTTAAATTACCCTATTAAGATAGTTTTATTAAATGCATTATTAAATGACTCCTTCAAGGAAAAAAATCTGAAAGTACTGAAATTAGCTGACCTTAAAAAAAAAGCATAAAACCCTTCTAAGAGAATAAAACGACACATCCTGAAAATTAGATCTTTGTAAAATAAATACTTGATTTTACAGTTTGATTATATCACTTGTAGATTTTCCAATTTCTGATTAAATTTAGATGCATAGCCAAATATCAAACACTTAACTGAAAGTATGTTAACAAAAAATTCTATCACCAGAATGATAAAAATGGGAAATCCTGTGCTTTAACAGTGATATGTTTTTAAAACTACTTACCTCTTTGTAAACTCAAATACTGGATATTTTTTTTAAATTAAGCCAATATATATATATATATTTTTAATTTTCCACCATTGTTGATTAAATTTAGTTTGTCTTTACAAATCCCAAAAACTAGATTCAACTTTTCGTTTTTTTTTTTTTAATTTTAATTTTATTTTATTTATTCATTTTTAGAGAGGAGAGACAGAGAGGGAGAGAGAGGAGGGAGAGACAGAGAGAGAGAAGGGGGGAGGAGCTGGAAGCATCAACTCCCATATGTGCCTTGACCAGGCAAGCCCAGGGTTTCGAACCGGCGACCTCAGACCTCAGTATTTTCAGGTCAACGCTTTATCCACTGCACCACCACAGGTCAGGCCAACTTTTCTTTTTTTTAAGTGAGAGTAGGGGAGATAGACAGACTCCTGCATGCGCCCTGACCAGGATCCACCTGGCAACCCCCATCTGGGGCCGCTGGCAACCAAGCTATTTTTAGCACCAGAGGCAGAGGCTTGATGGAGCCATCCTCAGGGCCGGTCGGGTCGTGCCTCAATCAGTCAAGCCACGGCTGCAAGAAGGGAAAGGAGAGAGAGAGGAGGGGGAGGGAGGGAGAAGCAGATGGTTGCCTGTCCTGTGTGCCCTGGCCGAGAATCAAACCCCAGACTTCCACATGCCGGGTTGAAGCTCTACTACTGAGCCAACTGGCCAGGGCCTAGATTCAACTTTTATGACATGAAAAAATCACTTCCAGAACCTCACCCTAAAATTTCAAAACCTTTATAATTTATTTCCCCTCAAGCTCTTACACACACATGCACCTCACTTCAAATCATTTAATTTGAGCTATCTGGTGTAGAAGAGGGACCTCCTTCTGCAACAGAAGAGCTTCTCAGTACTCACTGATGCTACCCTGTTGCTCGGAACCATTTGGGAACAGGTTATTATCAGTAAGTACACATCATTTGACCATTTTAGATTTTTCACTCCATGTTTGATACTTTACTTGGCCTCACCTTCCTTTCAGCAAGTATATACATTTTTTAAATCTCAGAATCTAACTCCTTCATGAAGCTTTTGCTCAGTCTTAATTCTTTCCATTCTCTAAATTTCTATAGTATTTTCACCCTTCACCCCAAATTCAGATATCAAACCATCTTGTAGCATTCTCTCTTGTTCACGCACTTTTCCTGTGCTTGATAGCATCAAAGGCTGCCATCAGAACCATGAGGTCTGTCTCTCACCCTGCAGTCCTCCACAAGGCTCATGGTGGGTATTCAATAAGCACTCACTGAAGGGTCCTTCTAAGGTATGGCCAAGATTAGCAAGGATGTCAGTAATGTATTTTCAGTTACTATATTAACATTTTAGTATTTACAATCTATGCCAGAAATATACTGCTCAGATAGGTATATAACAGACTGAGGAAAATTATTCCTAAATGATCCAGTTTAAATGTAAGTGAAATTGGGGAAAGTTATATATAAATCACAAATATGACATAGCATTACAAGCACAGCAAACTAACCACTATATAAAGAACAGGACTATATAAAACTTATTAGAGTTGTGAAAGCTGGTTACAAAGGGCTCCTAATTCTGAAGTATATAATGCTCATGGATGTCACATTTTTTAGGATTAATTACAGGAGTACCTTTGTTACAATAGCTAACATTTTCTTTATTACCTACAGAAACATATTTCCTCTTTGTTGAGGATTTCCAACTTAGAAATATTGTTCACAATACTGCAAGAGGCCAGAAAACCTTTCTTTCATGCCAGATACATAAAAAGGGAAAGAAGAATAAACATTCTCAATGAATTTGGTTCAGAAACTTAAGTATCATAATTTTTTCCCAAGTAATTTTTAACTCATAGAAAGTATGCACTAGATAGTCACCTTTAATATAGTGAAATAAATTTATTTTTTTGTTTAAATAATGTCCTTTAAAAGTCAGCAAAACCTGTGAATATATGTTCTGAAAGCAGATCATCTAAATTTAAGTCTAGGTTCTTCTCTAGATGAATTACTTTGGGCAAGTTCTTGGACTTCTCTGTGGCCCATTTCCTCATTAATAAATTGAAGATAATAACATTATCACCACTGTTCTTGGCACATGGTAAATGCTTGATAATGATTAGCTTTTATTAGAAATATACTGTTCACAAAAATTAGGAGATATTTCAAAGTGAATATGAAGCTATAAAATATCCCCTAATTTTTGTGAGCAGTATATCTGGATTTAAGACTTCGTTAGCAATATAAATCAACTTACCAAATTTAACATACTCCCTCAAAAATATTTATTGAGCACTTACTATATATCACATACTATTCCAGGAGGTAATAATACAGCAGTAACAAAACCAAGTTCCCGCCCTCTACAAGCTTACTCCCAGGGCAGCAGATGATGTAAATCCAGGAAGCCAGGGAGAGTGAAGAGTGTGCCTGCTGTTTTCCACAGGCACCAGCACTGGAAGAAGGAGGGAGGAGGGTGGCAGATGTGGGCAGGGGGGCAGCAGAGAGCCAGATCATGTACAAGCTGCTAAGCAGGGAGATGAGAAGAAACTGGGAATGTTCTGAGCAGATCTGACATTTTTAAAGAATCACTCTTGCTGCTGTGTGGAGAGCAGATTATAAGGTTAAAATTTTTATTTAGCTTCATGAGAAATGACTCATACCTCAAAAGCCCATTCAGTGCCAAACTTAGAACTATAAGCTGAACACGTCAAACTAAGGATATTATTTTTTAACCATGTGGTTTCACTGCAAATAAAAGTTTTAATCATACAACTTTGTCACTTTAAAAAACGACAACTGAAGAATGAATATGGGAAAAGTAGGAAAAAATCTCAGTATGTTTATTTGTATAGTTCTTTAATGATCTGCTAAAGATGCATGAGAAAAAAATGGGAAAGAAAACAAGAAATTGAATTTCCAATGCACGTCATTTTTCCTACTATAAAAATATATATAAGGCTCCCTGGACAAGAATTTTTGAGTGAAACATTTTAAAAGCATTCATACACATTTACCACATAGGGGTGAGTTTGTATGGAAGATATAAAAAATTATTTATATTAGCACTAAATACTCTCCTAAGAATTTAGAAACTAAACAAAACTCATGCCAAAAGACGACATTCTAAAATAATTGGCAAATTAGACATTTTTGAAATATAAACAGGCCTGCTATTGCTGCACAGTAACAAAATCACTCATATTTAATAATTCACTAGATCTATCTATCCACAAGTCATAAGTAGCTATAAATTGGTTCCAACATGGGAATATGCTATGTTCTTTTACCTGTATTTAATTTTCAAGCTAAGGGCTCTGGTGAGCCAAACGCATTTCTTGCCGGCTGGAGAGACTGGGTGAATAACTGGAAAGCCCTATCTGGAATGTGTTTTTCGTGCATGCACTGCTCATCTCTGTCAGAGATCATGAATTTGACATCATGTTTTAGAGGGTTCTTTCTTGATATTGTTCAGTCTCTTTAAGGATAAACTGTCAACTTCAATTTCCCTTCAAAAAATAAATCTTTTTCCATTTAAAAAATGTTTATTTAGCAGTATGAAAATACAAGACAAACTGAACAAAAATGAGCAGATGGAGCAATATGTCTTTCCAAAGACTTTATTTCTCAACATGTCTTTCAAAAGATTATTTTTCTGTAATATGCATTATAATATTAAAGTATTTACAATTTGGTGAACACAGCGACAGGGCACACACAATAGAAATATTTATATGAGTTTTCCTACACGTATGTTAAGATATCTATGTACTTAGGTAAAGAGTTTGAGGAGAGAGTACTCACTAAAAATAATCCATGGATTAAGACACAGTTCTTACATACTTCTAGTACTATGCTAAGTGTTTCACATGTATTTAATCCTCACAAGAATTCTGTAAAATAAACATCTCCATGCTACAGATAGGAAAATTTAGAGATACTGTTCCAATGCCCACGGATCACTGTTTCTTAGTAGTGGCCCTACAATTTCAATCTAGTTCTGATCTCTGAATCACAAACCACTTCCCAGATCCACTGAATACCACCTGCCTATGTACAGTAGGAGAGTGTGTGTGGCTAGCAAATTACTATTAAAATACATATATGGATAAATGCACAATTAGGCTAAACAAGGAAAGCTCATATGAAGTGCACCTTAAAAATAATAAAATAAACAATTAAATATGTTGTCTCGGAATGTTAAGTAATGTCAGTTGAGACCAAAAGAGTTAACTCTGTACATAAGACTTATGTACTCTGAATCTATGAAGTACTTTTGCTCTCCAAAAACTAGAACCTAAATTTGATCAAATTTACAGGAAATATAGAAATTAGAGAAACATTTAAATAACCCACTGGGGGTTCAATTAGCAAAATCCAGACTGAGCAAAATGCAAATAACCATGTTTCTTCAACAAAGAAATTGCAAGGTAGAGTGAAAGTTGAAGTTGAACCTCTAGATTAAGAGAATCAACAGATAAAATCCACTATCCAAAAACATCAAAAAGGAATTATGAAACAATTGAGAAATGAACACTGACTGGACATTTGATCTTAGGTAATCATCATTTTTAAAGATTTTATAATAGTATTGTGGTTATGATTTTTTTTTAAATTACCTTAGAGATTGACATATTTAAATTATATGGTGTCTGGGATTTACTTCAGAATAATATGGAGTGGGGGGTAAGTAGAAGTACAGATAAAGCAAGATTGGCCAAATTGTTGAAACGATTCATGTGTATATAGGTAGTCCCTCCATTTTTTTTTATTATATTTGAAATTTTGCATAATAAAAAAAGTATAAATTCCAACTAGATATAAAGTCTAGATATAAATATAAAAGACAAAACAATAAAATGTCTTCAAGATTATAAAAAGTTATGAAGCTGCCTATACTCTTCTTAAAGGAGCTATTAAACATTGGAAATAAGAAAATAACATAAGAGCATAGAAAAAGTTTCAACTGTGAAAACTAGGAGTCCTAGTAAGTAGTACTTAAGGGGCCCAAGTACTTTTAGTGGATGTATCAATAAACATGAAAAACTACTTGTAAAATAAAATAAAGGGTTCAGGAAAACATGAGGCAGTTAAGTGCTTTTTAAAAGCATCTTGACTAAATAGATTAATTTAAACTACAGAAAATCACCCCTAAGAAATACTGGCAGGAGATAAATTAAATTCATCTTTCTTTGGAATTAAATTCTTATTATCTACTTCCTTCCAGTTACTAGAAGAGAGGAAGGATAATTAATTTTTGTTTTAGCAGTAACAATTATTTACCACTGGTTCAAAGAAAAGTTGAATGGGAAGACTAGAAAGCTTACATTCAACTTCGCTTTCAAATTCTAAGAAGAAAACTGAACAGAGATTTATTGGCAAGATAGGAAAATTAAGAGAGAAAACAGAAAGAAAAGCTAAACCAATGATTGGTTCAAGGTGTCACATATTTGTAGTGGCTAGTTTCTTTAAGGCAGATATTTTACATTGCAAGTTCAGAAAGTACTGTACTAATCCAATAAATAATAACTATATTTATACAATCTGTTGAAATAATTGAATTAAGTATTTTCTATAAAAGCAAAATGGTCTCTCTCTGGGGTCAGCCTGATTAGAACAGTAGTTTTACAACTCTGTTACATTATCTCACATTTAGGAACTAAAAACATGCATGTAACACCAACAAAAATCAACTTACTAGGGAGGAGGAATACAATTTATGCATGAGAGAATAGCTTAAAATGAACTATCTTAGGACCTTGGCCAGCGCTTTTTCAATCATTATCACGAAAAGAAAGGAGCCACTGATGAAATAGATTCACCATTAATATCACTCTCTGAAATGAAAGAGAAGGATTAGCCTGCCTTGAACAATAAGTAACAGTTTCAATTTACCATTATACCATGTCACCTTGTCTCCAAATTTGGAGAAGAAATGTAACGGAACTACAGCAATTTTCAATTTATATCATGTATAGCAGTGGTCCCCAACCTTTTTTGGGCCACGGACCGGTTTAATACAAAAAATATTTTCACGGACTGGCCTTTAGGGTGGGACGGATAAATGTATCACGTGACCGAGACAAGCGTCAAGAGTGAGTCTTAGACGAATGTAACAGAGGGAATCTGGTCATTTTTTAAAAATAAAACCTCGTTCAGACTTAAATATAAATAAAACAGAAATAATGTAAGTTATTTATTCTTTCTCTTTGAACTGGTACCAAATGGCCCACGGACTGGTACCGGTCCAGGGCCCGGGGATTGGGGACCACTAATGTATAGCATGACAAAATAAAACAGTATCCAATTTTATTACAGTTTCAAATAAAGGGGAGCAAGTCATAGGATGGCAACAGTCAAGCTAGTCCTCCTCGGTGGGAGTGGTGCTACTTATCCTTTCCTGCCACAGCTGCCTTCTGTGCAACTTGAGCACAAGAGGGAGGAAGCTGGTACTCTCAAGCTCTGGCTGACCTATCTATGGCTTTATCTGCTTTTCCTCAGTTCCACAGTGTTCTGCAAGACAGAGTTATTTAACACAAGGAGGTGCCACAATGTTTAGGGGAAAACATTTCCCCACCCCCACAAGTCTTAAGGGTCTCAAAAGCCAGTATTTGAAAAGCAGCGTTATACTTAAGAATGCTACCATACTGCATCGAACAGCAACTCCAGGGAAGACATTTTGAAAAAGTGCATTTTTCTTTCTGAAAATGTACCTCACTAGGTAGGGATATACACTAAATAAAAGTGGTTTTCCTGAGTCATGGGTTGCACTTATTTACTGCATAAAGCATTTAAATATAACATTTATTGATTTTTAAAACTGTCCTTTTGTAGCCAAAACTGTCTCTGGACGATAATGACTTTCTAAAATTTATCTGCTATTATGAAATACTAGTTCCAATTTTTTCCCCAGATGGAAATTCATGTCTCCAAATACCCAGCAAAATTTGAAAAAGTCTTACTCTAGCCCAATCCCTCATTTTACAGAGCAGGGAACCCAGGTCTGGAGATTCATGTGATTCTGCCTCAAATCACGGATATGGCTATCTAAAAGGCAGTGTCAGAATCTGAACCGAAGTCCCCAAAGCCCCAAACGAATGCCCTTTCTATCATATAGGCCCTCATTCTACTAATCTAAACTCTCAGAGCTGTCCTTAATCACTTGTTTCCTCATTTGCAAGTTCCCTGCCCACCTTATCCCCTTGATAATCAGAGCAGCCATTCTAGGGACCCACTGCACCTCCATTTAGGTAAGGTGAACAGTCTAGCTGGACCCAGTTCCACAGGTACTGGTTCTTTAAGATGCTTACATTTCTGGGTCAGAATTTCTCTTGTGCCAGTGAAAGATGGAATTAAATCCTGAGTATTCATCAATACAATAACCTCATTTTCTAATTTTAATATGATGTGTCTGTCACCCTCAAAAGCTTTCAAAAGTCCTTGGTGGCAACATTCGTACAAGATCTTGAATAACTTGGTTCAAGTCTCTATTTTAGTTGGGCAGTACAAAGGTAGAAATTATTATTTTTTATTTTTTTTATTTTTATTTTTCCGAAGCCAGAAACGGGGAGGCGGTCAGACAGACTCCCGCATGCGCCCGACCGGGATCCACCCGGCATGCCCACCAGGGGGCGTTGCTCTGTTGCGACCAGAGCCAGTCTAGCGCCTGAGGCAGAGGCCATGGAGCCATCCTCAGCACCCAGGCCAACTTTGCTCCAATGGAGCCTCGGCTGCGGGAGGGGAAGAGAGAAACAGAGAGGAAGGAGAGGGGGAGGGGTGGAGAAGCAGATGGGTGCTTCTCCAAGTGTGCCCTGGCTGGGAATTGAACCCAGGACTCCTGCACGCCAGGCCGATGCTCTACCACTGAGCAAACCAGCCTGGGCCGGTAGAAATTATTTTTTAATAACAGCTCTTCTATTAGATGACTTGATACCGACTTATGTGGCAAATTTAACCTCAAGCACTAGAAGATTAGCAACATAGGTGATAAAGACAACGAATGAAATGAACACCAGCAGCAGGAATACTGCCTTGATTTATCTCCTGAAAAATGTACAGCCTCTTCAAATTTTTTGAATACCACAAATTTAGTCCTCTGAGATAACAAGGTATTTATTAGTGGTTTTCTTCTGTCCAGCTTAGAAACTTTTGGACTTTTAAAACTATTTAAGATAGTACCCTAGTCTTTATACCATATGTGAAAAACAACCAATGAACCTGGATCTGGAAAAGAAACAAGATTTTATTTTATCTTTGGAAAGCAAAAGCAGAGTAAACAGTAGCAAAATAAGCCCAAAATAAATGCGTGGGGGCTTAATGGTCAAATGAATAGTTGATAAAGGAAAATTATTAAAGCAAATCACTTTTCAAATGCAGGTCTTTTCTTTTAATGAAGTTTATCTCACTCTCAATGCAAAAGAGTTGCTATAGTTATCAAAACTATACTGACCTAAACATACTATATTATCTAGGCTCTTTGTCTTTAATTCTAGCATTCTAAGGCAGGCATCTATCATTATTTTTACACTGCACCTAAGAACACTGGGGCACTCTGAGGTGATTAACCTGTCACGACTATAGTGTTTGAACCAGTTCTTGAAACCTACGCTCCTTAGGTGCTCCACTGCTTTCTTGGTAGCACAGAAAATTTGAAAATTCGGTCAAACTCTAAGGTCCATCTGATGTATTCAAGCCAGTGTGAATTAGTTTTTCTGGTGTTAAGAAAGTCTTAACGGTTTGCCATTTGTACTTCCTAATTTTAGGTGGGATGGGTGGCACACATGAACTGTTTCTGTCACCACACTTATTGCATACTTAAGAAAACCCAAAGAAAGAGATTGGTTAAATTCTTAAACTTTATTTCCTCCCTAGAAGACCTTTCCCACTGTTATATCAGATATAATCAATTTAAGTGTTCAAGTTTCCCTAGCGTAGTAAGATACTAAAGTTACCACTTAAGTCTTAAAAAGGAAGTCAACTACACATAAGTCATTTTACCTGTGAGGGAAGTTAAAAGCAGATGAACAGGATATAGACCTAGGTTGTTTTCTTCTTTAGGGGAAATTTCTTAATGAGTTATTAATTAAACTGAATGAAACAGAGGCCCTCCAAAAATGAAGGTGTAGGAAAAGGAAACAGGAAAAAAATCACAAAGCAAAGGATGAGTCTCGTCTTGGGTAACTTCAGCCTGACCGCGATGGCCACTTGTTACACTAGCACCCACTCCAACACTTCAGGTTCATCAGGAATGAAAAGAAACCCAGTAAGCTAAAGGATCCGTCCCGACCAGACTTAAGGTCTCTGCACCACACCCCGAGGGACACTGCGTCCCCCACCCTCCAGACTCCCCTGCTGCCCAAGAGGCAAATCACACAGCCTGGGGCCAAGACAGTCCTACGCCAAGGCAGCGACCCAGCGCTGGGCAACCCCGCCCCCTTCCCTGGCCAAGGGTTTGTGCCTAGGGGGTGGAGGCTGAACAGTGAGGAGGCCTGGTCCGGGGCGAAGGGAGCCAAGAGGATGTATGAACCGAGGAACAGTCCCTTCCCAGCCTCGCCGATCGGGGCGAGGATCGGGGCCAGGGAGAGAGCCGGCCGCCGCCATGATGGGCTGGCTGGGCCGGGGGGCGTGACGGGGGCCGTCCCTTGCGCGGGGCCAGCTCCCCGAACCCCCTCTCCCCTCCCCCGCGAGGGCCCTGCCACAACTGTCCCCCGATACTCACGCTTTGTCTACCAGCTCCCGCACCTTCCACATGTTCAACATGGTGCCCCGCGCGGGCCGGGCCGCTGCCACCCTCTCCCGCTCCCCACGGACCCGGAACACTTCCGCGCCGGGGCAGATCCAGGCCGGGTCCCCGCTGCCGCCCGACGCCTCGATCTCCCCCAGTCGGCTCCTTCTCTAGCCACGGCCGCGGCGCCGCCAGTGACACGTCGAGACGTGGGGGCAGAGGCGCTGCGTGGAGCGGAAGTGCCCGACGTGCCTCCCGCTGCGCGCGGGGCACGCCGGAACTAGTAGTTCTCTGCGCGCCGCGCGGGCGGTTTAAACCAAGAATTGGTGTGTAAAGTAAGGTTAGCGTGATTTCTCTCCAACTGTCCGTATCCCCCGTCCTTCTCCCCATCTCGCCAATCGACAGCACCAGAAATTGGGGGTGCGACCCAGCAGCCTGTGCGTTAATATATCCTCTACGTTTAAGTTGCAGAACCACTGGTTCAAACATGAAGTATTGCTGTTATTAATAATGATTATAGTGGCCTGACCTGTGGTGGCACAGTGTGTAGCAGGCTTCCCCAAACTACGGCCCGCGGGCCGCATGCGGCCCCCTGAGGCCATTTATCCGGTCCCCCACCACACTTCCAGAAGGGGCACCTCTTTCATTGGTGGTCAGTATGTGGCGGCCCTCCAATGGTCTGAGGGACAGTGAACTGGTCCCCTGTGTAAAAAGTTTGGGGACCCCTGGACCTGGAACGCTGAAGTTGCTGGTTCAAAACTCCGGGCTTACCTGGTCAAGGCACATGTGGGACTTGATGCTTCCTGCCCCCCCCCCCCCCACCCGTCTCTTTCTCTCCCTTCTCTAAAATGAATAAATAAAATCTTTTAAAAAAACGATCATAGGGAAGTGTGAGTGGTATATGTATTCCTCACTGACAGGGCAGCACTGTATTCGGTTCCAAGTGTCCGAATAGTTTCCATCTCGGTAGATTGAAAAGGTTGTATTCTAAAACCATTCCATTCTAATTCTGAGATGTGGTGATTTCATTTTTAGACAGCTACCTCTGATATTCTTGTTAGATCCATTATTATAAAGCTTAGAAACTCAGTTTACACTCATGGCAAACGGTAGAAAGACAGCACTATGACATGCTTGAGAACTTGGCAGGTTTATATTCTTAAGCACAACTGTACACACTGGATTCAGTGTTTTATTGCAATGCATTTCATTTTTCACTTCCTCATTTTTGACAATGTTCATCTTAATTATTTATTTTTACTCAACCATTGATTTTACAGAGACAGACAGAGGAAAGGAGAAAGAGAGAGAAGCATTTGTTTGTTGTTTCACTTAGCTGTGCATTCATTGATTGTATATGGCCTGACCAGGTATTGAACCTGCAACCTTGGTGTTTCAGAAGAACGCACTAACTGACTGAGCTAACTGGCCAGGGCAACGGTGTTCATCTCAAAGCTGTAAACAATCTTAAAAAGTTCATTTGGTCCAATTGCTTAATTTTTACAGTTCTTTTCATTCTACAAATACTTATTAAGCATCTTCTATGTTCCAGGAGTGAGGAATACAGCCTGGGATAAGACAGAGAAGGCCCCGTCTCTCTTGTTTCTTAAAGGTCTTTGGAGGAAACAAAATAATCAAGGAAAGATTTCAGACAAATCAGATAGAAAGTGCTTGAAAAAGACAGGTGATAATGTTACAGAGAATGACTTTAGAGGAAAATAACATTAGGGTATATTTAGTGCATCGTTGAGAACATTATATTTAAGCTGAAATTTGAATGACAGAAAGGAACTGGCCATTAAAAAAAAAAAAGATATGCAATGAAAGAATTCCTAGTGAAAGGAACAAAGTCTGATTCACAAAGGAGAAGTGAAGTGCTGCATCAGAAAGCTAGGTAACAAGGATCCCAAATCAAGAACCCAGAACCTCTGACCCCTGGTTCCTCAGGTCAAGTCCCCTGTTCTTGTTGCATCCACTTAATTCCTGAAAGCTGCTTTGAAAAGGGTTTCAATAAGGCTTTGGGATAAAGGCCTGAGAGAAAAGCAAGTTGAAAGAATTTCCAGACAGAAAAGCACGAAAAGCAGAAATCTGGACAAAGCTATCTCAGAGCTTTGTCAAGGTAGGACTGCTTGACAAAGGCAGACTTGAAGTGAGTTGGAGAGGTGGGTGGGAGGGGCAGGTAAAGATGAGCCGAGATAAGGAAAGAAACTGGACTTTCAGATGAAAAGTTTGTGTTTCCTGTTCAAAGGACCGACAAGCCCAAGATTCAAAGGATAGAATGTGGCAGGAGGAGATAAGAGAGACTACTTTGCATAAATAAGAGCTCAGCAAGTTAACTTACAAACAAACGGGTCCAGAGTGCACCAGCAGAATGGGCAGGGCTTAAAAATAACCACCTTCCCAGCTCTGGGCCTATTTGCTCGTTCTTAGCAATTCACAGTCAGCAACACCAGATTTACCCAGAGAGTACAGTGTTCATTGTCTACTTTGCTTGCCCATCACCAAGTTTGGAAGTGTCTAGACCTGTGGTGTTTTCACAGTTGTCCAGGGTCATCTAGCATGTAACACCAAAAAACCTGTCTGTCCACCTTTGATTCAAGAAAGCTCCTAAAGGACTCAGAAGAAACAAAGAAAGATTGTTAAAAAGTGGTCACAAAGACTTAATCACTTGCATGTCAGCAAAGTGTTCCATTTTTTAAAACTTTTTATCTTGTAAGTTTGGGAGCAGTTTCTGTAGTAACTTCCCTGTGGCAATTTAAATGTGTCCGAGGTAGAAAAATAAGTGAGAAAAGGTCTCCCCCATCCTTCTCCAGGAAAACATACAGTATTTTCCAGTATATGAGCTGACACTTTGAGTGAGGCCAACCTACACAAGTTTTGGCTGCACCAGCTGTGTTATTTATATACGAGGGGCAGTTACAGACACTGACTGTGGATCTCATGTGGTTGGCCCCTTCGTGTTGCCTTCGGAGGAGTGTAACTCGTGGTGCACAGGTGTGGCAGCCCTGGGGAGGCACCAGCCAAATCTGTCTTTGAGAGAACCAGTGTGAGGGGTGTGGATGGCCAACAGGTTCCAGCAGCCACTCCTTGGGGATCAGCCACAGCGCTAACGCCGAGGCCGTGCTCACACTGGGCTACTCCCAGGCAACGAGCAGGCAAGATGTGCTGGGGCTGGGCCGTTTCTGCCCAAGGCCGGGCTCATCTATTAGGCAAGCAGTGCCCTGGTCTGCCCATCAACCTGCCCAGATTGCCGCAGAGCGCCCCTTCAGTCAGAGGCACCCCCCCCCCCACTCGTCCTGCCTTCCCTCTCTCCCTTGACAGGTGTCGGAGTTCCTTGTGCTCTGAGGCTCTCCCCACCTAGTCCTGTCGCCTTTCCCCACATTCCTTCATAGGTGTTTCCCTCAGTAAATCTCTCGCACTTCCAAGTCGGTCTTGGCTTCTGCTTCCTGCAGTACCCACGCCGGCACAGCAGGCAAGCAGTTGTACCTTGGTTTCAGTACTCAGCTAAATGATTCTTGTGTTTTTTTTATCACACTTGACTGCTCCTCTTGCTAACCTAAAAATAAAAAGGGCTTTTCAAAGTGAAAGGCAAACAAGTGTTTATTTGAGATCAAAGAATAGCTAGTTGGGAATCATTTATTCAGGCAGAAGTCCAAATAATGTTCTGATTAGGAGACAAAGGGACTGAGTATTTATAAGAAGGGTAAAGGGAACAATTATATCAATAGAAGGAAGCCATTTCTACGGGTGCACATAAGAGAACAGCAATGTTAATTCTAAACATTGTTTTAAATTTTCAGCCCAGTAGTCACAATAACTGCTTTCCTGTTAGCTTGGCAAGTGGTTCTTTGGGAAACAAGGTTGCTTAGGCCCAGCTCAAAGGTTTTTTTTGCCCTGTTTTTAGCATTCCAGGGTTTGAGATGTAACACGTGCCAGGCAGTTCCCCCAGCATGGCAGCTCTGGCTCCATTTATGTTGTTGTTTATATTCTCTAAAAGTCAGGACACTCAGGTTTTAAACCATAATTAGAGGGCTGCCACAGAACCACGCAGATTACCTATTACATGACCCTGGAAGAACCGTTTATGTGGACTACCATGAACTGCCAGACAGCCTCCTAGAGGAGGTATAAGGTGGCGGTTCAAGAGTGCAGATTCTGAACTCAGACCAACCGTGGCCCAAGTCCTGCCTCTGCTGTTCAGTAGCTCGGTCGTTCTGGGTAAGTTCTTTAAACTGGCATAGCTTAGTGGTGGTGACCGAGGACTCTGCAGCCAGGTTCTGGGTTTGTATTTTATTTGTGCCCCTTGCTAGTTGCATGACCCTGGGGAAATTATTCAGCATCTCTGTGGCTTAGTTTCCTCACCACAATGGAAGATACTAGAAACCTACCTTAAAGGCTTTTTCAGACAATTAAAGGTAATGCTTTTTAAAAAGCTTGAAACAGTACCTAACACAAAATAAAAACTCAGTAAATGGTAGTGATGCTGTTACTACTACTATCACTACTCCTAGTAATAATAGTAATTGTATCAATATGTAAAATTGATTCAATACTCAGCAGCTATTTAGTAAGCTCTTACTATGTTCCAGGTAATATGCTAGATGGTAGATATACATGTATAGATGACATTTACAATTTATAGATATATAGATAACAAACAAGTGACTAGGTATAGTAAACATAGTAGACCCAAAGCGATATGCTGAGGATTAAATGAAATAATTTCTATAACTCATTTCACATTGTGTCCTGCATGTAGTAAATGCTCACTAAGTTCTATGTTATTATTAATAGGAAACCTCTTATGTCAATCTTATTCTTTTCCTTGTAAACTGAGAGGTTTTTTTTTTTATCAGAGTATCTTAACCTTGCCATACATCAGAAATTATTGAACACTCTTAAAAATTTCAGATGGGCCTGACCTGTGGTGGCGCAGTGGATAAAGCGTCGACCTGGAAATGCTGAGGTCGCCGGTTCGAAACCCTGGGCTTGCCTGGTCAAGGCACATATGGGAGTTGATGCTTCCAGCTCCTCCCCCCCTTCTCTCTCTCTGTCTCTCCCTCTCCTCTCTAAAATGAATAAATAAATAAAAAATAAAAATTAAAAAAAAATTTAAAAAAAAAATTTCAGATGGTTTTGTGCTAGTCCTTGAGTTTCTGATTCAATAGGTGTATTATCCGCTATATTTTTGGTTACAAGTGACAGAAATCAAATCTAGCCTTAAGTAGAGCAAGGAAGTTGGTTGACAAAGGGGAATGCAAGAGTTCAGAGATACAATTGTACTCAGGAACATAGCAAATGTTGTTGGAAATTTCCAATTCTTTTTTTTTTTTTTTGTATTTTTCTGAAGTTAGAAACGGGGAGCCAGTCAGACAGACTCCCACATGCGCCCGGCTGGGATCCACCCGGCATGCCCACCAGGGGGTGATGCTCTGCCCATCTGGGGCATCACTCGGTTGCGGCTGCGGCCAGAGCCATTCTAGTACCTGAGATGGAGGCAATGGAGCCATCCTCAGCACCTGGGCCAACTTTGCTGCAGTGGAGCCTTGACTGCTGGAGGGGAAGAGAAAGACAGAGAGGAAGGAGAAGGGGAAGGGTGAAGAAGCAGGTGGACTCCTCTCCTATGTGCCCTGGCTGGGAATTGAACCCAGGACCTCCACATGCCGGGTTGATGCTCTACCGCTGAGCCAACTGGCCAGGGCATGGAAATTTCCAATTCTTATTTGTCTTTATTGCAGATATAGCTTTCTCCCAGCTGTCAGGTAATAGGGCCACCACTGTGTGGGGATTAGGTACCATTTTTTCTATTAGATGACCAAGTGGGAAGAGATACTTTGTCTCCTCCCCCCCCCCCTCCCACGCCGCAGCTGAATATCTCAGGGAATGGCGCTGATTGGCCCGTTTTGACCGTGTGCCTACTTATGGGCCAGTCACTTGTAGGGAGACATGTATTACAGATTTGGGAGCTTTAGGAGACTCACATGGAGTGGGAAAGACAGATTCTCTGAAGAAACTTGGAAGAAAGCCACACCCCAGCAAACCAAAAAAAACCCAAAAAAACAAAAAACAAAAACAAAAAAACAACCGTTGTTTCCTCCTATAGGTCTAAGAGGAATCTGTATTTTAAAAAAACCTCTGATGTGATTTTGCCAGGGTTGGGGATGCCCTGGATTGATCGGCACATGGTCCTTTTTGCTCTGACACCATCCTTTTTACTTTTAAGGTCTTAATTCCACAAAAGTTGGGTTGAAGAGAGCAAAAGGGAAACGATTAGCATGGAGGTTGCATCACTGAGCAGCAGGTGAGCCGGTAAAGCAGCGCCCGGCCCTCACCGACTGTTGTGCTGACAGCGGGGCTCCTCTCCGCACAGCGGGGCTCCTCTCCGCGGACTTAGATCCCCTTTCAGGGCTGTGGGCGGGGCTCTGGTGAGCCTGTCCAGGCAGCCTGGTGGGTGCTCTGGAGGGCTAACACATCACAGTCCTTCTGCGAGAATGTGCAGGTGCTGCAGGAGGAGAGATGGGGGCCGAAGTGCTCTCGGAATCATCTCTCTGCCTCCTGGGATGCTCTGTCCTCCTCTCCCCTGGCCACAGGCAAGCCCAGCGTGCACGAGCTGCTCCTAGCGTCTAGACCCCTGAAACCTTTATTCACAGGAAGCCAACCGAGCAGCCAGGCGGTGTGTGATTGTGGGAACTGATCCTGCATTGTCAAGTCCGACTCAGGAGTGAATGGGTGGATGTCAGGATGGGCTGGCTGGTTTCTGAGGTAGGGCCTTTCTGGATAAGGTCAGGTGTCTGGGAAAGCCTCAGGTGTCCAGAGTTCACACAGAGGCTCTGCTGGTGTTCGAATTCTATCAGTTCATTCAATGATTGTGCTCTAGAGGGAAAGCTCTCTGCAGTGGGCGTCAGGAGTCTGATGGACAGATCTCTGCTCTTTAATAAACACAATGAACTTGGCTAAAGACTTGGGGGTCAGTCAGCATGCTTTCCTGGTGGGAAGGAGTCAGTATTCCATGTTTATTGACATCTGCAATGTGCAGTGAGTTAATAGATGACTAAAATCTATTGTTACCCAAGAAGCTTATAGTCTAACATGGAAGATAGACATATAAGCAGACAAACAGGAACTACAGCATGATATTTAAGGAGGCAGTACAGTGCGGAGGAGATGTCAGAGCACGGGCTGTCTTGTCCTCGGACCTTGGTTCACACCTTGTAGCTGTATGACCTTGACTAGGTTGCTTGACCTCTCAGGCCTTTGCACCTTTGTTGAGAAAACAGGGCTGATAAGAAGAATAGGGCTGTTGTGAGGAGTGAATGAGAGGCCATACATTAAAGGTCTAGCACAGTGCTTGCTATGTAACAGAGACTGATTGAATACGACCCATTATCATTGCTAACCTGTTTGTGATGTCCAGAGCTCATGGGCAGTGTGGGAGGAGGTGTTAGAACAGGCGCATTAAATCTTTAAATAAATATGTATTTGGACACTTAGCCCACTGACAAGAAGTATTCTGTGAAAAACAATCACAATGCCAGTTCCCATGAAGTTGGCAGTTTGAAGGAGGAGACGGATTTTAAACAAATGTCACCCTGATGAACCTGGCCTTGCAAATATGATGAATGCAGTGGAAGAAAAGAACGGGATGCTAGAGAGTATGACAGTGGCGTTTCATTCAGGTCAGGGAGGGGAGAGGGCCAGGAAAAGCCACTCTGGGAAGGCGACATTTACGGTGAAGGTGGAAAGATCATTTTGGGTTAAGAGGTAGAGAGGGAAAGAACATTCCGGCTTGAGAGAACAGCTTGGCCAAGGCCTGAGCTAGGCTGTAGCTCAGCGTGTTCCAGGATGTGAGAGGAGGCCCGGTGACTCCAGGGGCGGGGAGGGGGGGGGGTAGTGTGGGGGGTGGGGGTGGGGGGTAGTGTGGGGGTGGGGGTGGGGGTTGAAACAGTCTCAGATGAGCCGGGGAGGCGAGCCTCGCTCTGTTCCCTCCTGAATCGAGGGACTCCATGACCTGCATTCTCCTGGCTTCTGGCTTCCTGCTGGGTTCAGTCAATGTTGTGAGGTGGCATTGGAAGGTGGAGGAGGGACAAGTCTTGCTGTTTCTTTCCCCTGTGTCCCTGCTTTGGGAACATGGTTCTGGCAGTAGCTGAGCCCCTCTGTGGCCACTGCTGGTGTCAGCGGTCCGCCTTCCATAGCTCGGGCTCTCTCCGCCCTGATGCTAAGCCCCCCAGGAGCTTGCCCCGCCATTGTCCGTTTCCTCCCGGGCCTGCGCTGCTGTGACCTGTCCCTTTGCTGTGCGCTCTTCAGCTCTACGCTGAGTGTGCCAGTGTTTGCTGCTGGGACCCTGACTGATGCAAGGAGTCCTACACCGTGGAGGGACTGGTATGTCAAGCTAAGGACGTAGCCTTTTAAATTTTTATCTGAAGTGCGACAAGAAGCTGCAATAATTGTGCTATAGTCACTTCCTTGTCACTTCGCCTTCCAGCTCGAGCCCCGTTCCTCTGCTCCCGTTACAGAAGGCTGCCTTCTCCACAGACAGGCTCCGCTTCGTGACTTCTCAAGCCTCAGCTGACTACTTCTTCCTTCTCCCGTCCAAGTACTAACCAGGCCCAACCTTGCTTAGCTTCCGAGATCAGACGAGATCGGGCGCGTTCAGGGTGGTATGGCCGTAGACTACTTCTTCCTTCTCAAACTCCCTGCTCTCTTAGTCTGCACGATACCCCGTCTTCCAGTCCTTCCAACATGTCTGCCCCTACAGACACCCGTGTTCCCCCCCCTCAGGCTTGTAGATATCTAGGGGACTTCCTTTTCTCCTTCACTGTCAACCGTGATCACCTCTCATCTGAAGTACTGCAAACACTTCCTAAACTCTTCCTCCAAGATCCTTCTGAATCATAAATGAGACCGTGTTACTGCTTGCACAAAATACTCCAGGGGCTTCCCTGGCACGTAGAACCCAAACGTGACCGATCAGGGGTCCATCCCTGGTCCAAACAGTTGTCTCCCAGGAGAAAGGCCAGTACTGTGACTCTCCTGTGGGTTCATACTCAAGGCCAGTTCTGAGAGAAAAGGGTGGTGGTGGGCCATCGCATAGTAGGGAACCCTAAAATCTCTCGCTGACAGCATGTGGTACTTTTAACAGTTAAAAATATAGATATATATCCCAGCCAATCTTCCCTAAGAAGAAGTCTTTGTGATGTTGACTGGATTTTTGTAGCATCTTGGACTTTTGGTTTTAGATTTGGAATTGACCAGGGCTTGCTTATTTGTTTGTAAACCTTCCTGTGTGGTGAGGTTACTTCTGCTACTCTCTGGATGTGTTGATTTGACTACTTTCAGAACCGGCTCCTTTTTTCTTCTTTTTAGTGCTAAGTCCCTACTCTGGTGACACTTTGCTGTTATAGAAAAGGAGTGTCATGAGTTTTGCTTTGTTTTGTTTGCAAGTGGTTTCTGTCTGTGGAAGGGGCTTTTCCTGTGTGTTGCAGTTCTCTTGAATTATCACTTCAATCTACGGCTTCTGGCGGGTGATATCTAAATCTAGTTCCTCTTGGGAAAGTAGAACATTAGAATTTCCCCGTCTTCGATGAGTCACCCTGAAAAGTTAGTGGGTCGCTGAGTTGACCTGGGAAGTCAGCCTAACATCTGACAGGCCCAAATACCTACTGAGAGGAGAGGGGCCAGAGAAAAAGAAAGCAAGTATTATTATCTTTTAAAATACAGATGCGTTCCCTTTCTTCAAATTTAATTTCTCTGGAATGTTTTTGTTAGTTTTTTATTACAAAAGTAAAATATGTACATATATCCTCACATATATCTACCCTTTGACCCATAAATTCAAAATCTATGTCAGAATTCTTAGGCAAGAATGTTCATAGCACCTTTATTCACAATAGCCCAAATCTAGAAACAACCCAAATGTCCATCAACAGGATGTGGTCAAGCAGATTTCATCATTTGAATGAAATCTGTCCCAGCAACAAAAAGGAATGAAGTGGTAATATATACATGCAGCAACCTGGACAAATTCCATGGACATAATAATGAACAAAAGAAGCCAGATACAAAAAGTTAGGACTACATTTATGTATAATTCTAGAAGGGGAAAGATTACCCTAAGGTGAAATAAATTAGAACTGTTGTTGCCTGAGGTGGAAAGAGCTGTTAAAAGCTCAGTGTGTACTTTCCCACACTCTCTCTGTGCTCACACAAATATAAACAAATACACGTGCCCTTTTATAGGTTTGGTTTTAACAGCATGCTGTATGATGCTTGCTTTTTAAACTATCTGCTTAATAATATATCATGGGTAGCCCGCTATTTCACTAAATACAGATCTGACCCATTCTTTTTAATATCAGTGTAACTCCTTAATATAAATGTACCGTAATTTCTTGAATCATTTTTCTTCTGATGGGTAGTCGGGTTGTTTAAACTTCTTGCTTTTGCTACTGCAAAGAGTGTTGCAATAAAATCCGTCTTTGTGTATCTATCTTTACATATGGTGTGTAGATGCTCAAAAGTGGGAACAGGGAAGGATATTGGTTTTTTCTTTAATTGGATATGGGCAGATTGTATACCAAAGAGATTATAGCAGTTCTCACTCTCCCCCAAGCAATCTATTACAAAGCCCATTTTATCATATCCTCCCCAGCACTAGAAGCTATTGCTCTTTTGATTTTTTGCCCATTGGAGTCATAAAAATATGTTTCCTGAACTTCAAAGTACTTCAGAGGTAAACCGACGCTTTCATACTTCTCCCAAAGTCTCTTCGAACATGTCCTCCAGTTTTCAGTCCTGTTTCTTCTTGATCAGCGTGGCACACACCCCTCAAAACTGCACTTTCAGGTAAATTGGGAGCTACTGGGCATGCATGGCAGGAAAGGAGCTAGTCTCATTTGTTTTTCTTCGACTTCAGTTACACAGAAAAAGTCCCTATTATGTCATCCCCTACCGTAGCAGCCTGCTCATTGTCATTGTGATACCAACGAGAATCTGTGATTGTCTTCTTTATTTATTTACTTGTTGTATTAAAGCAGAACTCAAAGCAGAAAACAGAACTCAAAAGGATTTAAACCAAGAGAATGAAGTAAACTGACCATTGATGGAGGCAAGGTCAAGGTTAAAGATATTAATAAGGTTGTCGAGGCAACTGGGGCCAGCAGTGATGAGGAGCCGTGACCATCAGTTTCAATTGGGTATCATCTATTGTTGGGTAACAAACTGC
Source organism: Saccopteryx leptura (assembly GCF_036850995.1). Classification (NCBI taxonomy): domain Eukaryota; kingdom Metazoa; phylum Chordata; class Mammalia; order Chiroptera; family Emballonuridae; genus Saccopteryx; species Saccopteryx leptura. The sequence continues at coordinate 177,891,252 of NC_089508.1, forward strand.
CCCAAAACTCGGTAATTTGAAAGAAACAACCCCCATTTATTTGCTCACAATTCTTCCATTTGATCAGGGCCTGGCGGAAGTGGCTTGCCTCCACTCTGTACTACTCACACATGCCTCAGTCTGAGAAGACAGTGGGAGGAAATAGAATTTCCAATGAGATCTGGGGCTATGGAAGAAGGTCCCTCCTACCGAAGATGTAGTATTTGAAATCTACTGCCAGAATCCTGGTGCGGAGGCAGGGAGAGAACAGCAGGAGAAATACCCTGATCACCCTTTTCCTGCTGCCTGATCTGCTGCCGTTACCAGGGAGCCTAGGTGATGCAGTTCACAGAGGCCAGCCACTCCTCTCCCGAGTGCAAACCAGGTCAGAAAAGTCCATCAGATGGATGGGGGATGGGCTGGCCATTAAGGAACCAGCATATATATTTTTTATTATCCATTTGCCATATAAGATTATAAGTGTCATGCAGGGAGGGGAGTGTCCATCCTAATCATGGCTGATTCCCTGGGCCTCGCAAGTGTCTGGCATATCCCAAGTGCTCAACAAAATGTGCTGAATTGAACTGAGTGTCATTCTCTGAGAACCAGTTATCAGCTTGACTTTCTTTCATTCTGATACCACAGAGGAAGCACCTGAAAGATGGCATGGTGAAGTTTAATGAGAACGAGACCAGCTTGGCCCTAAAGCCACAGTTTCACTTTCGGTCTAGTCATGGCTTAAAGCATGAATGCAAATTCTGTGGGGACGTTCATGGAGCGCTGCTAGAATACTTTAGAGACATAACAGCCAGTCTGACCTCCCTGGTGACTTTCTGAGCGTTGTTCTTTTCTTGCTTGGCTCCCTGATGATGGACTTAGGAGCACTGAATTAAATGACTTGTTTCCCTTAATGTAGCACCTGTGAGAAGCTGGGGGTAATTCTTTTTTTTTTAATTGAAATATAATGCACACACCATAATATTTACTCTTTTATAGTGTTAATACATTGATATTTAGTATATTCATAAGATATGCAACCATCTCCCTAATTCCAGGACATTATTATCGTCTCCCCCAAACCTGAATTTATTAGCAGTTGCTTTCCTTTCCTCTCTCCTCCTATCCCTGTGCAATCACTAATGTACTTTCTGTCTCTATGGACTTGCCTATTGTGGACATTTCATATAAATGGAATCACACAATATGGGCATTTTGTGTCTGGCTTCTTACAGTAAGCATGATGTTTTCACGATTCGTTGATTTGTAGCACACATCAGTCATTCATTTCTTTTTTATAGCTGAGTATTCCATTGTATGGATTTACCTTATTTTGTTTATCTACGCATCAGTTGATGTACATTTGAATGATGTACATTCCTTCTACCTTTTGACAACTTTGAATAATGCTGCTATGAGCACTTGTGTACAAACTTTTTTTTTTTTTTTTTTGTATTTTTCTGAAGCTGGAAACGGGGAGAGACAGTCAGACAGACTCCCGCATGCGCCTGACCGGGATCCACCCGGCACGCCCACCAGGGGCGACGCTCTGCCCACCAGGGGGCGATGCTCTGCCCCTCCGGGGCGTCGCTCTGCCGCAACCAGAGCCACTCTAGCGCCTGGGGCAGAGGCCAAGGAGCCATCCCCAGCGCCCGGGCCATCTTTGCTCCAATGGAGCCTCGCTGCGGGAGGGGAAGAGAGAGACAGAGAGGAAGGAAGGGGGGCGAGGGTGGAGAAGCAAATGGGTGCTTCTCCTATGTGCCCTGGTCAGGAATCGAACCCGGGTCAACGCTCTACCACTGAGCCAACCGGCCAGGGCCAGTGTACAAACTTTTATGTGGACAAATGTTTTCAATTCTCGAGTATATACCTAGGAATGAAATTACTGGGTTGTATGGTAATTAACTTTTTGAGGAACTGCCAGCATGTATTTATTCCAAGGTGGCTGCACCATTTTACATTTGGACTAGCAATGTATGAAGGATCCGATTTCTCCACATCCTTTTTTGTACTTAATCATAGCCATCCTAGTAGGTATAAAGTGGTATCTCATTGTGGTTTTGATTTGTATTTCTCTGATGGTTAATGATATTGGATATCTTTTTATGTGCTTGCAGTGTTTACTATTTGTGTATTTTTTTTTAGAATTATCTATTCAAATTCTTTGCCCATATTTTAATTGAATTGTCTCTTTATTGTTAAGTTATAAGAGTTCTTTAGATATTCTGGACAAAAGTCCCTTATCAGATATGTGATTTGCGAGTATTTTCTCCCATTCTGTGAGTTGTCTTTTCACTTTCTTGATGGCATCTTTTGAAGCACTTTTTATTTTTTTAATTTAGATGAAGTTTGTCTATTTTTTGGTTATTTATGCTTTTGGTGTTTTACCTAAGAAACTATTACTTAATCCAAGGTCATGATGATTTACTGCTATATTTTCTTCTAATATTTTTGTTGTTTCTGCTCTTACATTCAAATCTTTGATCCACTTTAAGTAAATTTTTGTATATGGTGTGAGGTAGGGGCCCCACTTTATTCATTTCATATGGATATTTGGTTTTCCCAGCATCATTTGTTAAAAAGATTTTTCTTAGCCCTGGCCAGGTAGCTCAGATGGTTAGAGCATCAAACCCACCAAGGTTGTGGGTTTGATCCCTGGTCAGGACACAAACAATAATCAACCAATGAATGAACAAATAAGTGGAACAATGAATTGATGTTTCTCTCTCGCGCTCTCTCTCTCCCTAAAATCAATATATAAAAAATTAAAAAATCAATAAATAAAAATTTAAAAAGAAAAGATTATTCTTTGCCCAGTGAACTGCTTTGGTACTTTGTTGAAAATAAATTGAGCCTGACCTGGGGTGGTGCAGTGGATAAAGCATTGACCTGGAATGCTGAGGTGGCTGGTTTGAAACCCTGGGCTTGCCTGGTCAAGGCACATATGGGAGTTGATGCTTCCTGCTCCCCTCCCCTTTTCTCTCTCTCTAAAAATGAATAATAATAATAAGAAGAAGAAGACCAATTGATGATAACTCTCAGAAGTTATCGCTGATGTCAACAACAATGATTAGACTTGTTGCTGGCACCTCATTTACACACGAAACCTCTGTCTCCTCCCTTTTAAGCACTTTTGTTTCAGAGATCATCCCAGTATCTCAAATTTGTATTTTTTTTTTAATTGTTTTTTTTTTACAGGGACAGAGAGAGAGAGTCAAAGAGAGGGATAGATAGGGACAGACAGACAGGAATGGAGAGAGATGAGAAGCATTAATTATTATTTTTTCTTTGTGACACCTTAGTTGTTCATTGATTGCTTTCTCATATGTGCCTTGACCGTGGGCCTTCAGCAGACCGAGTAACCCCTCGCTCGAGCCAGTGACCTTGGGTCCAAGCTGGTGAGCTTTTGCTCAAATCAGATGAGCCCACGCTCAAGCTGGCGACCTTGGGGTCTTGAACCTAGGTCCTTCTGCATCCCAGTCCACGCCCTGTCCACTGCGCCACCACCTGGTCAGGCTCAAATTTGTATTTTTTTTTTTCATTTTTCATTTTTCTGAAGCTGGAAACAGGGAGAGACAGTCAGACAGACTCCCGCATGCGCCTGACCGGGATCCACCCGGCACGCCCACCAGGGGCGACGCTCTGCCCACCAGGGGGCGATGCTCTGCCCAACCTGGGTGTTGCCATGTTGCGACCAGAGCCACTCTAGCGCCTGAGGCAGAGGCCACAGAGCCATCCCCAGCGCCCGGGCCATCTTTGCTCCAATGGAGCCTTGGCTGCGGGAGGGGAAGAGAGAGACAGAGAGGAAAGCGCGGCGGAGGGGTGGAGAAGCAAATGGGCGCTTCTCCTGTGTGCCCTGGCCGGGAATCGAACCCCGGGTCCTCCACACGCTAGGCCGACGCTCTACCGCTGAGCCAACCGGCCAGGGCTCAAATTTGTATTTTTAACAAAACACTGAACCCACCAAAAGAGGTGGCAGAGGGGATGGTGGAAGTCCAAAGGCCAGAGAACCAAGAGTACTGAGGTCTGCGGGGAGATGGCTGTCCCGTTCATAGGGAGAGGGAGTGTAGTCACCCTTTCTCTGCCCTTCTGTTCTGTCTAGGCCCTCCCCTAATTGGACGATGCCCACCACAGTCCAATCCAAATGATAATCTCTTCCGGAAACACCCCCACAGACACACCCAGAAACAGTATTTTACCAGCTATCTGGATATCACTTAGCCCCGTCATGTTGACACATAAAGTTAACCATCACAGTGATTAAACTATAGAACTCTACATTAGGGGGAATAACTGAAATGCTTTACAGTTGGATTAGGATGTCAAAAAGCAAGCTTTAATCTGTGATTAATTAGCTAGCTGAGTGACCTTGCCCAATCACTTAAACTCTCCGAGTCTCAATTTCCTGGTCTATTGAATGTAGGTAATAATGCCAAGTCTAATGACCTTTCTGTGTTATTGTGAGATTGAAACAATGTGGTAAGCATAAAAGTACTTTGGACAACTTAAGTTGTTATTCCGAGCATTACGAGCTTTCATTCTGAAAACTGCCTGTGAATTGTTTATAGTACCAATTTATCCCTCTGCTTGGGGCCAGGCCTAAGTAATGTTTACTATAATAAAACATTCAGATAAAATATCTCATCACTTAGCTGGGTGAGGGCCAGGCCCTGGTACTTGGCTCAAAGAAAGTAGTTACACAGTGTTTAATAGCTGCCAGGCCCTCAGGAAACTCTCAATAAATACTTTTGGTGCTGGGCTGAAATGTGACCAAGGAATATCCACCACAGTCTTTTACTGACCACTTAGAATGTAGAGGAAGTGAAAAATAGCCTTGGACGACCTTATTTACATTGTTGGAAGCTGGAAGACCTAAGCCTTCGGACCCTCACCCGCCCAGCACCTGTTCATCCCCGGCAGGTATGGAGAGGAAGGTGGTTTGCCCAAAGGAGCCCAATTCGAAAGGAGGGAGACAGCAAACCAGGCAGACCGAATCATACTAACGCCGCAGTTGAGAAAGTACCATCTGCAAATAATGAAGCATTGCGGGGTGATTCTCTACATCCCTATGAGTTAGTTTAGACTTAATTTCCTCTGACACTTAATGTTAATCTTTGGAAGATACAAGTCTACCCAACAGTTATTGACAGGCAGAGATAGACTAAAGATCTTTAACTTCCACCCACCACGTCAGAGGGCTACCAAAGAGGACCAAACCCCTGGAGTGCCAGTGATGCTCTCCCCTACTACCCCCGAGCCCTCACTGAGCATTCTTCTGGACTAAGTAACTCAGACGTCGGGATTTTTCTCCTTCGGTGAACACACCCCCTGGGTGGGGAGGAGGGACGCCTGAAGCAAGAGCAGCTCTTGCTGTTGTTGGGCGGAATTTGCCAGAGGGTGGTAGAGAGGAAGGCAGTCCTCTCACAGGAGAATGTGAGGATCCAGAGACCAGGTCAGGCTCCGGGGCTTCCAGGAAGGAGGATCCCTTGCTGAGGGATTTAACCTTCTAGGTGCTTTTCCCTTTAACCGCGAAGCTTTCAAGTCGTGTGGGACTATTCCCCTCACACCCTGTCACTGCCATTTGCTCTCCAACCCTCCAGTAAAGTTGGATACACAGCCACTTACCAGCTGTGCCTCAGTTTCCTTATCTGTGAAACACCTGCCGTATAGGTACGAATTAAATCGGGACGCTGGGCAGTGACTGGCATAAAAACAGCGCTCAGTGTCTGTCAGCCGCGCTGTGCCTGTTACCGCCTCACCCTCCCCTCCTCTTCCTCTTCTCTAGGCCTTTCTGACAGTGGGAGAGGCCAGGGCCACTTCCATTGTTTGAGGCGACCAGTCTATTAAAAAATAAATAAAAGGAAATTACAAAATATGATTGCAGAGAATTGTGGTATGCTCTAAACGTTTACATCTAACAAACTGATGCTTTGCAACAGACACAGAAACACAAGCAATAAAAGCATGCTTTTTGCAGGGTAATGACCCAGTTCACAGGCACTGAACTACAGACGGGGGCTGGGGGCTGGGATACCAGCCTAAGCTGCAAGGCAAACATAAATAGCCAGCAGTCCTGTCAGCCTAGCTTCCTGTCTTTACGTGGAAACTCATTTGGGAATCACTTTAAAGGCAAACTTTAATCCTTTCCTGAGCGAGGGGCCCAGACCAAAAGGCCCTTTTTCACCCCTCTACCAGAATTCTTTGGGTCTGAGGCGGAAGCATCAAGGGGAGTAAAGGCCCTCTCTCCTCAGCCCCCTCCCTGCACGCTGGCAGATAGGGGAGTGGCCAGAGAACAAGCAGCTCGGAAGGAGCTGGTGTCAGGAGGGCGATTCTGGAAGGGACACATCATTAATGCCCACCTCCGCCTCAACTCTATCCCTAATATTCCTGAAGGCAGGGACGATCTGGGTGGACAGCGCTACCTTGAGTAATGCCTGCAGCATCAATGGAATCTTTCTAAACCAGACTCTGCCTCCCCACATGATTAAAAAGAGAGTAGTGAAAATAAAAAACAGAACCCAAACATACTCTCCAAATGAAAAAGATGGATGCCCTCTAATTTGAGACACCTTGCACAGGCAAATCACATCTGAGGAGTTTCCTTTTGCCCTGGAGGGATACCTAGGAGCTCAGAGCCAAGGTAAAGATTGCACGCACATTTTCTGCGCTGTTTCCTTCGTGTTTTATGTCGGTGTCATAGCTCAATGTATGACATCATGGGGCTAAAGGAAGTTTGGTACCCATTATGGTAACAGTGAGCCTAAAGAAGAAATGGGACTACAAGCGCTTCTGATGGGTAAGGACCATTTCAAGTGCTTGATCTCTGAGTCTTGGATTCCCTATTGGTAAAGTGCCTCAATTTCCAAACTACTCCAGGAATGTTAAAAAGATGAAAAAAGCAGCGGAGAATTGTGACTATACATACAGATGGATGATGTCACCTGTCACCTAGTGCCTGTCCTGGAATCTAGCTGGTGCCTCACAAGGGGTAGCTACCATTATTAGCCACATTGTATTTCCAGTTACGCTCCTTAGTACATTAGTCTTCCCTATTTCCTTTCTCTTCCTTCCTTCCTTCCTTTTCTTCCTTTCTTTGCTCTTTCTTTCCTTCCTTCCTTTCTTCCTTCCTTCCTCCTTTCCTTCCTTCCTTCCTTTCTCTCTCTCTCTTTCTCTTTTTTAAATTGATTTCAGCGAGAGAGGAAGGGAGAAAGAGAGAGAGAGAGAGAGAGACAAGAACAGTGATCTGTTCCTGTATGTGCCTTGACCAGGGGTCAAACCAGCAACTTATGTGCGCCTCTAGATGATGCTTAACCAACCAAGCTATCCAGCCATTCTGTATTTTCATCTCAGTAGCTTTGCCCTTTTCTAGTGGGATGCATTCATTCATTTATATATTTATAAACTTTTTATTACAGAATACTTCAAACATACTCCAAAGCAGAGAGGATGAATAATGTAATAAAGCTCAAGGTGTCCATCACCCAGATACGATCATTGACTCACTGCCACTCTTGTTTCACCTCTTCCCCTGCCTCTGCCTTCTTCCCCACTGGACTATTTTAAAATAAACCCCTGATGTCGTACCATCCATCTATGACCATTTCAATATGTGTCTGTAAAGGACAGGGCTGCTTTAAAAGCATAACCACAAACTTCCTTAATGTAAAAGAAACAAATTCAGAATTAGTCAATGTTTATATTTCTCGGTTGTCTCATAAATATGTCTCCAGAACTATGAGAAAATAAATCTCTGTTGTTTCAGCCATCAGTCTGCAGCACTTTGTTTCGGTGGCCCCCAGGAAACTGACAGAGGTGGTATTGGGGGTCCCCAGCAGGAGGCACGTAGTATGGGGTTGTCTCCATGGTAACGTCAGCTGCTATTGATGATTATTGCCTAGATTTATTATTTCATTTGGGGTTTGTTCTGATTCTATTATTTCTTTTCTTTTCTTTTCTTTTTTTTTTTTTTTTTTTACAGAGGCAGAGATAGACAGGGACAGACAGACAGGAACGGAGAGAGATGAGAAGCATCAATCATCAGTTTCTCGTTGCGCGTTGCAACTTCTTAGTTGTTCATTGATTGCTTTCTCACATGTGCCTTGACCGCGGGCCTTCAGCAGACTGAGTAACCCCATGCTGGAGCCAGCGACCTTGGGTCTAAGATGGTGAGCTCTTTGCTCAAGCCAGATGAGCCCGCGCTCAAGCTGGCGACCTCAGGGTTTCAAACCTGGGTCCTTCCGCATCCCAGTCCGACGCTCTATCCACTGCGCCACCACCTGGTCAGGCTGATTCTATTATTTCTTCTTCACTCATCTGGAATTCTTTTCTAAAGAGAAATTTTTTCCTTCATTAATTATTTGGAAACACTGAAAATAATATATTGGTTCCCTAGCATCTTTCAAAAATGAGCAGGTTTTTTTAAATGAACGCATGGAGTTTAATACATTTGACTTGTTTGACTTAATTACAAATTACAGTTGTTATTCTTATTAATGTTCAAATTATTCCAGCTTTGGCGAGGGAGAGGTTCTTTATTATAGCTTCTTTGACACAACACCAGACTTCTTTAATTGCTTCCTTACTTTTTATTATGACAAGATATCCAAGCTACCTTCTACATTTCGGCCTCAACCTAGAGTGAGCCATTTCTCCAAGGAAATGGTATTTAGAGGCCATGGTCTAAGGATTAGCAGTGTTTGTTACTATTGGGCTTATTATTGTTTCTAGGACTTTTCAGTGGACAGAGCTTGGAAAGACTCTTTTTTCCCCCTTTTAAAAATGAAAAGACATTATGAGTTCATAATACAGTAATTAAAAATGTATTATTACAGGGTATTACTTAAATTTTTGGTTTTGATATTTGTATTTCTTTCCCTTATTTTGAACATCTTGGTTCCTAATAACATAACATTAACACATGTATCTTAGGACTGTATTTAAAAAATAACACACTTATTTGCTTTGAGTATAATAGTTTCAGAATAATAGCAATATTATTAACAATATGATTGCTAAAAATAGTTAAGGACAGTTTTTGCTGTTCTTTTTCTCTACTAGGTATATATATACACTCAAATTACTATGTTCTGATGTCATGTGAAAGAATTCCTCTCAATATTTTGTTGTTGTTTTTGTTTGTTTCATAGGGAGTGTTTTTATTTATGTTGGTTAATCATTTAAACATTTATATGCTTGAAAGTCAAATCCACAAATTAAATTGTATTCAGAAGTCTGGGTTCTCACCTTTCCCTTCTATCTTGTTCCATTTCCTCACAATAGGTAACATTCTGTTTTAAATATATGTAAGCACTACACACACACACACACATACACAAAATGTACATCTAAGCGTATATGTATTTAAACAAGAGCATGGTAAAAGAACTCTTCTCTGCTTTGTTCTGTCTCATTGTTCACCTTGGAGATCACTTTGTTGCCTTTTCACAGCTCAGAGACCTCCCTTGCAGGCACATACTATTATTTGTGCCACCAGCTCCCTACGGGTGACCATTTACGTGTTTCTGGTCTTTTGCTATTCCAAAAAGTGTCAATTATATAGTTGTGTTTTTTTCTTTTCTCTTCCAATTTCCTCTGTAACATCTGCTCTGAATATAGTGCCCCTCCGCCATTTACAGTATCATTTTGACTTTGGGTATTGTTTCATTATCTGGATTTCCTACCTACCCACCCCTGCTCCACACACACACAGCACAGGAAGAAAGGGAACTTGCCGAATCCTTGGGCTGTGCCGACCCGGGTCCTCCCTGCCTGCACGTCTCCTCGGCGCTCAGCCCCGAGAGAAGTTTGCCTTAGCGGAGCCACGCCTCTGCTTCCCACTGTCCTGAGTGTGGACACAGAGATCCTTGACAGTTATTTCAGAACTGTAATCAAACTGGAATGTGTTTACAACATGTTATTAAATTAAAAATTAGGTTACAGCACCATATGACCTGATTTTATTTTTTAAATTGAAAAAAAATATTTGTAATAATATAAGAATGTGTTAAAAATGTGAAAACTATGTTAAAATTATGTACATGTCAATAAATAAATATCTTTACCAATATATGATACATACGTTTATGTGTATAGATGAGTGTGTATGTGTATGTGTGTGTTTACCATCCTGGAGGAAAATACTAAACTTTCCATAAATATTAAGAGTCAGTGATTATTTCTAAATTACAGGTGATGTGTAGTATAGCATAGTGGTAAGTCTTATGGACTCTGGAGCTAGACTGCCTGGTTACCAATCCTGGCTCTACCAGGCCATATGACCTTTGGCAAGTTGCACAACCTCTACGTGCTTCAGTTTCTGTCTGTGAAATGGGGATGAGAAGAAACTGTACTTGCCTCGTGGAATTGTTTCGAGTAATGCTAATTAATATAGTAAAAGTGCTTACAACAGTGCCTGATACGTAGTAAACATTATGTAAGTGCTATTACAATTTTCAATATTACCCATATCATTAGCCATGACCATGTAATGCAACCTATTCTTACAAAATAATTCAGTAAACGTTATTTTTAACCAAAAATGGATTGCATTATTGATGCAATCTTTCCAGAAATGTATCCTCCTTGTATCATAAATGTGTCAAGTTGTAGGAAATGACAATGAAAATAATGTGCCTTGGGTTTCTAGAATAAATTATTTAAAAGTTATAAATACACCCTTTCTTCCCTTTTATTCTCAAAGATAAGCAGATGATGAAAAGTTGCTCCACCCGCCCCGGCTGTCAAACTTCGGCCTGCCCCAGGCTCACCTGGAGGACTTACTAAAACCCAGACTGTTGGTCAGACTCCCAGAGGTTCTGATTTGCAGGTCTGGGGTGGAGCCTGAGAACTCGCGTTTCTAAGATGTCCCGAATTGATGCTGATGCTTCTGGTTCTTGGGGCCACACTTTGAGAACCGCTGACTTACATCACCCAAGGTGATCAGGCGGAGGGACCTCCGACCAGGGAGTCAGCCGCGCGGGGCTTCCTGCCACTCCCACTTGTATGACTGTCCTCCTTTTCTGCCTGCCTCTCTTCCTTTCCCAAACATGCATGGGGCATCTGCCACGAACACTGCCTCTGTCTCAGGCACCGTAACAACCAAAAACAAAGCAAAACCATTTAATTATGTCATGTGTTCAGTAAGCATAGTGTTTCCACAGATACTACCCCCATTGTCACAGCAGCCACTCTTGGTAGATAAGATACGATTAGCCCTGTCCTGTAGATGAGCCAACCATAGCACGGGGAAGTCACAAACTTGCCTGAACTAGAAAGTAGCTAAGAGGGACCTGAACTCAGTTCCTTGCTGCCCGTTTCCAAGTCTTTCATCTACATACCATCCTGAACTAAATTTTCTCGGAGGTCCCTTCCTACTCTTTTAGCAAGTGACTTTATAATAAATATTGTTTGAGTTAAATGATGATTTTTTTTACCCATTGTTCTAAATCTATGGGTAATACTTTCAGTTAGCATTAGAAACTCACTCAACATTGTGGGCAGTGCAAGTCAGCAAATATTGATTATCTGATACTTAAGAAGAAATGTATTAAGCTCTGAAAATTACAGAAAATATCTATCTATGTATCCATCCTTTTTGTTTGTTTGTTTTGTATTTTTCCGAAGTTAGAAGTGGGGAGACAGACAGATCCCCGCATGTGCCCGACCGGGATCCACTTGGCATGCCCACCAGGGGGCGATTCTCAGCCCATCTGGGGCGTTGCTCCGTTGTGGCTGGAGCTATTCTAGTGCCTAAGGCGGAGGCCATGGAGCCATCCTCAGCACCCGGGCCAACTTTGCTCCAATGGAGCCTTGGCTGCTGGAGGGGGAAAGAGCTATAGAGAGAAAGGAGAGGTGGAAGGGTGGAGAAGCAGATGGACACATCTCCTATGTGCCCTGGCTGGTAATCGAACCCGGAACTTCCACATGCTGGGCCGATGCTCTACCGCTGAGCGAACTGGACAGGGCCTCTATGTATCTATCTTTGTATCTATCTATGTATCTATGTATCCATCTATGTATCTATCTATGTATCCATCTTTGTATCTATTTATGTATCTACCTATGTATCTATGTATCCATATTCCTATCTATGTATCCATCTTTGTATCTATCTATGTATCTATGTATCTATGAATCCATCTATGTATCTATCTAAAATAGCTCCTGTTTTTGAAGGGGCTCAAAGTCTAGTAGGAAGATAAATAAACAAGAAATACAATACTATAATACAATATGGTAAGGACAGTGATAGATAGTACTTAGATTGCTAGTGGACAACAGAGTACGGACGCAAATCCAGCCCATGGAGAGGACTGGGAAAAGTTTCTTAGGGAACCCATGTTTCAGCTGATTTGTATGAGATGAATGAGCAAAAGGGTGGGGGGGGGGAAGCAGGCGACCCCAGCAGAGACCTCCCACATGACCTAAGGCTCCAAGGTATACAACAGCAGGGTATGTTCAAGGAGTCTGAGTTCTTTGATGGACTAGGAATGTATATCAGTACATAAGCCTGGAGAGGTAGCTAGGGGTCTTAGTAAAGCACTCTCAGACATACCCTGTATGGCAGGGGTTGGGAACTTATGGCTCGCGAGCCAGATCTGGCTCTTTTGATGGCTGCATCTGGCTCGCAGACAAATCTTTAATAAAAAAAAAAATAACTTTAAAAATATAAAACATTCTCATGTATTACAATCCATTCATTTCCTACCGCTCATGTTCATGGTTACGGGTGGCTGGAGCCAATCACAGCTGTCCTCCGGGACAACACCAAAATTTTATTGGATAATGTGTAATGTACATGGGTCGTTGTATGGCTCTCACAGAATTACATTTTAAAATATGTGGCGTTCATGGCTCTCTCAGCCAAAAAGGCTCCCGACCCCTGCTGTAGGGGGTAGAAAGACCACATCTCACAGGTTTGGAGCTTGGGCTTTCAAGTCAGACAATGTGTTCCTG